>NC_081184.1:104725130-105038938 GCF_029867415.1 Vicia villosa
AACTTTGAAGCACCATATCTCTTAAATGGTTGATCTTATGGAAAAAATTTATATGTGTCAAAGTTGTTTATTGGATCAAAATCTACAACTTTCATGTTGGAAGTTTTTTTCAGTTTGTAGGTGAAATTTTGAGAAATTCCCTTCCAAAGTTTGGAAAAAACCATTGAAAAACACTTAGAAATTTTTCTAAGTATGAAAAGTCAAACTTTTGACTTTTGATTCTTGATTGATTTTCTTGATTTTTCTTGATCAAATGACTTCTCATATCATATATTGATGATTTAAAACTTCAAAAGTCATGGTTGACCAAAATTCCCCAAAAGTCAATGGTGATCTTGTACAGTTGACTTTTTCAGACGAATCGCGTTTCTGGAGATTTCAAATGAAACAGGCTATCCTCACCATATGAATGGTATGAATGGATCATATTGAGGTATTAGAGGATATTGAGCCATGGTTTGAGTTGTGGCACCATGTCCTGATTAAAAAGTCAGTTGTTCAGTGAATTAGGTCAAAAACCCTAATTGTCGACCTGATGAAATTGATGCCTGTAGGTCTTGAATTGAGATGTAATTTCCATTGTATATTGTCATAGGGATTATTTGAGGATGATTGAAACCTTTGATTGACTTCCTGGGGATTTTTAGGGTTTCCCAAATGTGATCCCTGATTTCAGTCCCTGATAGTTCAAAACCCTGATTCTGAGGATTTGTCTGATCAATCTTTGTATAGGAGATGTTCTGAGCCAATGGATTAGGTCAAAATGATGCACTTGGGGTCTTGAGGTCATGTCCCAAGTCATTAGGTCAAATCCTGAGCAAAAGTCAGGAGTATGCTGTCTTCAGTCAAAACCCTAATTCAGTCGATTCAAAGCTGTTGAGTTTGTTGAAGTGAATCTCTGAGGACCAAATGTTGATTGTTGATGAAGATAGTTCTTTTGAGATGAAGGGAGAACAAAACCCTAATTGATTGTTACTTGTACTGATGAGTGATTTCCTGATTAAATCCTGCTGAGTCACAAGTAGCAAACACAAGCTATGCAGTTTGTTAGAGATGCAAATGATGCATATGCAAATGATATGAGGTGGTATCTTAGGTCAAAAATTGGGGTATGACAGATGCCCCTATTTAAGTTTCTTCAACCTGAGATATGAAGATTGAAAATCTTTATTTTGATAGGGTAGAAGAGACTTAAATATCAGAAGACGCGAATTTTGGACCTAAGATACCAAAATTGCGAATGATGCAAGGATATCTTTACCGAGGGATATCAAGAACTGACTCCACTGGGGAAAAGAGATTGGGAAGGATGCCTCAATCCGTTTTTAGGAAGAGAATCCATTTTTTTTTTTCGGGAAAGCAAGTGTATGCTTCACCGGGGAATGATAGCTTTGTAAGAAAAGCTTACCTATCGACATTATCGACTATCAGCATGGGGATAGACTTGTTTAATAATGCGAAGGTGAAAGGTATGAAACTGTGTTACCGACTATCAGCATGGTGATAGACTTGACAAGGTAAAAAGAGTTTCAAAGGTTCGGTTAATATTACCGACTATCAGCCTTGTGATAGACATGTTAATAATATAACCAGAACAAAAGGTTACCGACTACCAGCCTCGTGATAGTGGTTTTGAAGACATGATCAATTATCAGCCAAGTGATAAAATGATTCTGGAGACTTTGCTAGGGAAATTACTGGTTATTCAGCCTTGTGAACAGTAATAAGACCCTGATTGTCAAATGGTCTTCATGATTGATTTCCTTGAGAGGAAAAAAGCTTTTGAAAGAGACATAAGCTGCTCAGATGATGAGGCTATTGCTTATTGTCTGTTTTTTCACGACTCTATTTGAGGAATCGGAATTTGAATCTTTGGTAAAGACAGGGTTCTAACCAAGAATGAATTGGAAAGAAATAGTCAAACAAGACTTTGCACCCATGAGGAATGAACTCAACTGGGGATTTCCTCCTTTGTTTTGAAAGGAGAAACTAAAGCAACCTTCTTCCACGAGGAATGATCTCAGTGGGGAACTGGAGAAAGAAGATGTTCTTTTCTGCTTATGGGTGACAACCTACTTGGAGAGATGACACGCCCATACCTGTTTCTTTTTCTTTTTCTTTTTTTTCTCTTTCTTTGGGATAGATATATCCTAAACAAGTGATTTTAAAGCAAACATTGAAAAATGCAAGAATGCATAAATGATGCAAATATGTATGAATGATGAATGTCATGAATGTCGCATGCATGCTAACAATACTGACAGACAAAAGAGTATATACTGGAGAGGGACCGACGTCGCAATACAACCAGATACTTGGCAAATGTTCTTCAACACGGTGTAGATAACACAGGTGAACAATGCTGTTGCGTGCTTTAAACTTCTCTGGGGAAGATAAGCATCTTTTCTTACTGGGATGGAAGAGCTTCTTCACTGGAGATGGAAAATCTTCGTCACTGAGGATAGGAGAGCTTCTTCACTGGGGATAGAAGAGCTTCTTCACTGGGGATAGAAGAGCTTCTTTACCTCGAGGGGTAATTGCTTCAAGAATTCTTTTATGGGACAAGAATACCGTTGTCTCAACAATTTTTCAGGGAGAATCCTTTTGTTCATCTTATGGAGACGACTGTTGATGTTCCTTCCGTTGTTCACAACTCAAAGGAAAATTTCGCTTTTATTTTGAAAAAGAAAAGTGAAGTAAATTCATTTAAAACTTATTTTTTCTTTTTTTCAAAAGTGAATAACACAATTAAAGCGTCATTTTGCAAGCTAAAAGAAATTAGAGATTGCAAACAAAGGGGCACAAGGCTCAAATTTATTTAATAGGATGGTAATCAGCTAAAGGCGTGATTCCATAGAGTATTTACAAAAGTTGGAAATGGTAATTATGCGGAAAAGGCTACATTGAAAGCAATAACCACTATTCCCCCTAACAACTTTGAGTTCCAACTGTATTTGTTGCTTCAGATTGGCGATGATTTTGATCGAAGTTCCTTTGATGGAAAAAGACTCTTCAGGTGACGAAGTATGGACTGATACAGTTACTTTGTCATTAATCCCTAATTTTTGCCTAGATTGCCCTTTCAGGTTTTCAATCTACCAGGATGAATTTTTTTCTGTTTATTGTCTCTAATTTTTGCCTGGACCGCCCTTTCGGGTTTTCAGTCCACCGAGACGCTCATTTTTGCGTAAGTCGCCCTTTGCGGGTTTTCAACTTACCGAGCTGTTCTTTTGTATATTTTTTTTTTTAGACAAAGTATTTCTTGACTGCATCAGCATTCACAGGATGCGGGAGTTCATCACCATCCATGGTTGCAAGAGTCATGGCGCCGCCAGAAAATGTTCTTTTGACAACATACAGGCCTTCGTAATTAGGAGACCATTTGCCCCTAGAATCTGGTTGAAAAGACAAGATCTTTTTAAGCACGAGGTCGCCTTCTCGAAATTCACGAGGTCGAACCTTTTTGTTGAAAGCTTGTTTCATCCTTGCTTGGTATAACTGTCCATGGCATAGAGCAGTCATACGTTTTTCTTCGATTAAGTTCAACTGATCGTATCTGTTTTGACACCATTCAGCCTCTGATAACTTAGTCTCCATGAGGACTCTCATTGATGGTATTTCAACTTCTACGGGGAGCACAGCTTCCATGCCGTATACTAGAGAAAAGGGAGTTGCCCCTGTTGAAGTACGCACTGAAGTACGGTACCCATGTAAAGCAAATGGCAGCATTTCATGCCAGTCTTTGTAAGTGACGACCATTTTCTGGACGATCTTCTTAATGTTCTTGTTAGCAGCTTCAACGGCGCCGTTCATTTTTGGTCTGTAAGGAGAAGAGTTATGATGCTCAATCTTGAATTCCTCACATAATTCTTTCATCATTTTGTTATTCAAGTTTGAACCATTGTCAGTAATGATCTTGCTGGGAATACCATATCGGCAAATGATGTTGTTCTTGATAAACCTTACAACCACTTGTCTTGTAACATTGGCATAAGATGCTGCTTCGACCCATCTGGTGAAGTAATCAATAGCTACCAAGATGAAACGATGACCGTTTGAAGCTTTTGGTTCGATCATTCCAATCATGTCGATACCCCACATGGAAAAAGGCCATGGAGATGAGAGAACGTTGAGTAGAGTCGTTGGCACATGGATCTTATCTGCATAGATCTGGCACTTGTGACATCTCTTCACGTGTTTGTAACAGTCAGATTCCATTGTCAACCAATAGTATCCTGCTCTTAAGATCTTTTTGGACATTGCATGCCCATTTGAATGAGTTCCAAAGGACCCTTCATGCACTTCATGCATTAACATGTCTGCTTCGTGTCTGTCCACGCATCTGAGCAAAACCATGTCGAAGTTTCTTTTGTATAGCACATCTCCGTTTAGGAAGAAACTGCCAGAAAGTCTCCTTAGAGTCTTCTTGTCTTTGTTTGATGCCCCAAGTGGGTACTCTTGAGTTTGAAGGAAGCGTTTGATGTCGTGGAACCACGGTTTATCATCGATGACTGCTTCGGTTGCAAATACATAGGCGGGCCTTTCAAGGCGCGTAATTCTGACTGTAGGCATATCGTTCCAATGATTGACTTTGAACATGGAAGATAAAGTAGCCAAGGCGTCTGCCATTCGATTCTGATCTCGAGGTACATGATGCAATTCAACCTTGTTGAAGAAAGTCAACAGACGTCTTGCATAATCTCTGTAAGGAATCAAGCCAGGGTGGTAAGTTTCCCACTTGTCTTTGATTTGGTTGATCACGAGGGCTGAATCTCCATATATGTCGAGGATTTTGATCCTTAAGTCAATGGCTTCTTCGAGACCCATGATACAAGCTTCATATTCTGCGATGTTGTTGGTGCACTCGAATAGCAATCTGGCGGAGAACGGGATATGAGTACCCTTGGGAGTGATGATGATTGCCCCAATTCCATTGCCAAAAGCGTTTACTGCTCCATCAAAAATTAGGCCCCATCTTGATCCAGGTTCAGGACCTTCTTCAGGTAACGGTTCGTCACAATCTTTCATCTTCAAGTACATGATATCTTCATCAGGAAAGTCAAACTTGAGAGATTGATATTCATTAATTGGTTGATGCGCCAAGTGATCGGCGAGAATGCTTCCTTTGACTGCTTTTTGAGCACGGTACTCAATGTCATACTCAGATAACAGCATTTGCCATCGGGCAATCCTTCCTGTTAAGGCAGGCTTTTCAAAGACATACTTGATCGGATCCATTTTGGAGATTAACCAGGTAGTATTGTTGATCATGTATTGGCGGAGACGTTTTGAAGCCCAAGCCAAAGCACAACATGTTTTTTCGAGCATGGAGTAACGAGACTCACAGTCTGTGAATTTCTTACTCAAGTAATAGATGGCATGCTCCTTCTTACCGGTTTCATCTTGTTGTCCAAGCATACAACCCATGGATTCTTCTAACACAGTAAGGTACATGATTAATGGTCTTCCTTCAACTGGAGGAATCAATATTGGTGGTTCTAACAGGTACTCTTTGATACTGTCGAACGCTTTCTGGCAATCTTCAGTCCATACAACCCCTTGATCTTTGCGGAGAAGCTTGAAAATTGGCCCACATGTAGCAGTCATTTGAGAGATAAATCTGGAGATATAGTTCAATCGTCCGAGAAATCCTCTTACTTGCTTTTCAGTTTTTGGTGCAGGCATCTCTTGAATAGCTCTGACTTTGTCGGGATCTACTTCAATACCTCTTTGGCTAACAATGAAACCCAAGAGTTTTCCAGATCTAACCCCAAAAGTACATTTGTTAGGATTCAAGCGAAGCTGATATTTCCTTAGTCGTTGAAACAACTTCAAAAGGTATTTAATATGTTCTTCTTCTGTGCTGGACTTGGCTATCATGTCGTCCACATAAACTTCAATTTCTTTATGCATCATGTCTTGAAAGAGAGTAGTCATTGCCCTTTGGTAAGTTGCGCCTGCATTCTTCAATCCAAATGGCATCACTTTGTAGCAAAAGGTACCCCATGGGGTGATGAAAGATGTCTTCTCCATGTCTTCAGGAGCCATCTTGATCTGATTATAACCGGAGAACCCGTCCATAAAGGAAAAGACGTTGAACTTAGCGGTGTTATCAACCAGCATGTCGATATGTGGTAATGGAAAGTCATCTTTTGGACTGGCCTTGTTCAAGTCACGGTAGTCAACACACATTCTGACTTTGCCATCTTTCTTCGGAACTGGCACTATGTTGGCCAACCATTGAGGATACTCCGAGGTGACTAGAAAACCTGCGTCGAGCTGTTTTTGAACTTCTACTTTGATCTTGTTAGCCATATCAGGGTGAGTCCTTCGTAATTTCTGCTTAACTGGCGGACATTCTGGCTTCAATGGCAAGTAATGCTGAACAATATTGGTATCCAACCCAGGCATGTCTTGGTAGGACCAGGCAAACACGTCAACATATTCTTTGAGAAGGTCTGTCAACTTACTCTTGACATCAGTATCAAGGAGCGATCCAATGGTCACTTCTTTTTTGTCTTCTTCAGAACCCAAGTTGATCTTTTCTAAAGGCTCTTTGTGAGGCAGAATGGCTCTTTCCTCGTGCTTAAGTAATCGAGAGATCTCGTCCGGGATCTCCTCTTCTTCCTCTTCTTTGGCTTCGAACACAGGAAACTCAAAGTTGGGAGAGGGCATAGGGTTATTGCATTCAATGGGTTTATCAATAGTTAATCTGCACATGTGATTTATATTTATTTCAGAAAATTTATGAATGCAAGAGTGTATGCAGATTTTTTTGAAAAGTTTTTTTTTTATTTTGGTTTTTTAGGATTACCATTTCCAGAAAAAAGCAAAAATAAAACATATAATGTAGGGAATTCAAAATGACACTTTATTTATGATTCATTTTTGAAACAAAGCCCTAAACACAAACTCATTTGTCTTGGGCGGGACAAAGAGGGAAACTTTTAAAACAAAGCCCTATACACAAAGTTATTTGGGCGGAATATTTAAAAGCAAAGCCCTATAAAACATCTCTCTGCTTTGGGCAAGGCAGGAGGTCAAAATAACAGCGAGGTGATTACTTTGAGCGGCGAACAACATTCGGAACGTCGACAGCCTTCCAGTAGCAACGAACTCCTCTGTGTATTATGTATTCAGGAAAATTCTCCCCAGAGTGATCTTCAGTATTGACATTGACCGCTGGTCGAGCAGGATTTGAAGGTCCTGGTTTGTCACCCTTGTTCTTTGTAGAGTTGAAACGGTCTTCTTCTACTTCTTGAAGAGCATAAGATGAGTCACAATCTTCAGAATTTTCAGGATGTATTTCCCAGTCTTCAGGATGAAGAGACTCATTGTCAGCGACACTTTCTGAGTCAGTTGCGGGACCATCTTCCCCTTCATCTTCAAAAATGGCATTTATGTGATAATAACCATCTTCAGGATTATAAACCTTGGCAGATGCGTTGAAGCCGAAATCTTCAGTAACTTCAGGCTGCTGAGAAAACTGACATGGCTGATAAGCCTCTTCTGGTTGACTATTATATTCAAAGGAATCTCCCCATCCAGTTGGTTGAATATCCTCAATCGCAATCTTGTAACTTTCAGGTGCTGTATATTTCACCATATAATCAAATTTTCCACTTGGTTGTCCCAAGGTGTCCCAGATCTCTGCAGGAACAGGTTCAGTTTCATTGCCTTTGGATTTCTCTGAAGGAGGATGTGGTTCTTCCTGAGATATGTATCCCGAGTCATTGAGATAACATTTCCATTCTTCTTCAGGATCGGGTAGACCTTCTTCGACGCATTCTTCGATAAGGACATTAACCTCTTGAGGAATTGGGTTAAGGAATCCTCCACTAATGAATGTTTCTTTGATCGGACGAAGGGTTTCATCCTTCTTAGTGCAGTTTGAGAATGTTGGTGAACATCCGAGACCTGCTCTAGTTTCATTTTTGGTAGGGATCACAACTTTCCCCCAACCAGTGGTAATTCCATCTTTCACTACTTTTACCGCCTCTTTGTAAGAAGAGATCGATGCTTTCTTTTTGGAAGACTCGTCTTCTAAAGAGAGACCTTGGAACTGCGTTCCTTCCACATCATCAGCACTGATAAAAGAGAAATTGGACAAATGACTCACCATCAAGGCTTGTTCTCCACTTATCGTTACCAATTTTCCATTTGTTACAAATTTTAACTTTTGATGGAGCGTAGAAGTTACTGCCCCTGCTTCATGGATCCATGGTCGTCCTAACAGACAGCTATAAGCAGCTTGAATGTCCATGACCTGGAAGATGATTTGGAACGTATGTGGACCAATTGTCATGGGAAGGTTGACCTCGCCGATAACAGATTTTCGCGATCCATCAAATGCTTTGACAACTACACCACTGAACTTCATAGGCATTCCTTGGTAAGACAAACGAGCAAGAGTCGTCTTTGGCATAACATTCAAGGAAGATCCGGTGTCTACTAACACATTGGACAAAGAGTCTGACTGACAGTTCATAGAAATGTGTAAAGCAAGATTGTGATTTCTACCCTCCTCGGGGAGTTCTTCATCACAGAAGCTTAAATTGTTGCAAGCTGTTATGTTGGCTATTATCCCATCAAAGTGATCAACAGTCACATCATGATCGACAAAAGCTTGATCCAAGACTCGCATCAGGGCTTCCCTGTGTGCTTCAGAGTTTAACAGCAATGAAAGTATTGAGATTTTTGAAGGAGTCTGCATAAGCTGATCCACAATCTTGTATTCACTTCTTTTGATAAGCTTCAAAATTTCATCAAAATCAGGATTCACATTGGTTCCACTGGATTGACCAACATCAGTGTTTGTATTACTGACAGGAGTTTCCACAGGATTCCCTACTGGTGTATTAACAGGATTTTGCCTGGTTGCAGGAGCAACAGGCTGTTTTGGAGGTAATGGAGTATACACACGTCCACTTCTTGTTACTCGACTCACATCAGCGATGTTCACGACAGATGAAAGAGTAGGTAAAGGAACTTCTTGTCCATTTTTTATCATTGTGGCATTGTAATTGTATGGAACTGCCTTGTCAGAGTCATAGGGAACAGGTCCAGGTAGACAAATGATCAAAGGAGCAACAGGAACCTTCGGCTTGTTGTAAGTAACTTCCATGCGCTCAGGCATGTTGAAATGAGGAACGATGACGTTAACTGTAGGCATTTCCGAGTTGATATCTGAGACTAAAAGCTCATGCGGATAACATCCTATCATGTTAACTTCATTTTCATTCCTATTTCTGTAGATCTGAATAGTACCATTATCCAACAGAACTTGAAGATCTCTTCTCACAATCGAACATCCATGAGAATCTACACAACATATGCTACAGGAACCATAGTGATGCTGGCGAAAATTCTGCCCTCGACAAAGAGTGGCGTGCATTTGTACCAAATTGGCTCTTGAGAAATTGATATTATAGACTCGGTACGGACCAGGACATCCATACACCATGTTTACAACATGCCCTCCATGATTGGGCAGCGGATTTGCTTGCACATTTGGATTCAAATTTCTGAAAGAGAGGAGATTAGATCTTACCAACCTCTGAACTTCATGTTTCAAAGCTATGCAATGCTCGAGATCATGGCCAGGTGCTCCTTGATGATAAGGGCATGAGACCTCAGCTTTGTACCACCATGGGAGTTTCTCAGGTACTGGTGGTGGTGCTTTAGTCTGAACAAGACCTCTTTCAATCAAAGCAGGGTACAATTCTGTGTAAGTCATTGGAATCGGATCAAACTGTGGAGCTCTTTGTACACGATTCTGATTATTGTTAAACTGCTGAGCCTGTTGTCGAGGCTGTTGTTGTTGAAACTGCGGAGTAAATCCCGGATTCGGTGTTGTATTAACATTAACGGCTGGTGCGATAGCAGCTACCTGTCGTTGGCGATTGACATTTCCTCTTGGCTTCCCTTGGGATACCATGTCAACACTTTGTTCTTTCTTCTTTGGGAAACCACTTCCAAACTTCTTGGTTCCGCTTGAAGATCCACCTTCTTTAGTTAGACGTCCGGTTCGGACTCCTTCTTCTAGACGCATCCCCATGTTTACCATTTCGGTGAAATCACTTGGAGCACTAGCAATCATGCGTTCATAGTAAAACGGACTGAGAGTATTCAAGAAGATCTTTGTCATCTCTTTTTCTTTTAACGGTGGATTAATCTGAGCAGCAGTTTCTCTCCATCGTTGGGCGTACTCTTTGAAAGTTTCATGGTCTTTCTGAGCCATGGATCGAAGCTGATCTATGTCTGGAGCCATATCTGAGTTATACTTGTATTGTCGGACAAAGGCCTCGCCTAGGTCATTGAAAGTTCGAATATTGGTGCTATCCAAACCTGTGTACCACTTCAGTGCGGCACCAGTCAAACTGTCTTGAAAGTAATGGATAAGCAACTGATGATTATCTGCATAAGTAGACATCTTCCTGGCATACATCACAAGATGACTTTGTGGGCAAGAACTTCCTTTGTATTTCTCAAAGTCTGGGACCTTGAACTTGGCTGGTATTTGTACACTGGGAACCAAACATAGCTCCTGGGCATTCTTTCCAAACAAATCTTTTCCACGAATAGCTTTGACTTCCAGCTGAATCTTGTTGAACTGCTCTTGGAGATCTCCTACAAGATTACGCTGATTTGTGCTATCACCTTGATCATGATAAATCTCATTGCCATCATAAGGAACAGTGTGAACCGTAGGAGTCGGAACTGTCATAGTGGGCTGAGAAAGTGCCATAGTGACTTGAGAAAAAGTTACCCCCTGATTTGGAGTAAACTGTGAACTTTGTGCAGCAGGCGCTTCAGTTGTAGCTGTTTGAACCCCAGAGAAATTATGGCGAAATCCTGTACCAAAGTTGAAAGGCGTGCCCCAACCTTCTGGCATGGAGAAAGATGGAATACCGAACGCAACTGTAGAAACTGGAGTAGTGACTTCAGATGTTACCGTTGCTTGACTGTTGGGTGGCGGCGGCTGATTTTGTGCGGCCATTAAGGAGTCAACCAGAGTAGTGAGACTTTCCAACTTTTCCTGAAGGGTGGTCACTGTACCACGGAGCTCAATATTCTCTTGTTCAGAGTGTTCCATTACTCTTCTTCTGCTTGAACGAGTATTGTATCTGTGATCTGATTGCGAGCGCGGTCGAGAAACTTTGAGACACGACAGCTTGACGATCTATTGGAGAAAGATCCAAAAGATGAGACTCTATACAACAGACTCGATATGCAGAATGATGCATGCAAAAAGAAATTTATGATTTTTCCAAACATTTTAAAGATTATTTCCTTTGCAAACATTTGAACACAAACTATTCTTTTATTCATTCATTTTTTTTTATTGCAATAATGGGAAATGTTACAATATTGGAGCGTAGCTCCTTACAGAATCAAATGATACATGAAAATTTAAATAAATCCTAAGCATCTTCATCAGACGAAGAACCAAATGCATTGTGCAACTTGAGCTTCATGATTTCTTTCCCATAGCGAGCTTTCAACTCGGCCTTTTCAGCTCTCAGCTTGTCAACCACATTCTTCCAATTGTCAGGTATCGGAGCGTTGCTTGTTGAGCCTTCAAGCTTTTTCTTGCTTTCTTTGATGTATCTTCTGATTGCGGCATCTTTCCGACGGATCTTCTCATCTTTGTTCATGAGCCATCCATCCTGATAATAGAGAGTTTCTTCGTGTTCTTTCACTTGTTTTTTCAACTTTCTATTTTCCACATCAGTTCTTCGAAACTTTTCTTTCCAAGCGTCTTTCTCTATCCTCATCTTGGTCAAAGTGTCTTGGTATTCCTCCATAGTAGGAATGTTGGGTCGTTGAGGCACCACAGGGAACATGGGTTTTTCATAATCATAAGGCATTCGAAACTCCCTTGCTCTTTTCCTTACCCAACAGGTGTAGGCGCTCGTAGCGATACAGTTCTTTGTCTCACCTTTTTCTTTCCATCGGATGTCGTACCAGGCTTTCACCATTTTTGTTTTCAACCCCTGAGGATCATTTCCTTCCTGATAAAAGTAACTTTCCACTGTAGGTCCAATGGGTTTAGTTGAATTTGCATACCCGAGTTGTCGTCGGGCTAGGACTGGATTGTAGTTAATTCCTCCTTGTGTACCAATGAGGGGTACGTTGGCGAATTCTCCACAGCTTTCAATGGTTTTTGTACCGCAGCGAGCCAAGGTATACCACTGAATATCATTATTAGTAAGAGACATAAGTCTTTGAGACCATCGTAAACCTTCCCGGTTTTCCGTGAAAATGGGAGACTTAGGTAAGTGTGAAACAATCCATTTAAACAACAGAGGTGCACAACATACAATAATTCCACCACCTTGGTGATTCCTATGATGGACGGAGAAATACATGTCACCAAGCAGAGTCGGAACGGGATTTCCATTCAAAAAGACCTTTATGGCATTGATATCAACAAAGTCGTCGATATTGGGAAACAGAACCAACCCATAGATGAGAAAGGCTAGTACAGCTTCAAAAGCTATCATGCTACCAGTCTCGATGAAGTCAAAGGCTCTCTTTATTAGAAACTGTGAAGGCAAACCTGAAAGGTTTCCTTTGGTAGTCCAATTACTCTCTACTTCAGATTTCTTCAAGTGAGTTCCTGTTGCAATGACTGGTGACTTAGGAATGGCTTCCAAACCATTGAAAGGTATTTTGTCAGACACAGGAATACCCAAAAGATTGGCATATTCTTCCAAGGTTGGTACCAACTGATAGTCTGGAAAGGTAAAACACCGGTAGACGGGATCATAAAACTGAACCAGAGTTTTGAGAAGCCCTTCATCAACATGAGTGTTCAAGATAGGCAAAAGCTTTCCATGGCTTTTCCTAAAATCAGAAGGATCTTGTACAAAAGATGCTAACTCTTTCAGTCTTTCCACATTAGGCTCTTTGAAACCGTACCTCTTGGTATACCTTTTTTCCATAACTTAACCCTATAATGTTTGCAAAGAAAATTCTCTAAATTTTTTGGAAAAATCATGTTTTTATGGAAAAAGATTTTTTATTATTTTTTTTTTATGGATGTATGAATGCGTGGATGGATGGATGCCACATATTCAAACATGGTAAAGCAAACATGGTAGTTCAAACATGGTAACACATACATGGTAATACAGACATGGCAACACAAACATGGTACACACAGGTTCAAAGGTCCAGCGTCACGAGCATGAGGTCAGAGAACCAAACATGGGAT
The DNA here is from genome assembly GCF_029867415.1 of Vicia villosa. NCBI lineage: Eukaryota > Viridiplantae > Streptophyta > Magnoliopsida > Fabales > Fabaceae > Vicia > Vicia villosa. The sequence goes on from NC_081184.1 coordinate 104,738,350, forward strand.
AGTTCTAGTTAATCACCTGCAAAACATGTTCTACTGATACGTCAGAGTCTACATTTTTCTTTCGGATATTACCGGCTTTCCACAATTAAACTCATGAGCCAGCAATATTCTCAAGAAAAACTCGTCTGAGTCTGGTTCTCCGCATGACAACTAATCCAAGTCTTCACCTGAATAGTTTCTGCACCACAACCTAATAAGGCCAGGATGGGTTGGGGTTCTACGGTCTCTCAGCTTCTACAGTTCAATGAAAGCAATAATGTCTTCGCAATTAACTCGCTAAACATATATTACAAACAAGGAACCTCCACTGAGCGGAAGGATTCTCACGTGCGCCTGCACATGACTATACCCTCCACCTAATTTCTTATGTGTACTTAATCCGGGTTAGGATTTGTCCATAATGTATCACTTGTAACAGAATCCACACAAGTAACAGAACCAAAGAACCAAACAAGAACATAATAAAAATAAAACAAATAGAAATAACCCTTTCTTTGGAAACAATAAAAAGATGGTCCCCAGTGAAGTCGCCATTTTTCTGTCGCGGGGAAAAATCGTTGTCTTTTTTCGGGATGAGACACCTGATGCCTTCTTTGGGCTCGAGTGCTCAAAAAATGATTTTTCTTTTGTACGGACCAAACTTTTTATTGTTTCCAAAAGAGGAAAAGGAAAAAAGTTGCAATAACCTTAAAAGTGGGGGGAGAGATCTTGGGTAAGAGGGTTGGTTATACGAAGGGAAGGTATTAGCACCCAACGTATCTATAGTACTCTATAGGTTTCTTTGTTTTATTTATTCCATTCTTGTTATGGTGGAGGTTCTTGTGAAATAGGTGGGACCTAAGGTGTTTGTTTGATTATGCTCGCAAAGATCATCGCGATCCTCTGCATACATATCCCTTAGAGGGAATCAGAGCATCTGTAGCTCGGGGTCTACGGGTGCTAAGGTTTGAATGGTTTTTGTTGTTTTGTTTTGCTCGCCAAGGATCGACCTTGTGCCTACGTATTCTCAAAGGGATGTTGAGAAAGTCAGAGCAATCGTAGTTCCCACTTATGCTAGTGGAAGCAAAGGATAAGAGACAAATGTCATCTAAATGTTCGATGTATCTAATCTATATCATCACATACATCTGTTTGATTTTTTTGAAAATCTTTTCATTATAAGCCCGGGGCCATGCCACTTAGGGTGCTTAGAATGATAAAGATGTTTTTGTTTAACCAGCCTTGTGGCAAAAGTTTCAATGAAGTCAGCCTTGTGACAAAACTTTGATTAATCAGCCAGCCTTGTGGCAAAAGTTTCAATGAAGTCAGCCTTGTGACAAAAACTTTGATTAATCATCCAGTACGGTGGTAAAACAGTTTGATTGATTAGCCAGCCTTGTGGCAAAAAAGTTTGATTGATTAGCCAGCCTTGTGGCAAAAAAAGTTTGATTGATTGTTTGTGATGATATAGAAGAGATACTCCTATCATAGAGATGATAAATGTCTAATCTCCTAGGGTATTTGATTTGGATATTGGGGATGCTTATAAGAAGCCCGTGGGTCCTTGTACGAAGCCCAAGAGGAGGCTATCCGAGGGTCCTTGCATTGTAAGCCCAAGAGGAGGCTATGGGAGGGACAATCCAGGGTCCTTGCATTGTAAGCCCAAGAGGAGGCTATGGGAGGGTCACTCGTTTGTACAAAGCCCAAGGGGAGGCATGGTATAGTTGGTCTGAGCTCTTAGAGCGATTTCACCGGGAAACCATACTCTATGTCCTAACCTAAACTAGGGAGATTCTTTGCACGAAGCCCAATAGGAGGCTATGGGGAACCTAGTGTTGTACTAAGTTGAACAAGCACACATATCACATATATGAACAAACATGAACAATTATTAACAAACATGAACAGGTATGAACAATTATATATATATGACAAAGTGTGTGTATATAATGGAGTTTATGAAGGAAATATACCTGTAAGCATGATCCATTTGTATACACAGGGGCTCGGGACTCACACTCGGGAAGAGGTCCGCTTGAGTTTATTCAAAGCTATGTAAACAGGTATTTACAAAAGGGCTTGGGACTTATACCTACATGGAGGCCCATGGTATATTTTTGGGAAGATTTAAAGAAAAAACCTTCATTTTTGGTTTGTTATTCAAAGTTAAAAATCAAACTGATCGAGATATGTACAAAACAGTGTATGTATAAAAAGGCGTACAATGAAATACCTAATTTCATGTACTGGGTATGTACAAAAGGGCTTGTGACTTATACCTACGTGGAGGCCCGTGTTTTATTTACAAAACATGGTTGATTGTTTTTATTTACAGACGCGAGGTTTCGCTTTTGTAAAACTGTTTGAAAGTTTGTTTTGAAAGTTTATTCTGTTTGAAGAAAAACTGTACAAAAAAGAAAAAGGAGTGGGACTTACACTCTCTAATATTCGAGAGGCCCCACTTCGTTTTGAAAATCAATTGATCAATTAAAAAGATTTAATCAAAAAGAAGTGGTTTATCGTTTTGAAAAGAATCGCGATCGCTCGTTTTAAAACGATTTGAATATGAGAAAAATTAACTTAATTAAGTTGAAAACAAGTTTTAATGCTTAATTAAGACCCAAGTGATTAGGGTTTGATCACAAAAAATATTTACAAGTAATTAAGTTTGAAAAAATCAAATAAAACAATATTTAAAGTATTTGAAAATACCTAAAAACATGTCATTTTAAACCTAATTAAAAGTATATTAAATAAATCTTTTTTTTGTGATTTTTTTTATATTGTCAAAATATGTATATTAAATAAGAAGTGTTTAAAAAATGAAGAAAAAATAAGTTATTTTGATGGGTTAAATTAATTGGTGAAGTTGTGAAGAAAATAGAGAAAAATAGTGTCAAAAAATAAGGTTTTGTCTTCACTAGGGCTTGAACCCACGCCCTGAGGTTCACTACTCAAAACAACAACCAACTGAGCTGCGCGTGCAGCTTGTTTATGATACGCTTCCATTCAATTATATTTTCAAACAAATATTTGAAATTTCCAAACCAAAAACGCGCCAAGAACACAACCCTAACTGAATTTTGAATTTCATCAAATCTGTGTTGTTTTGATCAGGTAAAGGGTCTATTCCACTTGGTTTTTCACGACGAACATGATGATGACCTTTAATTTCATTTATTTTTGCTCTAAGGTGATCAATTTTGTGATGAACACTAAGAACCCTAATTCTGAGTTTCAATCTGAAATCGTGTATAATTGATGAATTGTGAAATTGATTGAGGGCTATTGATCAGTGATAGTGCAGAAACAAGATAGCAACTCAATTTTTCATTTATGATGCATGTATGTATGAGTTTGAAGTTCAAGAGAGCTTACCTTCAAAAACGGCCAACTGAGAATCGAATTCTGCAATAGAGGTGTTACAGAAGTTGTTTGATGATCTGGATAGCTTCAATGGACCTTATGGAAGGTGTCTGGATGCTTGGAACCATCTGAATTCATCTGAGCATAGCCATGGTACCCGACCTGCATAAGCTTCAAGAGTGAATCGAATTTGAAGATGGAGGTGTTTCAGGTCATGGATGATGATTGGTATAGCTCATATATGATATATGGAATGTGTTTGAAGCATTAGTTTGGACAGAAATGAGCTTGTGTGGATTTTGGCATGATAAGGCTCATTTGATGTTCATATGGAGGTTGAAAAGTGAATCTGAGTTTTGGGGTGATTTGGGGTGTGTGAGTGGTTCAAACACATCCCATATGATGTTTATGAGTTGTTAGAACCATCACTTTGGCCATAACTTCAATGATTTGGAGGTTGAGTTTTCTACCTCTTTGAAAACTATGAAACTTGCAATTCAAGAAAGAAGAGAGAAAACCTATAATTGTGAGGTTTTGGTGTGAATTGAAGAGTGATTTGAACCTCTATTTATAGGCCAAGGATTCTGAATGAAGAGCTCTTGCAAGTTGCTTCAAGAATGATGATTTGGCTTAAGAGATAAAATGGAATCTTTCACATTAAATGCAAATGGTTAAAGTAACTAAACCATGGTTATTTTGGCCAAGCCTCTTATCTCTTTCCTATCTGATCTTAAACCAGAAAATATCTCTCAATCATTGCTTTGGTGTGTCATCACTTGAATTATAGGTCATGTAGTCTTGAAACTTAGTGAAAAATGGTGAAAATTCAAGTGAAAATGATCACTAAATGCATAATTCAAAACCATAGCTACACTCCATATTTTTTCATGCTCTTGGACATTTTGGAAAGCTCATGTTGCATACTTCAAAACCCTAGTTGAAAGTTTCTTCAAGACCTTTAAGGAAATGGGTGAAAAAGATCCATGAATTTTGAGAAAAATGAGATTTCAAGTGAAGTTTTCAAAAAGTACCAACTTTGAAGCACCATATCTCTTAAATGGTTGATCTTATGGAAAAAAATTATATGTGTCAAAGTTGTTTATTGGATCAAAATCTACAACTTTCATGTTGGAAGATTTTTTCAGTTTGTAGGTGAAATTTTGAGAAATTCCCTTCCAAAGTTTGGAAAAAACCATTGAAAAACACTTAAAAATTTTTCTAAGTATGAAAAGTCAAACTTTTGACTTTTGATTCTTGATTGATTTTCTTGATTTTCCTTGATCAAATGACTTCTCATATCATATATTGATGATTCAAAACTTCAAAAGTCATGGTTGACCAAAATTCCCCAAAAGTCAATGGTGATCTTGTACAGTTGACTTTTTCAGACGAATCGCGTTTCTTGAGATTTCAAGTGAAACAGGCTATCCTCACCAAATGAATAGTATGAATGGATCATATTGAGGTATTAGAGGATATTGAACCATGATTTGAGTTGTGGCACCATGTCCTGATTAAAAAGTCAGTTGCTCAGTGAATTAGGTCAAAAACCCTAATTGTCGACCTGATGAAATTGATGCCTGTAGGTCTTGAATTGAGATGTAATTTCCATTGTATATTGTCATAGGGATTATTTGAGGATGATTGAAACCTTTGATTGACTTCCTGGGGGTTTTTAGGGTTTCCCAAATGTGATCCCTGATTTCAGTCCCTGATAGTTTAAAACCCTAATTCTGAGGATTTGTCTGATCAATCTTTGTGTAAGAGATGTTTTGAGCCAATGGATTAGGTCAAAATGATTCAATTGGGCCTTGAGGTCATGTCCCAAGTCATTAGGTCAAATTCTGAGCAAAAGTCAGGAGTATGCTGTCTTCAGTCAAAACCCTAATTCAGTCGATTCAAAGCTGTTGAGTTTGTTGAGGTGAATCTCTGAGAACCAAATGTTGATTGTTGATGAAGATAATTCTTTTGAGATGAAGGGAGAACAAACACAAGCTATGCAGTTTGTTAGAGATGCAAATGATGCATATGCAAATGATATGAGGTGGTATCTTAGGTCAAAAATTGGGGTATGACAGTATTGTGAAGTTTTTATGAAGCTGACACCCTTGTGTGGATGTTTTATTTGATTTATTTTATATTATACTATGAATATTATTTGTGGGTTAAAGGGGTGTTACATTTAAAACCATGGGTTAAAAGATCATTATGTTAAAATCTCAAGAGGTTATTAGTTATCCTGTTAAATCAAATTGAGCTCAGATATTTCGTGGAGAGAAGACTTGTTGCTTCAATCTACATTTGGGAATGAACCTTTGTCACTTCAGTATCAACATTTCAATAGAGAAGACGCAAACAATCATATATTCTGTCTTGTATTATCATGGTTGTAGGACAATCACTAATTCCTTATATAAGGGGATTTGTGAGCTTCACCTACTAAAAGCTCTCAAGTATATGATGGAAACTCTCAATATCAGTTCTTGGGGAGAGGAGTAGGTATTTTATTTTTGACCTAACCTCTATAACTCTTGGTGTTTTTTTCTTCCCTTAAACTCTTTAAATTCCGCATTTTATTTCAATATTTATTTTCCGCAGCTTAGAAATAGAAAAATGTTTTCTAACTCTGATTTTAATCTTGAAAAGTTTTCAAAACTATGTTTTTCCAAACCATATAATTCACCCCCCCCCCCCCCTCTCTTGTGTATGAAGTCTCAGGTCCAACTGTATCTTATTCACTGGTTTCTAATCAACATCCACCTGAATCACCTTTTTGCTAGAAGTTTCATCATAAGATGGTGACATTTGTTGCAATTGGTTATTTCAACATGAATTTCTCATCAAAAACAACATCTATGCTAATTACCATATTCTTTTTAATCGGATCCCATAACTTGAACACCTTCACACATTTTATGTAACGACGAAGACACACTTCTTCGAATTTGCATAAAGTTTGGATAGATCTTCACTAGATATATGCATATAAGCATGACAATCAAAAATCCTTAAATTGTCAAGATCAATAAATTACTTGTCCATTTCACCTCTACAACCATCCCCTCCAATGAAGTCCACGGTGACCTGTTAATAAGATAGTATTGAAGGATAGAAAAACACTTAGAAAGAGGGGGTTTGAATAAGTGTAGTCTAAAAACTTGAACGATAAAAACAATTTGCACAGTTATTTTTATCCTGGTTCATTGTTAACTAAACTACTCCAGTCCACCCCCACGTTCTGTGAAAGGAGTCTCTGATCCTTTTCTCCCTTCGTTCAACAGAGTCTCTGATCCTGTGAAAGGAGTCTCTGATCATTTTCTCCCTTCGTTCAACAGAGTCCACCTTGTCAGGATCATAGGTGACCCTCAACTTCTTGGCTTTCTTAACCTTATCTTCTCGGGCCTTTCTTTTTAGCCTAGCCTTTTGTTCCTTCTGATCCTTCTTCAGAAGATCAGCTTTGGACGGAAGTACTCTGCCACGGATCCAAGCAGGATCAATATCTGATTGCTTCCTAACACAATCTTCCAGGTAAAGCTTGACAACCTGATGCAGTTCTTTATGAAACAAAGAGGCAAAACCTTCAACAGCAACTCTTCTTGACAGGATGTCAGGAAAGCTTGTGCACACAGAAGGTACATTTTGAATGAGTTCCAATCTGAACAAATCCACACCATTGAATATGGGACCTTGAACTACTCCAAGAAAATGGGACGCATTGAGTTTTATGATGGAGTCCAGCACTTTGCTTTCAATCAGAATGTCTGAAATCATTCTTCCGAAAGGAATAGTCTTTCTTGAAATATGAGGGTACTTCGCTCTTTCATCTTCTCTTGACTCAAAAATAGAAGTCTTCACATTCTCAAACAGAATATGAGAGATGTTGATCTCTATCTTTCTGCCAATGCAGAAAAGAGTATACTTGTGATCCGGACTGATGTAGGAAGAGGAGAGCATCTTCTTTCTATGGTGAAGAGAACCCAGAATAATCTCAGCCCATACTTGATAAAACGGCCTTAAGGTGCCCGTGTTATGAGAATCAATTCCAAAGGCCAGAGAGATTTGTTGTTCAACTTTAAACCAGTCAACTGTTGCATGTTGAAGACCAGACCAACCTTCTTCATCATTCAGATTGTACAGCTTCCTGATGAGCTTTTCAGTGATAACCACTTCATGCCCTAGCACGAATGAAATGATGGCAGTTGGGGTAACCGTTGCATGTACCCAGAAATCCTTCACAAGTTCAGGATAAATTGGACCAACCAATCTATCAAGATATTTAGACCATCCTTGCTCAAAGATTCTTGCATCACACTTGAAGCCATTTGCTTTTAGGTTGTTGATGTCCACAGCAGATTCACATAGAACTTCCAGTTCTTCCGTGGGAATTAAGCATGTTTTCAATGGAGCATACTCATATTTGCGTAGAAGGATCTGTGTAGAAGTGAGTCTTTCTTTTGGATTTGATGAACTTGAAGATGAGTTCATGATGATTATGCTTTGAGATCAAATCAAAAACTAGGGTTTGAAAACAGATGCAACGAAAGGGATGCACAAAAGAGAGGGAGAGAGAGAGAGAGAGAGAGAGAGAGAGAGAGAGAGAGAGAGAGAGAGAGAAAGAAGGAATGAAGGTGAAGCGGGTTATTTAAATGATTTGAAAATAAAAAGAATCATTATGCATTTAATGAGAAATGACATTAGGAGAGAGAACGCGGTAAATGAAATGATTTAACACAGTTACCTAGATCGGCGTCTTTTCAACTGCACGCTTTTTACTAACCGTACAGACACGCGTTCACCATCCGAAAATAGATGACAGCTGTATTTTTCTGAAAGAACTTTACGCCTTCTAATTCTGATCACTGCTTCTGATTGTCATTCTTTAGAAATGATCTTGTTCTGATAGGATCATCTTTCTTCCCAAGGATCACATCTTCTGAATGAGCTGAAGCAAGTCTAGGTGATCTTCTGACTGTTGGCTCTTCAGAAATCCTGAGATTCTCTAAAGATGCAGCAACTTGATCTTCTGATCCATTGCTTCTAAGACTGCCAGCTTCTGCAGCTTTGCTTCTTGGTTCTACTGCTTCTGATATATCAATATCAAAATCTGCAAAATTCTCAAACTGCTTTGGTTTTTCAAGACCAAGCTTATCATCAAACCTGATATTGATTGATTCTTCTACAATCAATGTTTCAGTATTGTATACTCTGTAGCCTTTAGAGCGTTCAGAATATCCAAGAAGGAAACACTTTTGTGCTTTAGAATCAAACTTACCAAGATGATCTTTAGTATTCAGAATAAAACATACACATCCAAAAGGATGGAAATATGAAATGTTGGGCTTTCTGTTCTTCCACAATTCATAAGGAGTCTTATTTAGAATAGGTCTGATAGAGATTCTATTCTGAATATAACACGCAGTGTTTATTGCTTCTGCCCAGAAATGCTTAGCCATATTGGTTTCATTGATCATGGTTCTGGCCATTTCTTGTAGAGTCCTATTCTTTCGCTCTACAACTCCATTTTGCTGTGGAGTTCTAGGACAAGAGAAATCATGGGCAATACCATTTTCTTTGAAGAACTCCTCAAAGAATCTGTTCTAAAATTCGCCACCATGATCACTTCTAACCTTTATGATTTTGCACTCTTTCTCAGATTGGATCTGAGTGCAGAATTCAAAGAACACTGAATGAGACTCATCCTTGTGTTTCAATAACTTTACCCATGTCCAGCGGCTATAATCATCTACGATGACTAATCCATATTTCTTCCCTCTGACAGATGCTGTTTTGACTGGGCCAAACAGATCAATGTGCAAGAGTTCTAACGGCCTTGAGGAAGAAACAACATTCTTAGACTTGAATGCAGGTCTGGAGAACTTGCCCTTCTGACATGCTTCACAAAGAGCATCTAATTTGTATTTCAGATTAGGAAGTCCTCTGACCAGATTTAGTTTATTAATCTGAGAAATCTTTCTCAAACTAGCATGTCCTAATCTTCTGTGCCAGACCCATTGCTCTTCAGAAATAGACATAAGGCAAGTCACCTTCTGCTTCTCAAGATCTGAAAGATCAATCTTATAAATGTTGTTCTTTCTCTTGCCTGTAAATAGGATTGAGTCATCCTTCTGACTTACAGCCTTGCAAGACTTTTGATTGAAGATTATATCATAACCATTGTCACTTAATTGACTTATGGACAATAAGTTATGCGTTAATCCTTCTACAAGAAGTACATTAGTTATGGAAGGAGAGTTACCAAGACTTATGGTTCCAGAGCCAATGATTTTGCCCTTTTGATCTCCTCCAAACTTGACTTCTCCACCTGGTTTAAGCACCAGGTCTTGGAATGTAGACCTTTTTCCCGTCATGTGTCGCGAGCACCCAGAGTCCAGGTACCATGACATTTTGCTTTTTGTCCTCTTTGCCGCCAAGGATATCTGCAACAGAAATTATCTTCTCCTTAGGTACCCACAATTTCTTGGGTCCTTTCTTGTTAGTTCTCCTCAAGTTCTGATTGAACTTGGGTTTAGCAAAATATTTAACAGGAGGAACAGCATGATATTCTTTAGGTTTGTCAGCATGATATTTCTTAGGATGTGTCACATGCTTCTTGGTGTGAACAGTGTTAAACTTCTGTGCATGTGAAGTGAGCCTAATATCATGTGCATGGCCATATTTGAACTGATCATACAATGGCTTGTATGTGATCTTCAGATCATCAACAGGTTCAAATTTATGTGAGGTATCACCCTCATAGCCAAAACTAAACCTTCTGTTTCCAGAAACACCATATATCATAGAAGCAAGATGACTTCTGCCAATACTTCTAGATAAGAATTTTCTGAAGCTCGAGTCATATTCTTTCAGAATATGATTGAGACTTGGAATGGATTTTTCTGTTTCAGAAGGAGATCCACTATCTTTGGATAGATTTAAAACTTTTTCCTTCAGTTCAGAATTTTCCACTTCCAGCTTCTTAGTTTCAAACTCAAACTGCTTCTTCAGCTTTTTGTATTTGATACTAAGATGAGCCTTGAGTTCCAGAAGTTCTGTTAAACTGGAAACTAACTCTTCTCTAGATAGTTCAAAAAATACCTCTTCAGAATCTGATTCTGATGTAGATTCTGATCCATCATCTTCTGTAGCCATCAGCGCGAAGTTGGCTTATTCTCCTTCAGAGTCTGATTCTGATTCTGATTCAGAATCATCCCATGTTGCCATAAGACCTTTCTTCTTATGAAACTTCTTCTTAGGATTCTCCTTCTGAAGTTTTGGACACTCGTTCTTGTAATGTCCAGGCTCATTGCACTCATAGCAGACAGCCTTCTTCTTGTCAGATCTTCTGTCACCAGAAGATTCTCCACGTTCAAATCTCTTTGAACTTCTGAAGCCTCTGAACTTCCTTTGCTTGCTCTTCCAGAGTTGGTTTACCCTTCTGGAGATCATGGACAGTTCATCTTCTTCTTCAGATTCTGATTCTTCAGGATCTTCTTCTCTAGCCTGAAAAGCGTTAGTGCATTTTTTAACATTAGATTTTAATGCAATAGACTTACCTTTCTTCTGAGGCTCGTTTGCATCCAGCTCTATTTCATGGCTTCTCAAGGCACTGATAAGCTCTTCCAAAGAAACTTCATTCAGATTCTTGGCAATCTTGAATGCAGTCACCATTGGACCCCATCTTCTGGGTAAGCTTCTGATAATCTTCTTTACATGATCAGCCTTGGTGTAGCCTTTATCCAGAACTCTTAATCCAGCAGTTAGCGTTTGAAATCTTGAGAACATCTTCTCAATATCTTCATCATCCTCCATCTTGAAGGCTTCATATTTCTGGATTAGAGCAAGAGCTTTAGTCTCTTTGACTTGAGCATTTCCCTCATGGGTCATTTTCAATGACTCATATATATCATAGGCAGTTTCCCTGTTAGATATCTTCTCATACTCAGCATGAGAGATAGCATTCAGCAAAACAGTCCTACATTTATGATGATTCTTGAAAAGCTTCTTCTGATCATCATCTATTTCTTGCCTTGTAAGCCTTACGCCACTAGCTTTCACTGGATGTTTGTAACCATCCATCAGAAGATCCCATAGTTCACCATCTAGACCAAGAAAGTAACTTTCCAGTTTGTCTTTCCAGTATTCAAAGTTTTCACCATCAAATACTGGTGGTCTAGTATAACCATTGTAACCGTTGTATTGCTCAGCAGAGCCAGATGTAGATGCAGGTGGATCTGTTGGAATTTCACCAGCCATCTTTTACTGAAGCGTTTTTCTCTTCCTGAATCTTTTCTAAACACGGTTAAGTGCTTGCACCTTAGAACCGGCGCTCTGATGCCAATTGAAGGATAGAAAAACACTTAGAAAGGGGGGGTTTGAATAAGTGTAGTCTAAAAACTTGAACGATAAAAACAATTTGCACAGTTATTTTTATCCTGGTTCGTTTTTAACTAAACTACTCCAGTCCACCCCCACGGAGTGATTTACCTCACCTGAGGATTTAATCCACTAATCGCAACAGATTACAATGGTTTTCCACTTAGCCCACGACTAAGTCTTCTAGAGTATCCTGATCACAACCTGATCACTCCAGGAACAAATGCTTAGACACAAGCTAAGACTTTCTTAGAGTATCCTGACCACCACGTGATCACTCTAATTACAACTGCTTAGACACAAGCTAAGACTTCCTAGAGTATCCTGATCAACACTTGATCACTCTAGTTACTTACAAATTAATGTAATCAATTCTAAGAGTATTATAAATGCTTCTGAAAAGCTATAATCACAACAGTGATATTTCTCTTAACGTTTAAGCTTAATCTCACTAATATATTACAACAGCAATGTAGTGAGCTTTGATGAAGATGAAGTTTGAGAGCTTTGATTTGAACAGCGTTTTAGCAAGTTAATATTCAGAGAAATCGTCAACCTTGCTTCTCATCAGAACTTCATATTTATAGGCACTTTGAGAAGATGACCGTTGGGAGCATTTAATGCTTTGCGTATTCCGTACAGCATTGCATTTAATGTTTCACGCTTTTGTCAACTACCTCGAGCCTTGTTCACGCTGTGTCTACTGACGTTACCTTTAATAGCTTCCAATGTTCCTTTTGTCAGTCAGCGTAGCCTGCCACCTGTACTTTCTTCTGATCTGATGTTTGTGTATACAACGTTTGAATATCATCAGAGTCAAACAGCTTGGTGCATAGCATCTTCTTGTCTTCTGACCTTGAAGTGCTTCTGAGCGTGATACCATGAGAACTTCAGTGCTTCTGCTTCTGAACTCAAGTTCTTCTGATGCTTCCATAGACCCATGTTCTGATTCTGCTTTGACCATCTTCTGATGTCTTGCCAGACCATGTTTTGATGTTGCATGCTGAACCTTCTGAGTTAAAGCTTCTGAGCGCTGATTTGTGCATACTCTTTATATATTTCCTGAAAGGGAAATTGCAATGTATTAGAGTACCACATTATCTCACACAAAATTCATATCCTTGTTATCATCAAAACTAAGAATATTGATCAGAACAAATCTTGTTCTAACAATCTCCCCCTTTTTGATGATGACAAAAACATATATAAATGATATGAATTTGCGATCAGAAAGAGCAGACGGCTAAAGACAATTTACACAGCTATAGCATAAGCATGTGAATATGTCTCCCCCTGAGATTTACAATCTCCCCCTGAGATGAATAATCTCCCCCTGAAATTAATACTAGAAGAATTTTATAAATAAAAGACTTCCCTGAGTATTTCAGTAGAGACGTTCACAGTGCTTGATCTTCAGAAGATTCATGACTTCTGATTTCTGCTTCCATAGGACAGCTTCAGAACATTGAATTTCTTTAGATCCTTAGAACATTCACAGCTTCTGATTTCTGCTTCCATCGGACAGCTTCAGAACTTGAAATCTTCAGAACATTCACAGCTTCTGACTTCTGCTTCCATCGGACAGCTTCAGAACTTGAATTTCTTTAGATCTTCAGAACATCCACAGCTTCTGATTCCTGCTTCCCTTAGGACAGCTTCAGAGCTTGAATTTCTTCTTACATCACTTCATGCTAGATTGTATCAGAACATTGTTGAATGTACCAGAGCATCATCAGAGCATCTCTACATCCTGAAATGTTACAGAACAAAACTAAACGACAAAAGTCAACATGAATGAGTCAGAACATAGAATATGTTTCAGAACACATGATATGTATCAGAGCCATATAGAATGTATCAGAACAAATAGACATAATGTTTCGTATCATATTCTATCATCAGAATATCTGAACATTCTTCCTTCTTGCTTCTGATCCTGAAGCTTTATAGCACTCCGCTTGCTTCAAGAATCCAAGAGCTTGATTCATCTTGTTGCTTCTTATGTTGATCTTTAAAGAGAATCTTCAATTCCTGCAACAACACAACTTAAAGCATAGAACTTTGCAAGTTCTGTTAGTAAAGCAACTGATTAAATCAAATCATTTATCACATATTTCTCCCCCTTTTTGTCATAACATCAAAAACATAAAAGATTCAGATGAAAAACAAAAAGAAACACATGGAAGAAAAAGATAATTTTCATTGAAGCTCAAAAAGACAGAAGTACAGAAGTACAAGAAGATAAGGAAGAGAAGATGCACAAAACAGATGCAGCAAAAGAAAAAACAAAACAACTAAGACTCAATCTAAGATGACCCTAGCCTCGACAAGATCTTGGCCAGCATCTCTTGAACCCCATTGTTGTGCTCATTCTGCTTCTCTATGAAAGCTCTAAACTCAGCATTAACTGAGCTTTGCTCATCCTGGTTCTTCTGAAGAACTTCCAGAGTCCTTGCAAGACGGGAAGGTTCATCAGAAGAAGCTTCACAGCTTCTATCCAACGGGATGGCATTGTGATCTGTAGCTTCCATTGATAGATCATTTGCAAGGATTTCCTCAACAGGAACTGATTCAGCAACATGATCTTCTACATCTCCTTCTTGCATAGAAGCGTCTTCATATTCTGCAGCCGGAATCTCAGAATCTCCATTCTCAAGTGCCTGAAGAATGGCAGCTAGATTCCTAGGGGCAGAAGGACCTTCAACTTCTGGTGGGTCAACAACTTCTGGAATGACCAAGCTTGGGTCTTTCTTAGAAGGGTTTTCCCTCAAAAAGTCATATAGCTCCGTCACACTTTACGTGAAATCCGACAAAAGATATAGAAGTGGTGTTCTCTAAAAAAATAAAATAGGGTTAATTTTTTTTTTGTTCTTATAAATATTTATAAATTTTATTTTTAGTCTTTAGTAAAAAAATTAATATATTTTAATTTCTACAAAAATATAATTTTTTTAGACTTTAGTCCTTGTTATTTTTTAAAAATTTTTAAATTGTTTAATTGGAGTAGCCTATAAAATATTAAAGCTCTTTCTAGAGTTAAACATCTGTTGTGGAGAATTTGTCAGGATTGTCTTCTGTCTCGGCTGAGACTTCGTCAGCATCATGTCCCCTGTGCGGGAGAGTGTTTGTTTAGCGATAATAATATCGAGGATGATTGGCACGTCTTATTTGAATGTTCATAAACGAATCAATCCTGGAGGGCAGCAAGCTTGAATAATATTATTGATCACCGATTGCATTCTTTACATGATGTGAAGTCGATTATTCTTGATATTTGCGGCAGAGAGGATATGAATAGTGGCGGTAGAGTTGCAGTTATGATAGAGGTAATGTGGAAGAATATGAATGAATTTATTTGGAATAATGAACGAGAGGAGGTTTCTAAGCTTGGTTGGCTTACGTTCCATAAGTGGCAGGAATGGTTTTCGACCCAACATATCCATGACAACGAGAACGGTCATCACCATGTGTTAACTTGGACTCTTCCATCTCTTGGTTGGCTCAAGTGTAATGTGGATGCGGGTTTCAACAAGAATTATGGAACTTCGAACAGAGGTTGGTGTGTTCGTGATAACTCTGGTAACTTTCTTATTGCAGGTGTGGATTGAGATGCCGATAATCTTTCCATCATCGAAACGGAAGCCTTAGCGCTCAAAGAATCAATCCAAAGTGCTATAGATATGAATTTTGATCGAGTTGTTTTCGAAAGCGACTCTCTTCGAGTGGTGCAAGCCTTACGTACCAACATCAATGGCAATTCTGAGTTTTATTCTATTATTAGTTATTAAGCTATTGTTACATAATTTTCCCAACTTTAAGGTTAAGTTTATCAAAAGTCAAGTGAAGATGATTGTCCACTCGTTAGCAAAAGCGGCCAATTTCTAGATTAGACATAGTATTATTCATCTTGTTCCTCTTTGTATTGAACTTTTGATTCATAATAATAGAAGTTAGTTTTGCTTTATTCAAACAAAAATTTATTTAATTTTCAATTGTACTACTTAAATAATGTTATATTTATTATTTTTAAATTATTATTTTCTATTTCACATTTATAATAATAAAAAAATATAAAATATTTTAAATAAAAAAATATTTGTTCTAGTATAGACTTAAAATTAATTATTTTTCCTCCATTACAACATTAAATACACAATTACATCAAAAAGTTGTTACAGGTGCCAAGAAATTTCATTATAAAGTAGTAAAGTGTCGTTAAATAGTGAGGTAATCTTAAAAGTTGTTAAATTTATTAATAATTTTAGTGTTGAAATTGAGAATGATTTTGTAATTTCATATTTTTAATTTATATTTATTTCTTTATTTCTTTATTATTTTTTATCTTATTAATTAACCTATTTTATTATAATTTCTTTCAATTATTTATGAAAACAACTATAGCCAATTATTTATCAAAACAAGTATAACTCATGTTTGCCACAAACACCGCTTTTAATTTATTGCAAAGTCTTTTCATTAAGTTTATATTTAGCATTTATTTTCTTTCGAAAATCTTTACATTTTTCAGCATTCACTTTCAGTCTTGCATTTATTTTAGAGATTTCAATCAGGTCGAAGTCACTATCTTTTACTTAAAAAAACTACATAATAATTCAACAAACTTTTAGCACATGTGTCTTAGGATCAATCTAATCGATCCTACAAGTAATCTATTTGGAAAATTAGTGTTTGTTTACCAAATTTCACGATAAATAGATTGGTGAGTACTTTTTTGTGATTTCTTGTTGATAATACACTAACTTTTTCAAATGCCACGGAAAAAGATACTTGGTAAATTGAAGAATGACTACAAGCAAGTAGCACTAACTCTTCAAATATTATTATCTAGCATGCAAGAAGATTCCACCAAACGTGTCAAATTATTTATACGAAGTATTCCAGAGTTTTGGTTCCTTAGCGTTGTGATAATGATACTACAGAGAATACGTTTTGAAACATGGAGCATTAAATGCATGAATCTCCAAGAAACTGGAATATTTTTTCTCGTTGGTCCAAAGATGATTGATGGAGTTGTCGGCATCTGAGATTGATACAACAAAACCCTTACCATGTTGCGCACAGACAATGGCTTTGGGAAAAATGTTCTAGACCTGTCATATTAACCTTGCCCGACCATCCCAGAGGGGACATATTCTTTCCTGGACCTTCTTAGCACACGAGAGTTATTGTCCCATTGATCACAAAAGATCTCAACTGCAAGTACATTCAACGGCTCTCTACAATTCACTCCTAACAAATAGTAAATTTGTTATATTATATATAAAATATGAATGAATTGTATTCTTTAAGTCATTTTTGAAGAAGTGCATTAACTTAGTGCCTTTTAAAAATAGGATCATCAAACGCAAGCAACAAATCAGTTATGGCTCTGATACGTAAAAAAAAATCAAAAATCAATTAATTTCACTTATTTGTGATCTTTAATTCGGATCTTAATTGATGAACTTTGGCTTTCATCAGTGAATGAGTGTTCGTGCATATGTCCCAAATTACAAGATAGAATTTGAGAAAGAACAACTTCAAAAATTATTGATACAAGCCAAATAAATAGGGTTTGTTTTTAAATTATCCAAGACTCATACTTTAGACGATGTTATCAACTCCATCAACATCAATTTTGAACATGGGAGAAATGTAAGAATTAAATACCACTTTGTAGAACTTGTGAGTCATTACTACACTTTCAAAATGTTGATTCCAAAGTAGAAAATCGTTTTCTTAGAGCTTGATTAACCCCTTTAATGCGGTGTGAGGATGTTGAATTTGCAAATTACGAAGATACAGCTAAAAAAATCGAAACATATTTTGTGAAGTAAAGGAGAACTTTCACGATACTTCTTCTATAAGGGAAAGAGAAGATAGTAGAAGCAAAGAGACTAGGAGACTAGAGATAATTGCATTACAAGATTTTCTTGTAATTTTCTTGTAATTGCTGATATTAGTTCATTGTTTTACAAAGGAATAATGTGGATATATTTATACATGGCATAGAGTTACTTACAAACTAACTAACCTGCTTAACCACCCAAACCAACTTTGTATAACTATTACCAAAATAGTTACACGGTTTTATACTTTTATTTACTCTAATATCATTCATATAGAAAATTTCTTTAGCCACCTCCCTATGGGGTCATCCACTCACCCCCAGCGAAAATCCCAAAATACCCCTGCTTCGGAAATGAACTTCCGAAGCGTTTTTTTTTTAAAAATTTCCACAATTCGGAAGTGCATCTCCGAAAACACCTCATGGGGGGTGTCTTCGGAGATGAACTTCCGAAAACACCTCATGGGGGGTGTCTTCGGAAATGAACTTCCGAATTATACAGAAACTGTGTTTTTTTTTTATGTTTTATCTTAACAGTCTCGCATTTTAATTAAACGCAAACGCCAAATAAAATAAGCAACAGATAAACTGAAAATACTAATATGATAAATCAAATCCAAATAATATATACAAGCCGAAAATAATAATAATACTGTGCGAAAGATACAATCCGAAATCAAAAAATAAATAAACCCGACCACTACTGGGTGTGCCTAACCCTCTCACCCTGGGCCCTCCTCTGCCGCCTGTACCCCGCCGCACTGCCCGCATCAGTGACGATCATCTCCATCACAGCCACAGCCTCTGGACCGCCCTGCTGAACGACACCTCGATCCAACGCGTCCCGCACAAGCATCTCTATACGCTGGCAGATCGGCATGAGATCAATGGCGTGGTCATCCTCGGCCTGCTGGTTCTCCAGGATCTCCTCGTGTGCTGGCCTAGAAGCGCCGGGAACGTCGGGTCTCAGCAGAGGATGTGACACCCGATAGAACCATGTGACGTATCCCTCCTCACTGTGCCAGTCCTGTGTGACCCGAGTGAGACGGTACTCCTGCGGTACCACATGATGCTGCCAGTCCTCCCATATGGCAGTGAGCTGCACTCGGGTCACTGTGTCGGGAGCAGCCTCAAAGGGTGACCTGGGTATCCGCTGCACGAATCCGAACTGACGCATGCACCGCTCAGGGAGATACCGAACCATGATGGTAGTCCCGCATGCCAGCCAGCCTGAATATAGAGCAATGCCGTCAAAGGGGACAGTCTGAGCGTAGTCGCTGAACGGCCTCCAGGTGACGTCGTCGTGCATCGTGCGGTCCAGGTATCCACGGTATGGTCCCATCGCATCGTTCCCCCTCTGGAGAACGTATCTGGCGGCCCTGGGCATGGCGTCCACGTACGCAGGATCGATGTGAAAGCCGTGGATGCGGGAGAAGTAGGAGATGATCCAGCTCTGAAACAGAAACACGATAATGTATTAAAAATAAATACGAAACATAAATAAATAAATAAATACGATAATGTATTAAAATAAAACGTATCGTAAGTAGTGTGCAGGATCCGGCCAACTGTCTCGTCCTCCAGTTGGAGGCCTCATTCGGCTTCTGGTAGAGGTATGCCAGAGTAGCTGCCCCCCAGTTCCACTGGTGAACGGTATCCAGGTCCATGAAGTAGCGGAGGTAGGTCACGTCGACGTACCTTGCACTCTTGTCCACAAAGCATGCAGCGCCTACCACATGCATGTACCAGCACCGGAGAGCGCAGCCGCGGTGATACTGTGTGAATAGCTCGTCACCCTCCTGCTCGGCATCGGCCGCCGCGTCCAGGTGGTGCTCAAAATAAGCGCTCAGTGTGGTGAACCGGATATGAGGCCCAGATGTCGTGACGCACTCAAAGTGAGCAACCTCGTGCTCCATGCCCAAATAGAGCGTCACCCACTCAATGGCCTCGACCCTCTGGATCCGGGAGTGGTGCAACAGCGGCCCCCTAATCGGCAGGTGGAGAAGACACTGCACGTCATGCAAGGTGATCGTCATCTCCCCAACCGGCAAGTGGAAAGATGACGTCTCCTTGTGTCAGCGCTCCACAAATGCCCCCTGCATGCCGGTGCTGATGGTGGTGTACCCCGTCATGCAGAGCCCGCTAAGCCCTGAACCTCGCACATGGTCGTTAAACCACTCAGCTGCTGGTTTAAACAGACTGAAAATCTTCCGGGCGTGGTTCACCATTTTCAACGGCTCTCTCTCCTATTACAAAAAAAACAAATAAGCGACATATATTAAATAAGCGACAAATAAACGGTTAAATTATAAAAAATGGTGACAAATAAACGGTTAATTTATAAAAAATACCTCTCCCTCCCAGATACGCCGAGCGACGTGATCGTGGTAGTGAATCAGCACGGAAGTGTCAATGGGCCCTCCCGAATAGCTGTCCTCCTGCTCATCCTCCTCCCTGGCTGGAGGGTCAACATCCGGTACCCCCTCCGGCTCGTGGTAGGGCACTGCCGCCACCTCCTCCTCATCCTCCTCCTCCTCCTCTCGCTGGCGGGAAGAAGATACCCGAGCCAGCCGATTCCTAGATCCTGAAGCAGATGTACCCTCTCCCTCGCCCACGGGAACTCGCACACGTCGTCCCCGACCCTGCCCCCGTCCCTGTGTCGACGTTAGCTGCGCCGCCGCCCGCTCGCGTCTAGCCGACGCAGTCTGGGTCTCCCTACCCTGTCTGATGCGTGCTGGTTGGTTGCCTGACATGTTCCTGTAAACAATCGAAATCGATTAATATGCGAGACAAATGAAAAAACAAAAAAAAATGCACTTCTGATACAGTTCGGAAGTTCATTTCCGAAAACTGGGATGGAGGTGTTTTCGAAAATGAACTTCCGAAACACCCCTGCGCAGAACTTCTCTGCAACCTCCAATGGCAGACCCCATACTTAAATGTTTTTATGAATACCAGTAAATAAAAAGATATTTATGAATACCGGTAAATAAAAAGATATTTCACAGGTACCCGTCTGACGAATACACGCGCGAGTATGAGGTGGGTAAGAATATTATATTTACTAAACAAACTATTTTGAGAGTAAATGAATTAAAATACCCGTAAGACGAATATCCGTTTGACGGATACCCGTAAATACCCGTAAGACATAAGTGGTGATGGTGAGAATGAGAGCTATTTTGACTGTTTATGTTTGAATAGCAAAGAATGATAAGAACTATCTGAATATAAGTATTTGTGTTGAGAATTTTGTTGAAGAGATAAATCAAATGTTATGAAGTGGCTTTATTTATAAATTTAGCTCACCTCTTCAAATAAAAAACATTTAAGTAATTGTGTCGAATATATTTATACTTGTTGCTCAACCAGAACCAATGCGTAGTAGTTTATAGAAACTAATATGAAAAGTAAGTGGCATCAAAATAAAAGCTATAATAATTTAGAGTTTTTGATGAAAATTGAAAAGGAGATGAAAATTAAATGGCTATTAATGACAACATATTTAACTAATTTTGTTAATTATTAACGGATATGGATATACGCGGATACGGATACCATCAAATCCGTATCCATGCCCATTAGAAAACGGATAACTAAATATCCATTTATTTTACTTGTGGATACCTGTTAATAGTAAAACCCGTATCTGTGACGGATTTTACTCGCGGGTACCGGTTTGTTTGCCATCCCTAACCTTACTCCCTGCTACTCAATCCTTTGAATTTGTCTAAATGTGTTTCACTATTAGATGGGTCTCAAATTTTTGATAGCCTGTGTAGACTAGTCAAAATTTAACAAGGACAGAATAAATAGAAGTCTTATGTAATCACGATTTAATCTGACAAATAATATATGACGCTCCATTGAATTAACTTATTAACTTATAATATGCCTTAACTTATAATATAGAGCATTAAATTCTTCCTCTGTAACTTTTTACATTCCACTCCTTCCACAATAGTATTTCTCAAAGAAATTAAATTTTTCTCTTCATTCTGATTTAGCAACTCTCTAGACCAGAAGCTAGTGTTGCAACCAACATCAATAACTTTACATATCTTTGAGGATAACCAATTACTTGTAACTTCTTGCAACCAACATTAATAACTTCACTTATCCTTGATGATAACCAAATATACTTAATACTTCTTGCAACCAACATTAATAATTTTACTTATCCTTGAGGATAACCAAATATACTTAATACTTCTTGCAACCAACATCAATAACTTTACTTAATACTTCTTGCAACCAACATCAATAACTTTACTTAATACTTCTTAGTTCTTGCAACCAACATCAATAACTTTACTTAATACTTGTTAGTTCTTGCAACCAACATCAATAACTTTGCTTATCCTTGAGGATAACCAAATATACTTAATACTTCTTGCAACCAACATCAATAACTTTACTATTCTTAGGGATAGCCAACTATACTTAAAACCCATTAGAAAATATCACCTATCATTCTAAAAACTAGTGTCGCAACCATTTAGCACTAACTTATTTAAAACCCCAAATTCGAAACTCTATTTCGTTAAAATCCACCAACTATTCCCTCCATTCTTGAGACCCTATTTCGATAAAATCCACCAACTATTAATCCCTCCGTTCTTTCTTTCATAAGTATCTAAACTACATCTCTTTAATAAGATTCCAACTCAAAGACCGTAAGGGTCTGAAATTAATCTCCAAGTTAAAAACCCTTAATAAATCTTTTCTTAAATGTTTTGCTTGTTAAGGTATAACTTGTTAAATTAAAATCACTATATAACTAACCATTAGTGCAACCTTGTTTTAATCTTTTTTTTTCTACAGCGAAATTGATATGGGCAAGATTGGTGATTGATATTGTTTATAACATTTAATAGTCAATCACAATTCACCAACTTTGCAAAGGGCAAATATGTTACTTGACCCCCTACATGTTAATAGTTTATTAAAAAAGAGTTAAGTGTTGTTATCTTCTTCCCCAATGATCTAATAAGCAATATCTTTCATTGATTTTTACCAATGGATGATGTTTCAAATTTTACTAAATAAATAAATTGACCACTTCTCATGAAATTTCAACCGACGAGTTATTAACAAGAAAACACAAAAGCTTTGAATATGTGGCGGAAGTGATATTAAAGAGTATAAAAACCAATTTAGCTGGGCATTACCACTTCACATGAAATTTCAACCGACAAGTTATTAACAGGAAAACACAAAAGCTTTGGATATGTCTCGGAAGTTATTAACAGGAAACCAATTTAGCTGGGCATTACCACTTAACAATGTTATTTAACCGAGGTTCAACAATAGAGAAAACAATCAAACTTCCAAAATACAACCAAAATGCTACCCAACTAAGATGAATCCACATTGAAGATAAGAGCAATTTCTACGAAATTTATGTAAAGATTCAGAGCACAACGCCTCTCTAAACACCAAACAACTTCTATCACTTAGGCTTCAGCAAATCTGCAAGGTAAAAATATATAAATGAATCAATTCCCTAATAGACACAATCCACAACTAAAATAACAAAGGTATACCACCAAGTATGCTCATAAGCTTCAAAGTTTAATGATAAGATATGACTTACCCAAGCTCTGAGAGCTTAAGATGTGCTTCGGCGTAATCAGCAAAGAAGGCATCTTCATCCTGCCAACATTGACAGATGAGAATTATTTTAATAGCTTAATAGCAGACATCATAATTTCATACAGAACTTCATTATTAAAAAAGATTGTGGAGATTTACATACCGCAGCATATTTCTCAACAAGAGGGCGGAATACAGAGTCAGACAAAAGTGCCTTGTCACTTGGCAACTGAAGAAGGCCATCCTTCTCACCAGTCAACAACTCACTGTACATTTATCAATAATATTGTCAATGAAGATAATTTAAAACTGGATAAAAGGGGACGAGGTTGAAAGAAAAAGTTCAAAAGACTTGCGTGAAGTATGAGTTGTCAAAAATGAGAGGATTAGAAGTCCATGGTCCCTCAAATCCAGAACGCTCCTTGTGTGCAGCTCCCTACCAATTACATTAAACATAACCAAAACAGTCAAGACCACACAGCATTGAGAATACATCATTATATATAACATTTACAAAAGTCGGCTTAATTATACAGCTAGTAATATTATCAACCACACCCTGAATTGCACAATCACAATGTACTATATGATTATGCAAATCTTATTAATACAACTATAATACTAGAAGCAAGCTTGAAGTTATGACTTACAATGGTGTGACCACCAGATAGAGCAACAATGTCCTGATCACTAAGCCCCATAGCTTTTCCAAACACATCCCTCAAATGGTCAGAACCTGCAATAATCAAGAGCAAATCCTAAGCCAAACAAATACAATAAAACATATGAATTAATTTACATTTCACTTTAAGAACACTGACCCTTGGTAGCATCAGGCAAGCGACCCTCTGGAGGTGGCTCAGGCTTGTCCTGATATAAAAAACAAAACAAAAGGACTGATATTAGCTTCCAATAGCTTTAAGAATAAAGTAAAAATAAAAGATAAAGGATACATCATCACTACTGTGTAAAAAGATTTAACCATAATTTGCTTACATAAATATAATAGTATGTTATAAAAGAATAATCACACACTTATCATCTTAAAAAAAAGTATCCACTGATATGAATTCAATCATTATAAAACCGGTAAAGTTAAAAGCAATAATTGATTTATCAATCATGTAAATGAGATTGATAAACATTACAAATGCGATCATGTATCAGTAGTGGTCAAACATACCTCCCTACCAGGATGGAAAGGAACTTCAGGTCCACCAGTGACCTCAACAGCAACAACACCGGCCAACTGCGTTACAAAGAAAATAAACCATCAACCACGTAATCACAAAAACTAAACAATCACATAACCTCAAATCAAAAAACCTAAGCACACAGAAAACAAATTACCAACCTGGTAGAAATCAGCATAGCTCACAATAGGGAATTGCTCCTTAAGAGGCTCCAAAAGCCTAACAGCGATATCAAGACCGTTGTTAGCACCATGAGCAAGCTCAGCTTGGTGCTTGATGGTTCCGAAAGGACCACCAGTCTTTGTCTTCGAATCAAAAGTACCAGCAGAGTGCCATCTACACAAACAAACCATCACAATAAAATAATCGCACAAAAATCATCAACAACAAAAAATTACACACAGACTTAATCACAACAATTACAAAATCAAAATCAAAATCTCACAAATCGATTATCCTATAAAAAATAAGCAGATTATAAAACTTACGCCAAACGGAGAATTAGAGGAGCGCATTTCTTCTCAGCGATGAAACCTCTGAGCTTCCTCTTAGCCTTTTCAATGGCCTTCTGGTAATCGGCACTAACGGTAGGGTAAGATTTTCCCATAGCTTAACGATTCTACATCAAAATCAAACAAAAATTCACAAATCACATAACAGTATCAGATCATCGCGTGTATGAACAAATCGAAGTAAAAACAAGAACAAAACATGGATCTATTCAATAAAAAAACGATTCAAGAAGCGATTCGATTATTCTACAATTACTATAACGAAGAAAAAGCAGAATCAAAATCGAAAGCGATTCGAACCTCGAAATCTAAGAAGAAGAGAGCAACAACGATAAACCCTAGTGACACGAGGAGAGCACGAGCCAAGAGTGAAGAGCGTGTGTTAGAAATGAAGAACACGTAATATAAAGGGGAAGGAAGAAGCGAAAGTTCTAGTAGCTTTACTGTGAGCCGTTGGATGGTTTGAATCGTACGGTTATGGTTGATTTGAAGAGTCGATGGTTAAGATGAATATACACGTGTAAGTGACTAAATTCACTGTGTGGTTGATCGTTGGGTAGGTGAGGTAGGTTTCGTGAATGACGAATGAGCGACGGAGAAAAATGGGAAATAATGGAATAAAAAAATACTATTCTGAAAGGTCGTGAGTTTTTTAGATGCGTGAAAACGGGTTTTGTTGCGTGATGAGTTATGACATAGCCCCGTTGTTGACTATAATATTGTAGAATAGATTTCGGAAAAGAAAGTCGTGCATACACCGTCATTTTTATTTTTAAAACCATTAATTAATTATTGATAAATGCCAACTTTATTAGGTATTATTTTTTAAATGTTATTATTTTAAATATTAAAAATATTATCTTAAAAATGATCTGTTTAATATTTTTTTGGGATTCAATTTTCTAGAACCTTAGAAATTACTATTTTTTAATATAAATTTATCTTTCAAATAATTAATGATAACCTAAAGAATCATGACTCATGATTATCTGGATTTTGTATATAAGCAAAATAAATATAATTATGTATTACAAAAAATATTTAGTTATACTTAATATTTTAAAATTAATTAAAATACTATATAATTTATTTTAAATTTGGTCTAAGTTTCAATTTATATTACGCTATTACTATGCAATGTTCGTCAAACGACCTAATAAATTGACTGTTGGATCTAACTAATGACTTTGAATGATATCTTTAACCAAAAGATCGTTATGTAATTTTGTCTCTTGTCTAACTTATAAGAAAAAATTTACTTTTTAAATTTATTGAATAACTAAATCAAATTCGGTATTCTCCGAACCTTCGTTTCTGAACAAGAGATCGTTTACCGTCCGAGCTCAATTACTTGGTTTGAATAACTAATGTATTTGATTTATGAGGAATGATATTCCTACACCCAGAAGTTACACCTACACCGTATAATTATACGGTTTGGTTTTTTTTATTATTTTTATAATCAATCTTCACTTTTTCCAACACAAAACAACACATGCTTTGGTGTATTTTTTATGGTGTATGTACATGGTGTAGAAATTTCAGTGTAAACATAGCAATGCTCTTGATTTATATATTGTGGATACATTGGTTATTCAATGTATTTAAAATGCAAACTTTTTTTATGAATAGAAACAGAGAAAATAGTCTAATACTAATACTAATATAAGAAATTAATATACTGACAAAAGTACCTAATTAGCCTAATTAAAACAGTTTAACAACCTTATTTTGTACCCTTAAACGTAATTTCAACTAAATAATTATTTTATTATTTAATTAATTCAATCCTCATTATTATTCTAAATTTTTTTACATATTCCAAGCTTTTATAATAAGTTTGTTTGCAATAAAAAAACATTTTACGTATTCCAACTAGTAGGAAACCCGTGCTATCGCACGGGTCTGGTCGAGATTTCACATTACATGTATCCAAATATCACTTGTAAAGTTCTTTTATATAAATCCACCATATATATTTAACCAAAATGCAAATAAATTTTAGTCAATGTTAATCCCAAAAACATAATAGTTAACAATGAAAGAGCTAATAATACAGCTCTTTAAGTAAAAACAATAAACACATGGATTCATATTACACGTATCAATGACTAAATTACTAAATATGACATCATATTTTCAGATTTCATTAATATATTTATAACTTATAATTTATCAAAATTTAATTGATGTGTTTGGAATATCAAACATAATATAACTTATTTTGCAGTTCATAAATATTCACGTAATTTCAATCAATAACTGATATCTCATAGATATATTCACATCTACCCGTCAATTAATTTTATAACTTCAAATATATAAAACAGTAACAAAAGAAATAGTTAAAAGATAGACATTAAAATGATCCGTCAATCACTGATATCTCATAGATACATTCACATTTACCCGTCAATTCAGATGAGTTAAGAAATGTCAGTTGAATCCAAATGAGTTAATTCTAAAAATTTATTAAACCTATTTGAGATATTAGCCCATTTTCCCAAACGTAAAATGTATAACAACTCTCGTTAAATGCTTAAGAGTTTCTACGTTTAATGTATATTATTATAATATAAAAAATATATAATTTTATAAGTTTAAAAAATATAATTTTAATTAAGAAATTAAACATAGTTAGAGAATAAAATTTATTAAACCTATTTGAGATATTAGCTCATTTTTTTCAAACCTAAAAGGTATGACATCTCCCCTCAAATATTAAAAGTTTATATGTTTGATGTATACTTAAAATATTTAAAAATTAAACAAATAATAAAAAATATGAATATTTTAATAGAGTAATTAGATCTATGTACAATTATAAAAAAAATAGAAATTTAAAACCAATGTATGGTAAATAATATATACTTATTCTCATATATTTAAAATAATCACATTAAGTAGTCTCCATTGAATAGTGTAATAAATATAAAATCTCAAATTTAAAATGCTTTGTAACTTATTCCCGTCTATAAAAACAATCATAGTTTATTCAATTTATAAAATTGACTATATTAATAAATTTTTATCTTTTATCATTATTTTTTATGATATCATTTATCATTAAATTTTTATGACTACTCATTAACATATTTTTAACATGATTGCAATTATGAAGTTAATTTGAAAAAATTCTGAAAATTTTTAGTTATTGCATAAGTTTTAAAAAATTACAAAATCTCAATTAATTTTGTTTTGTTTTATGAACCTTTCTATAAAAGTCTAAATAATTTCAAAATAAATTTTATCTCAAATAAGAATCTAAATAATTACAAAATAATTTTTCATAATAGTTTTATTTATAGTTAATATATTACTAAAATTTTAAAAAGAAAAATAAATTTAATAACAACAACCACGTAAATTTTGAATACTAAAAATTATATGTTTGAACATTAAATTAAAATTTTGAATACTATTTTCATAATATAAAACATATAAATTTGTCACGTATAATGCATATCTTAATTTTGCTAATAGTATAATGACTTTATTCAAGAGAAAGAAAATAATAATGTGAATTTTATTTTTTTAATTTTAAAATAAGAAGTTTTTTATTTATGGTGGTAAATTAAAAAACACAGTATATTTTTATTATCAAATTACGATTAATTTAGTATAAAAAATTAACAATTTTTTAAAGTGGTTTAGTGTTTCAGTGAGAAAAATAAGGAATCACTATAAAAAATGGTATAGTTTCAAGAGAGCTGCGTGTCCCGGAAAGAATCAGGTGCTTTTTATGGTTAGTTTACCATGGAAAACTAATGACTAATATGAACAAAAGCAAGAGGGGTTTAGGCACAGCTTCTTGTAATATTTGTGGTCATGTGCTTGAGAATAATATGCATGTTTTGAGGGATTGCGAGAAAGCGCGAAAGGTCTGGTATATGTTAAATCCTACGGGATACTTCAAAGAATTCTTTAACCAGCAGGATTTCACAGCATGGTTTGAAGGTAATATTAAGTTGTTTCGGAAGAAGGAGCAGAATTGGAGTCAGATTTTTGCTACGGGTTGCTATTTCATATGGTTGTGGAGGAATCTTGAAGTTCATGGTGGTGATGGAAATCGTCCTTTTGATCCGGGGAATTTCATAAATCAGAAGGTAAACGAGTATGAACAGGCTAGTGTGATGGTGAAGTATGGGATTGTGAACTTGAAGAGTGATCGGAATACTTCTTGGTGTCCTCCGTGTAAGTATTGGGTTAAGATGAATTCAGATGGAGCTTGTAGAGATACCAAGGTGGCTGGGTGTGGCGGTTTAATTCGCAATCATCTTGGAGTTTGGTTGGGTGGTTTTTCGAAGAAGTTGGGAACGTGCACTCCTTTTATGGCAGAATTATGGGGAGTTTTTGAAGGTTTAAAACTTTCTATAGCGCTTGGACATCTTAAAGTGGAGATTAATGTGGACTCTACTATGGTGGTGGAAGCGATTGAGAATGGTAGATCTATGCATATTGGTTGTGTGGGGATCCTTGACAAGATCAAAAGTCTTATGGACAAGCTAGAAGGTGTCTCTATTAGACATTCGGTTAGAGAAACTAATAGATGTGCTGATACTCTTGCTTCCATTGGTTGTGATCATAACTCGGAGTTTTTGATTTATGATTCTCCTCCTGACTGTATCTCCAGGTTGTTAATTGAGGATACTCGTGGGGTGTCCTCTGCTAGCTCTCTCCCCCCTTAGTCTTTCTCTCCCTGGGCCCTTGGCCCTCTTTGTAACAAAAAATAATAATAAAAGTTTATTTTATTTTATTTTCATTTTATAATAAGAATTTATTTTATTAGTGGGATCAGTGGAAAGACACGTACATTTTATTTTTTTTGGATGAAATAAGTGCAGTTTAAATACTTCATTATCAAATCATAATGATTCGTATAATATATTAACAAAATTAGCAAAAGTTAAAGATTTTCTTGGTATGTATAAAAAGACTAAAGCGACATATAATAAAAAATAGAGAGAATAATTATGAGAAATTATTTAATTTTTAATTTAGTAATAATAATTACATTACATTAAATAATAACTTGACCATTATTATTGTAATTATCATTTAAGAGGAATTATTTAATTTTTAATTTAGTAATAATAATTACATTCAATAATAAAATTTCTTAAAGTCTACATTAAATGATAACTGGAGCATTATTATTGTAATTATCATTTAACTACCTTTAAGATTTAAGAAAATTAAAAATTTGAATGGAAAACTAAAAAATTTGGGTTTTCACTTTTCATCTCCCGTAAAACCTTTCAAATTAATTGCATTAAGCAGTAAAATTTGAGTTTTATAGTTAAAATAGATTTCCATTTTTATTGTTTCAAAAATGTTATATAATAAATAAAGGAAAAATTAAAGGTAGATAAAATATATCATTTTGAGAAAAAAAAAGTTTTAACATATAAAAATAAGGATTTTGAAAAAATATTTAAAATAAAATAAGTATTGTATAGATGTGCTAATATAAACATCAATCAAGCGAAGGTCTAATTATAAACCTTTGATAATATAAGAAAATTAAATAATTTGCTTATAAATTTAGAATACAAAATATATAAATATATTACAATGCATTTAGATATTAAGAAATAAATCTTGATTAAAAAAGTATACACATATTACAAAAATAAAAAATAAAAAGAGATTAATTATAATTATGGCATAAATTTATTCTATAATTATATCCATTAATTATAAAAGGAGACTAATTATAATTGAACTGCTATGAAGCAAATCGATCCATCTGTAATAGGTGATCAATGCAATCCTATAATTTCTATCAAAAAAAGAAAGAACTGCTATAATTATAATGCATCAACATTAAGGTTATTCTCACGTCAAAAAACATGATAAGATAAAATTGAACAGAAGACAAAACTGTAAAGAAACAAAGCAATTTTATTATAAAGAAACACATCTCTCTCTGATTTCATCTTCTTCTCCATGAAAAGAAACAGAACCCAAAAGCTGAATATCACTCAATTACGAACATTGGCATCCAAAAGTGTCGTCGGCTATTCCCTGCAAGAATTGACTCCAATCACAAACCAACATCGACATTCTACAAATTTTTGTCAATTTAGAAGGGATTGGAGTTTCTAATTTATCTAAAACAAACTATAATTTTAATAGGAGTTTTTAATATATTGTAGCACCAAAAAAATGTTGCAGTACGAAGATAGACACAATTGTATCCAAGTTTCAGTAGGAATATACACACAATTGTAAAACAAAAATGTTTATAAATAGATAATCAAATATCATTTCTTAGAACTCAGTTTATCCTTAAAACTCAATTCATGACAAAATTGTAGTAACTTTTACATATGACAATAAACATAAAGTATTTGTGAACACATATAATTAACTCGTTGTGATGGATAGGAAATTGTGAAGGATAGAAAAACACTTATAAAGGGGGGTTTGAATAAGTGTAGTTTTAAAACTCTTAAGATAAAAACAATTTGCATAATTATTTTTATCCAGGTTCGTTGTTAACTAAACTACTCCAGTCCACCCCCTTGGAGTGATTTACCTCACCTTAGGATTTAATCCACTAATCACACAAGATTACAATGGTTTTCCACTTAGATAACTTCTAAGTCTTATAGAGTATTCTGATCACAACCTGATCACTCTAGGAACACAATGCTTAGATACCCTTTAAGACTTTCTAGAGAATCCGATCACAACTTGATCTCCTCTAGTTCTTACAAATGAATGTAAACAAATTCTTATAAGAGTTACAATGCTTCTTAATAAGCTATTATCACAACTGTGATTTTTCTCTTAAGTTTAAGCTTAATCTAACTAAGATATTACACATATAATGGAGTGAGGTTGAAGATAAAGTTTGAGAGCTTTTAGAATTTGACAGCGTTTCTGTAAGTTTGCGCAAAGTGTTATCTTCAGC
This sequence comes from Vicia villosa, assembly GCF_029867415.1. Taxonomy (NCBI): domain Eukaryota; kingdom Viridiplantae; phylum Streptophyta; class Magnoliopsida; order Fabales; family Fabaceae; genus Vicia; species Vicia villosa. Next base: position 104,770,135 of record NC_081184.1, read on the forward strand.
TTCTCATCAGAACTTCTATTTATAGGCGTTTGAGAAGATGACCGTTTGGAGCATTTAATGCATTGCGTGATCCGTACAGCATTGCATTTAATGTTTCACTCTTTTGTCAACTACCTCGAGCCTTGCTTTTGCTGTGTCTACTGACGTTGCCTTTAATAGCTTCCAACGTTCCTTTTGTCAGTCAGCGTAGCCTGCCATCTTGTACTTGCTTCTGATCTGATGTTTGTGTAAACAACGTTTGAATATCATCAGAGTCAAACAGCTTGATGCAGAGCATCTTCTTGTCTTCTGACCTCGAAGTGCTTCTAGCGTGATACCATGAGAACTTCAGTGCTTCTGCTTCTGATCTCAAGTTCTTCTGATGCTTCAATAGACCATGTTCTGATTCTACTTGACCATCTTCTGATGTCTTGCGAGAGCATGTTCTGATGTTGCATACTTGAACCTTCTGAGTCAGTGCTTCTTGCGCTGATTTTGTGCATACTCTTTATATATTTCTTGAAATGGAAATTGCATAGAATTAGAGTACCACATTATCTCATACAAAATTTATATACATTGTTATCATCAAAACTAAGAATATTGATCAGAACAAATCTTGTTCTAACAATCTCCCCCTTTTTGATGATGACAAAAACATATATAAATGATATGAATTTGCAATCAGAATATCAGACGGCTAAGGACAATTACACAGTTATAGCATAAGCATATAAACATAATGTGTGAATATGTCTCCTCCTGAGATTAACAATCTCCCCCTGAGATAAATAATCCCCCCTGAAATAAATACCGGAAGAAATTTATAAATAAAGGACTTCCCTGAGTATTTTCCATTTAAGTTGAGACGATCACATATGCTTAGAACTTCAGAACATTCAGAGCTTCTGCTTCTTGCTTCCATAGGACAGCTTCAGAGCTTTGAATTTCTTCTTGAATCATTGCATGCTAGCTTGTATCAGAACATTGTTGAATGTACCAGAGCATCATCAGAGCATCTCTACATCCTGAAATGTTTCAGAACAAACTAGACGACAAAAGTCAGAGCATGAATGAATCAGAACATAAAATATGTATCAGAGCATATAGTATGTGTTAGAGCACAAAACAAATTGTATCAGAACACATAAAATGCATCAGAACATAAAATATGTATCAGAGCATATAAAAAATGTATCAGAACATATAAGGAGTAAGAATGTGTTAGAGCATATTCTATCACAAGAATATCAGAACATTCTTCCTTCTTGCTTCTGATCTTGAAGCTTCACAGCACTCAGCTTGCTTCAATTTCCATGAGCTAGTTTCTATATAGAATTGCTTTTCCTCATGTCTTTGCTTCTCATGTTGAGCTTTTTAGAATGTCTTCAATCCTGCAAAACACTCAAAGACATAGAACTTGCAAATTCTGTTAGAAATGTTGTGACTTACTCCCAGCAACTGATAATATAAATCAGATCATTTATCACATTTTCTCCCCCTTTTTGTCATAACATCAAAAAGCAAAAAAGATTCAGATGAAAAACAAACAATATGAGAGAAAAGAAGATAATTTTCATTGATTTAATCAGAAGAATTATCAGAAGATACAAAAGGAGATGCAAGAAGACAGATGCAAGAACAAGGAGACTACTAAGACACAAAAAGACTACGACTAGCCTAGCTTAGACATAATCTTGGCCAACATGTCATGAATCCCAGCAGTGCTTTCATTCTGCTTCTTCATGAAGTCTCTGAACTCTTCATGTGCTACATCATGCTTATCCAAGCGAGAAGCAAGAACTTCTTGATTCTGTTAAAGAGCCTTGATAGCGTTCACTAGAGTAGAGGGTTCAGCAGAAGAAGATGTACTACTATCATTCAGAAGGATAGCATTACTAGCAACGACATCTAAAGTGAGAATATCATTTTCAGCAGGGTGATTCTCAGCATCTTCCATCTCAACATCTGAGTCTGACTCAGAAACAACTTCAGCATATTCTGGATCAGGGATCTCAGAATCTTCATTCTCCAAAGCTTGAAGAATCTCAGCCAGATTCTTTGGAGGAATGGGAGCAGCAACTTCTGAAGGGTAGACAACTTCAGGAATAACCATATTTGGTGCTTCCTCAGAAGGATTCATCCTTAACCAGTTGAATAACCATTTGAAGTCTCCAGTTAGAACCGGATAATGAGGCTTCCAAACAACCATAGTCAGACATGGTTCATCTTCCAATTCATCAGTGAACTTCTTCTCCTCAAGAGGTTTCCTGTTTCTGATTTGATGATAGTACTTGCCATCATCAAGATCCAAATAGTAACCAGAAGATCCAGATGCTTCAGCAACACATCTCCTCTGGATGTTCAGTGCATCATTCCAAAAATCCCTTCTGAAACGATTCCATAGCCTTCGAGTAGAAACATGTGAAGGATAGAAAAACACTTAGAAAGGGGGGGATTGAATAAGTGTGACTTTAAATTTTGGACGATAAAAATAAATTGCACAATTATTTTTATCCTGGTTCGCTGTTAACGAAGCTACTCCAGTCCACCCCCGCAGAGATGATTTACCTCAACCTGAGGATTTAATCCACTAATCGCACGGATTACAATGGTTTTCCACTTAGTCCGCAACTAAGTCTTCCAGAGTCTTCTGATCACACACTGATCACTCCAGGAACAACTGCTTAGATACCCTCTAAGACTTTTCTAGAGTCTACTGATCAACACGATCACTCTAGGCTTAGTTCACTCCTAAGACTTCCCTAGAGTATTCTGATCAACACGATCACTCTAGTTACAAACTGCTCAGCCAACTGCTAAGACTTCCTAGAGTATACTGATCACACGATCACTCTAGTTCCTTACAACTTAATGTAATCTATTCAAGAGTTTACAAATGCTTCTTAAAAGCGATAATCACAACTGTGATATTTCTCTTAACGTTTAAGCTTAATCTCACTAAAATATTACAACAGCAATGTAGTGAGTTGATGAAGATTCTGAGCTTTGATTTGAACAGCGTTTCAGCAAGTTTGATATAAGTTGTTTTGGTGCAGAATCGTTAACCTTGCTTCTCATCAGAACTTCATATTTATAGGCGTTGAGAAGATGACCGTTGAATTCATTTAATGCTTTGCGTGTTCCGTACAGCATTGCATTTAATGTTATACGCTTTTGTCAACTACCTCGAGCCTTGTTCACGCTGTGTCTACTGACGTAGCCTTTAGTAGCTTTTAACGTTCCTTTTGTCAGTCAGCGTAGTCTGCCACCTGTACTTCCTTCTGATCTGATGTTTGTGAATACGACGTTTGAATATCATCAGAGTCAAAACAGCTTGGTGCATAGCATCTTCTGATCTTCTGACCTTGAAGTGCTTCTGAGCGTGATACCATCTTTTGAGCTTCAGTGCTTCTGATCTCTTGTTCTTCTGATGCTTCCATAGACCCATGTTCTGATTCTGCTTCGACCATCTTCTGATGTCTTGCCAGACCATGTTCTGATGTTGCATGCTGAACCATTTGAGATACAACTTCTGAGCGCTGAATTACACGTACTCTTTATATATATTTCCTGAAAGGGAAATTGCATTGGATTAGAGTACCATATTATCTTAAGCAAAATTCATATTATTGTTATCATCAAAACTAAGATAATTGATAAGAACAAATCTTGTTCTAACAATCTCCCCCTTTTTGATGATGACAAAAACATATATAAATGATATGAATTTGCGATCAGGAAGAGTAGACGGCAAAAGACAAATTACACAGCTATAGCATAAGCATATGAATATGTCTCCCCCTGAGATTAACAATCTCCCCCTGAGATAAATAATCTCCCCCTGAAATAAATACTCGAAGAACTTTGATAAAAGACTTCCCTGATTATTTCGGTAGAGACGATCATATAAGCTTCTGCCTTCAGAGAATTCATAGCTTCTGGCTTCTGCTTCCATTGGACAGCTTCAGAACTTGAATTTCTTTAGATCTTTAGAACACTCACAGCTTCTGATTCCTGCTTCCATCGTGGACAGCTTCAGAACTTGAATTTCTTTGATCTTCAGAACATTCACAGCTTCTGACTTCTGCTTCCATTCAGGACAGCTTCAGAACTTGAATTTTCTGGATCTTTTAGAACATTCACATCTTCTGATTTCTGCTTCCCTCGGATAGCTTCAGAACTTTGAATGTTTACCAACATCACTTCATGCTAGATTTGTATCAGAACATTATTGAATGTACCAGAGCATCATCAGAGCATCTCTACATCCTGAAATGTTACAGAACAAAAACTAAACGACAAAAGTCAGCATGAACGAGTTAGAACATAAAATGTATGTTTGAACACATTATATGTATCAGAGCCATATAGGCTGAAATAATGTATCAGAGCAAATAATGTATCAGAGCCATAACATTATATGTATCAGAGCAAATAGAATTTTGTCAGAACAGGATAGACAATGATATTCAAATTCTATTATCAGTGCTTCTGATTCATTCTTCTTTCTTGCTTCTGATCTCTGAAGCTTGACAGCACTCAGCTTGCTTCAGTTTCCATGGTTTTGCTTCTTGTGTTTGCTTCTGAAGATTCACTTCACTTCTCTGTACCTGCAAAACACTTAAACCATATAGAACTTGCAGTTCTTGTTAGTGAATGTGTGGGAGCCTTTACCCAGCAACTGATAGATTAATCAAATCATTTACCATTTATCTTCTCCCCCTTTTTGTCATAACATCAAAAAGAATATTTAAAAAAAAATTCAGATGCATAAAACGACAAATAAAACATTTACTGGAATGTAAATCAAAGAAACTTTTTCATTGATAATCAAAAAGGTTTACAAGACAGGAATGCAGGAAAACAGATGCAACAAGAAAAGGAAACTACAAAGACCAAATCCTAAGATCCTAGCCTACGCAAAATCCGCGCCAGAACATCATGAATCCCGTCAGTGCTTGTAGCTTGCCTTGTCATGAAAGAACGAAACTCAGCATTGGCTGCTTCTTGCGCGTCCAAACGAGAAGCCAGCATAGCTTGATTCTGATGAAGAGTTTCCAAGGTCTCCATCAGAGCTGAGGTTTCACCAGAAGAAGAAGCACCAGTATTTCTGCCCAGAGGGACAGCAATCTCAGCAGGGTGATCTTCTGGAAGATCTTCAGCTTGTGCATCTCCCATTTCCTCATCTGAGTCTGACTCAGAAGGAGCCTTGGCATATTCTGGTTCAGGCAGCTCAGAAGTTCCATCTTCCAATGCTTGAAGAATAGCTGCTAGGTTTGTTGGAGGAGTAGGACTAGCAACTTCAGCACGATAAACCACTACTGGAAAGACCATGAGAGGTGCTTTTTCAGAAGGGTTCATTCTGAACCAGTTGAACAGCCACTGAAAGTCTCCAGTCAGCACAGGAAACCAGAGCACAGAAGACCGGGGTTTCCACACCACGATATCTCTGCAGAGATTTTCTTCTTCCAACCCATCTGCAGGTATCTTCTCTTCAAGAACGCTTCTGTTCCTGATGAGACAGTGGTGGCTGCTCTCACCAACTTCCAACCGGAGACCACGAACACCAGGAGCTTTAGACATAATCCTTCTCTGAGTGTCTGTAGCCTTATCTAGAAAATCCTGACGAAAGGTATTCCAGAGGTTGTTTGTGGCATACTCATCCAGATGATTAAGGTGAGCAGCACCTAGAATCTCCAACCAGCCATTTACATCAGCATGTAAAAGCTCCAGATATGTTTGAGTGGTAAGGGTTGGAGGGTTGACAGTGAACCTTGAGTCGGGAAGAACAACACTATAGGGATTAGGTGTTCTGGTGGGAAAAGGGTATGAGAGGGATGAAGAAATGTCTGATGGAGGGGTTAAAGGAGAGGAGATATCAGATGGTGAAGAAGGTGGTTCCGAGAGGATGAATGAGGAGGAAGAGGTGGTGGAGGTCTTTGAAGAGGGAGGAGATTGACGGGAACCGTCAAAGGGTTGATATACTTTGAGAGGGTCATAGGAGATCCTAACTCTTTTAGGTTTGGTTTCTGGTTCAGCAGATGCCTTTCTCTTTTGTTTCCTATCATTGTCTTGATTCCCAGAGCTTGACGATGGATTCATGATGAATTTTCAGATATTGGAAACTGCTAGGGTTTATGATATGAAAAGAGAGAGATGAAAAAGAAACCGAATGCAGAGAGAGAGAAATATGAGAGGGAAAAGAAACGTTTGAAGAGTATATAAAAAAAAAACTGAAAGAGAGTAAATGATGAAAAGCATTTAGTGTTACGTGACATGAGGAGAGATAATAATGACAAAAGACGTGATTTGCACAGTTACCTAAGTAGACGTCCCCTCAACTGCACGCACGCTTGTCCAGGAATAGTGAACACGTGTTTACCATCTGGATAGCCAGTTACAGCTGTTTTGCTTTTAGAGAGATTCTGAATCAACTTAGACACTGAAACGTTAGTAATAACTGAATCACAGTTTCTAATTGATTTCTATCAGAACTTCTTAAAAAAAATTTCATATCAAAGGATACTCATATGTAAGAATTTCTCATCTTCTCATTCTGAGCTTGTTTCTGAAGACCCATTTTGTACCAATTATATTGAATCCATCTGGTCTAGGAACAAGATCCCAAACATCATTCCTTGTAAACTGATTCAGTTCATCTTGCATAGCAATTATCCAGTCTGGATCTTCTAGAGCATGATCAACAGAAGTTGGCTCGATCAAAGATACAAGACCTAATTGACAGTCTGCATTGTTCTTAAGGAATGCTCTTGTTCTGATTGGATCATCCTTCTTTCCAAGAATGACATCTTCTGAATGACCAGAGATGAGTCTGGATGATCTTCTGACAGATGGTTCTTCAGAAATACTTAGATCCTCCAGAGAAGCTGATACTTGATCTTCTGGTTCTTTGCTTCTGAGGAGCTCTGCTTCTGATGCGTTGCTTCTTGGCTCAACAACTTCTGATATATCAATATCACAATCTGCAAAATTATCAAACTGCTTTGGTTTTTCAGAACCAAGCTTATCATCAAACCTGATATTGGTTGATTCTTCTACAACCAATGTTTCAGTATTGTATACTCTGTAGCCTTTTGAGCGTTCAGAATATCCAAGAAGGAAACACTTTTGAGCTTTGGAATCAAACTTACCAAGATGATCTTTAGTGTTCAGAATAAAGCATACACATCCAAAAGGATGGAAATATGAAATGTTGGGCTTTCTATTCTTCCACAATTCATAAGGAGTCTTATTTAGAATAGGTCTGATAGAGATTCTATTCTGAATATAGCATGCAGTGTTTATTGCTTCTTCCCAGAAATGCTTGGCCATATTGGTTTCATTGATCATGGTTCTGGCCATTTCTTGCAGAGTCCTATTCTTTCGTTCTACAACCCCATTTTGCTGTGGAGTTCTAGGACAAGAGAAATCATGGGCAATACCATTCTCTTTGAAGAATTCTTCAAAGGATCCGTTCTCAAATTCACCACCATGATCACTTCTGACCTTTATGATTTTACACTCTTTTTCAGATTGAATCTGAATGCAGAAATCAAAGAACACTGAATGAGTCTCATCCTTGTGTTTTAAGAATTTTACCCAAGTCCAGCGGCTATAATCATCTACGATGACTAATCCATATTTCTTTCCTCTGACAGATGCTGTTTTGACTGGTCCAAACAGATCAATGTGCAAGAGTTCTAATGGCCTTGAGGTAGAAACAACATTCTTAGACTTGAATGCAGGTTTGGAGAACTTGCCCTTCTGACATGCTTCACAAAGAGCATCTGATTTGAATTTCAGATTAGGGAGTCCTCTGACCAGATTCAGTTTGTTAATCTGAGAAATCTTTCTCAAACTAGCATGACCTAATCTTCTGTGCCAGACCCACTGCTCTTCAGAAACAGACATAAGACAGGTCACCTTCTGACTCATAAGATTTTGCAGATCTGTCTTATAAATGTTGTTCTTCCTCTTGCCTGTAAATAGGATTGAGCCATCCTTCTGATTTACAGCTTTGCAAGACTTTTGATTAAAGATTATATCATAACCATTGTCACTCAATTGACTGATAGATAAGAGGTTATGAGTTAATCCTTCAACAAGAAGTACATTAGAAATGAAAGGAGAGTTACCAGACTTTATAGTTCCAGAGCCAATTATCTTGCCCTTCTGATCTCCTCCAAACTTGACTTCTCCTCCAGACTTAAGCACCAGGTCTTGGAACATAGACCTTCTTCCTGTCATGTGTCGTGAGCATCCAGAGTCCAGGTACCATGACATGTTGTGCTTTGTCCTTCTTGCAGCCAAGGATATCTGCAATAGGAATAATCTTATCCTTAGGTACCCACATTTTCTTGGGTCCTTTCTTGTTAGATTTTCTCAAGTTCTGATTGAACTTGGGTTTAACATTATAAGCAATAGGAGGAACAGCATGATAATTTTTAATGTGAGTTTCATGATATTTCCTAGGTTGTGTCACATGCTTCTTGGTGTGTGTTATGTGAAAACTTTGAGCATGTGAAGTGTGCCTAATATCATGAGAGTGGCCATACTTGAACTGATCATACAATGGCTTGTATGTAATTTTCATTTCATCAACAGGTTCAAGTTTGTATGGGGTTTCACCCTCAAAACTAATGCCAACTCTTTTGTTTCCAGATACGGCATATATCATAGAAGCTAGCTGACTTCTGCCAATACTTCTAGATAAGAACTTCCTGAAACTTAAATCATATTCTTTCAGAATATGGTTTAGACTAGGAGTGGATTTTTCTGAATCAGAAGGAGATCCAACATTATTGGATAATTTTAAAAGTTTTTCTTTTAATTCAGAATTCTCCAACTCAAGCTTCTTTGTTTCAAATTCAAATTGCTTTTTCAGCTTTTTGTATTTGAGACTAATCTGAGACTTGAGTTCCAGAAGTTCAGTTAGACCGGAAACTAACTCATCTCTAGTAAGTTCAGAAAATACCTCTTCAGAATCTGATTCTGATGTAGATTCTGATCCGTCATCTTCTGTCGCCATCAGCGCACAGTTGGCCTGCTCATCTTCTGAATCATCTTCTGACTCATCCCAGGTTGCCATAAGACCTTTCTTCTTATGAAACTTTTTCTTGGGACTTTCCTTCTGAAGATTTGGACATTCATTCTTGTAGTGTCCAGGCTCATTGCATTCATAGCACATGACCTTCTTCTTGTCAAATCTTCTTTCATCAGAAGATTCTCCACGTTCAAATTTCCTTGAACTTCTGAAGCCTCTGAACTTCCTTTGCTTGGTCTTCCAGAGTTGATTTAGCCTTCTGGAGATCAGGGACAGTTCATCTTCTTCTTCAGATTCTGATTCTTCAGGATCTTCTTCTCTGGCCTGAAAAGCGTTAGTGCATTTCTTGATATTTGATTTTAATGCAATAGACTTACCTTTCTTTTGAGGCTCATTTGCGTCCAGCTCTATTTCATGACTTCTCAAGGCGCTGATAAGCTCTTCCAGAGAAACTTCATTCAGATTCTTTGCAATCTTGAATGCAGTCACCATAGGACCCCATCTTCTGGGTAAGCTTCTGATGATCTTCTTTACGTGATCAGCCTTGGTGTATCCCTTGTCAAGAACTCTCAATCCAGCAGTAAGAGTTTGAAATCTTGAAAACATCTTTTCAATGTCTTCATCATCCTCCATCTTGAAGGCTTCATACTTCTGGATTAAGGCTAGAGCTTTAGTCTCCTTGACTTGAGCATTTCCTTCATGAGTCATTTTCAAGGACTCATATATGTCATAGGCCGTTTCCCTGTTAGATATCTTCTCATACTCGGCATGAGAGATAGCATTCAACAAAACAGTTCTACACTTATGATGATTCCTGAAAAGCTTCTTTTGATCATCATTCATTTCTTGCCTTGACAGCTTCACGCCACTGGCATTTACTGGATGTTTGTAACCATCCATTAGAAGATCCCATAGATCACCATCTAGACCCAGAAAGTAACTTTCCAGTCTATCTTTCCAGTATTCAAAGTTTTCACCATCAAATACCGGCGGTCTAGTATAACCATTGTTACCGTTGTATTGCTCAGCAGAGCCAGATGTAGATGCAGGTGTAGATGTAGACTTTTCACTTTCATCAACCATCTTTTAAATGAAGCGTTTTTCTCTTCCTGAATCTTTTCTAAACACGGTTAAGTGCTTGCACCTTAGAACCGGCGCTCTGATGCCAATTGAAGGATAGAAAAACACTTAGAAAGGGGGGGATTGAATAAGTGTGACTTTAAATTTTGGACGATAAAAATAAATTGCACAATTATTTTTATCCTGGTTCGCTGTTAACGAAGCTACTCCAGTCCACCCCCGCAGAGATGATTTACCTCAACCTGAGGATTTAATCCACTAATCGCACGGACTACAATGGTTTTCCACTTAGTCCGCAACTAAGTCTTCCAGAGTCTTCTGATCACACACTGATCACTCCAGGAACAACTGCTTAGATACCCTCTAAGACTTTTCTAGAGTCTACTGATCAACACGATCACTCTAGGCTTAGTTCACTCCTAAGACTTCCCTAGAGTATTCTGATCAACACGATCACTCTAGTTACAAACTGCTCAGCCAACTGCTAAGACTTCCTAGAGTATACTGATCACACGATCACTCTAGTTCCTTACAACTTAATGTAATCTATTCAAGAGTTTACAAATGCTTCTTAAAAGCGATAATCACAACTGTGATATTTCTCTTAACGTTTAAGCTTAATCTCACTAAAATATTACAACAGCAATGTAGTGAGTTGATGAAGATTCTGAGCTTTGATTTGAACAGCGTTTCAGCAAGTTTGATATAAGTTGTTTTGGTGCAGAATCGTTAACCTTGCTTCTCATCAGAACTTCATATTTATAGGCGTTGAGAAGATGACCGTTGAATTCATTTAATGCTTTGCGTGTTCCGTACAGCATTGCATTTAATGTTATACGCTTTTGTCAACTACCTCGAGCCTTGTTCACGCTGTGTCTACTGACGTAGCCTTTAGTAGCTTTTAACGTTCCTTTTGTCAGTCAGCGTAGTCTGCCACCTGTACTTCCTTCTGATCTGATGTTTGTGAATACGACGTTTGAATATCATCAGAGTCAAAACAGCTTGGTGCATAGCATCTTCTGATCTTCTGACCTTGAAGTGCTTCTGAGCGTGATACCATCTTCTGAGCTTCAGTGCTTCTGATCTCTTGTTCTTCTGATGCTTCCATAGACCCATGTTCTGATTTTGCTTCGACCATCTTCTGATGTCTTGCCAGACCATGTTCTGATGTTGCATGCTGAACCATTTGAGATACAACTTCTGAGCGCTGAATTACGCGTACTCTTTATATATATTTCCTGAAAGGGAAATTGCATTGGATTAGAGTACCATATTATCTTAAGCAAAATTCATATTATTGTTATCATCAAAACTAAGATAATTGATAAGAACAAATCTTGTTCTAACAACATGATCCAACTTGGAGTCATAAGCAGCTCTCAGAACTTCCATTTTCTTGCTGAACTTTATGTTGAATAGAGCAAGATCAATGGGAATGGTAGGTTCAGGAGGGTTAAAAGTGAAGCAGTAGTCAGGGTAAAAAAGAGAGTGGGGGTTGGATTCTCTGTCAGGTAAGGAAAGGGTTAAAAAAGGTGGAGATTCTGTGGTGAGGGTAGATGAAGAGGGGATATCAGAAGGTGTTGGGGGACAAACATTTAGTGGTTGGGGATTAAGAATAACAAGAGAAAGAGGTGGTTGGATAATATCTGGGATGGTGAGTGTATTTTGAGGTTCAGGAGAAGGAGGCTTTGGCTTAGAGGAACTGCCAGCTCTTAAAGCACGGAAAGTATCCCTGATGCGCTTCTCTCGATATTCCTTGGAATTTACTTTGAGAGGATCATATGTAATCTTCTGCTTCTTAGCTTGCTTAGCTTCTTTTTCTAAAGCTTTTCTATTCAATCTTGCTTCTTTCTTCTTCTGTTCCTTCTGCTACAGCTCAGCCAGAGAAGGAAGCACTCTTCCTCGAATCCATGCAGGATCAACAGAAGATTGAGCTATTACAGAATTTTTCAAATACCGTTTAACAGCCTTGTTAAGCTCTTCTTTGAACAAGGAAGCGAAGACTTCAACAGGAACCCTTCTGGTCAGAATATTTGGAAATATTCTTGGAACAGAAGTTACCTTCTCAATAAGACGCATCCTTTGCAGATCAAATCCATTCATAACATGTCCTTGAATGACACCAAAGAACCTGGACGTTCCAATAGTTCTTAGAGGATCCAACAAGTCACTTTCTATCAGAATGTCTGAAATCATTCTGGCGAAGGGAATAGCATTCTTCTTGAAGTTTGGAAACTTCTTGCGTTCTTCATCTCGTGATTCTTCAATACTTGCTTTCAAATTCTGAAATAGAATGTATGAGATGTTAACTTCAATCCCTCTTCCAATGCAGAAAAGAGCATACTTATGATCCGGATTGATATATGTTGAGGTAAAAGATCTCTTTCTATGATAGAGAGATCCTAGAATAATCTCAGCCCAAACTTTGTATAACGGCTTCAACAGACCAGTTTGATGAGATGCAATACCAGAAGCATTAGATATTTATCTCTCAACTGTTATCCAACAAACTCTACCAGGAAGAGCACCTGTACTTCCTTCTTCGTCATCCAGATTGTATAACTTTCTGATTAATTTCTCAGTTATCACAACTTCATGCCCTAACACGAAGGAGATGATTACAGTTGGGGTAACCGTTGCATGAACCCAGGAATCTTTTACTGGTGCAGGATAAATTGGTCCAACCAATCTATCAAGGTAGTTTGACCAGCCTTGTGCCATTGTCTCAGCATCAGTGTTGAAACCATGTAATCTTAGATTTTCAAAATCTACCGAAGATTCACACAGAACTTCCAGTTCAGTCGAAAGAATGGAACATGTCTTCAATGGAGCATAACCATACTTGCGAAGAACAAGATGAGCAGAAGACATTTCTTCTTTACTTGAGGAACTTGATGAAGAAAGCATGGAGATATATTAAAGATTCGGTTACAAACTAGGGTTTATGCAGAAAAAGAAAGAAAAATAGAAAGAGAGAGATGAATGAAGAGAGAGAATGTAAAAAGACTGAAATGAATCTGAGATGAGTATATAAAGGGACGGATTTGAAATGAAATGCAGTATGTGTTTGAATGAATATGATTACAGAAAACATGGAATCAAATGAATTTAATGAGAAATGACGTTAGGAGAGATAAAGTGAAAAATGAAATGATTTGCACAGTTACCTAGGGCGGCGTCTCCTCAACTGTACGCATGCTTGTCCAAAAAGAGTGAACACGTGTTCATTTTCTAGAAAGCTGGTGACAGCTGTTTTGCTTTAAAGGAACTTCTGAATCAACTTAGATAATGAAACGTCAGAGATGACTAAATCAGAACTTCTAATTGATCACCATCAGAACTTCTTATAAGAAGATAATCACAAGGTTATTTCAGAACTAATCCATACATTAGATCTTCTCATCTTCTCATTCTGGGCATAAATCCATACTGATATTCTTCAGACTGAACTTAAACCTATCTTCAGCAAGGGGTTTTGTAAAGATATCAGCCCATTGATGGTCTCTATCCACAAAGTTTAAAGAAAGAACACCCTTCTGAACATAGTCCCTAATGAAATGATGTTTAATCTCAATATGTTTAGCTCTGGAATGTAAGATAGGATTCTTAGATAAACATATAGCAGAAGTATTATCACAGAAGATGGGAATGTTACTCTCATATATCTGATAATCTTCCAACTGACTTTTCATCCAGAGCATCTGTGTGCTACAACCAGCAGCAGCAACATATTCTGCTTCTATTGTTGAGAGGGCAATGGTAGCTTGCTTCTTGCTGTACCAGGAGATCAGGTGACTTCCAAGAAATTGACAACTTCCAGAAGTGCTTTTCCTTTCAACTCTATCTCCAGCATAGTCAGCATCACAAAATCCTACTAAGTTGTACTCTTTAGATCTTCTGTAGACTAAACCAACATTAGTAGTACCTTTCAGATACCTCAGAATTCTCTTAACAGCTGTTAAGTGAGATTCTCTAGGATCTGATTGGAATCTTGCACACAAACAAACACTGAATAAAATATCAGGTCTAGAAGCAGTTAAATATAGAAGAGATCCAATCATACCTCTGTACAACTTCTGATCTACCTTCTTACTTACCTCATCCTTACCTAGAACACACGTTGGATGCATAGGAGTTTTGGCTTATTTGCTTTCAGAAAGATTAAACTTCTTCAGAAGTTCTTTCACATACTTCGTTTGATGAACATATGTTCCATCAGAAGTTTGATTGATTTGAATCCCAAGGAAGTACTTGAGTTCTCCCATCATACTCATCTCGAACTCAGCCTGCATAGACTTAGCAAACTCCTTTCCAAGTGTAGCATTAGATGTTCCAAAGATAATATCATCAACATAAATTTGACAAATTAAAATATCTTTCTTAAATGTTTTACAGAAGAGAGTAGTATCCACTTGTCCTCTAGTGAAACCATTATTCAGAAGGAAAGAACTTAATCTTTCATACCAAGCTCTAAGAGCTTGCTTCAATCCATACAATGATTTCTTTAATTTGAAAACATGTTTTGGAGACTTAGAGTCTTCAAAACCAGGAGGTTGGTGGACATAGACTTCCTCATCTATGTAACCATTTAAGAAGGCACTCTTAACATCCATCTGATATAGAGTGATGTTGGGTTGAGTGGCAAAAGAAATCAATAAACGAATAGATTCTAACCTGGCCACTGGTGCAAAAGTTTCTGTATAGTCAATACCTTCTTGCTGACTATAACCCTGAGCCACCAGTCTGGCTTTGTTTCTTACCACTTCTCCCTTCTCGCTTAGTTTGTTTCTGAAAACTCACTTTGTACCAATGATGTTAAATCCTTTTGGTCTAGGAACAAGATCCCATACATCATTCCTTGTAAACTGATTTAGTTCCTCTTGCATGGCAATTATCCAGTCTGCATCTTCTAGAGCTTGATCAATAGAAGTTGGCTCGATCAAAGAAACAAGACCTAATTGACATTCTGCATTGTTCTTAAGGAATGCTCTTGTTCTGATAGGATCATCCTTCTTTCCAAGAATGACATCTTCTGAGTGAGCAGAGGTGAGTCTAGAAGATCTTCTGACTGTTGGCTCTTCAGAAATTCTGAGATTCTCTAAAGACGCAGCAACTTGATCTTCTGATCCTTTGCTTCTAAGATTTTCAGCTTCTGAAACTTTGCTTCTTGGTTCTTTAGCTTCTGATATATCGATATCTATATCTGCAAAATTCTCAAACTGCTTTGGCTTTTCAAGACCAAGCTTATCATCAAATCTAATATTGATTGATTCTTCTACAACCGATGTTTCAGTATTGTATACTCTGTAGCCTTTAGAGCGTTCAGAATATCCAAGAAGGAAACATTTCTGTGCCTTAGAATCAAACTTACCAAGATGATCTTTAGTATTCAGAATGAAACAAACACATCCAAAAGGATGAAAATATGAAATGTTGGGCTTTCTGTTCTTCCACAATTCATAAGGAGTCTTATTTAGAATAGGTCTTATAGAGATTCTATTCTGAATATAACATGCAGTATTTATTGCTTCTGCCCAGAAGTGCTTAGCCATATTGGTTTCATTGATCATGGTTCTGGCCATTTCTTGTAGAGTCCTATTCTTTCGTTCTACAACTCCATTTTGTTGTGGAGTTCTAGGATAAGAGAAATCATGGGCAATACCATTTTCTTTGAAGAACTCCTCAAAGAATCTGTTCTCAAATTCACCACCATGATCACTTTTGACCTTTATGATTTTACACTCCTTCTCAGACTGGATCTGAGTGCAGAATTCAAAGAACACTGAATGAGACTCATCCTTGTGTTTTAAGAACTTTACCCATGTCCAGCGGCTATAATCATCTACGATGACTAATCCATATTTCTTCCCTCTGACAGATGCTGTTTTGACTGGGCCAAACAGATCAATGTGCAGGAGTTCTAGCGGCCTAGAGGAAGAAACAACATTCTTAGACTTGAATGCAGGTCTGGAGAGCTTGCTCTTCTGACATGCTTCGCAAAGAGCATCTGATTTGTATTTCAGATTAGGGAGTCATCTGACCAGATTTAGTTTGTTAATCTGAGAAATCTTTCTCAAACTAGCATGTCCTAATCTTCTGTGCCAGACCCATTGCTCTTCGGAAACAGACATAAGACAAGTCACCTTCTGCTTCTCAAGATCAGAAAGATCAATCTTATAAATGTTGTTCTTTCTCTTGCCTGTAAATAAGATTGAACCATCCTTCTGACTTACAGCCTTGCAAGACTTTTGATTGAAGATTATGTCATAACCATTGTCACTTAATTGACTTATGGACAATAAGTTATGCGCTAATCCTTCTACAAGAAGTACATTAGATATGGAAGGAGAGTTACCTGTACTTATGGTTCTGTCATACCCCAATTTTTGACCTAAGATACCACCTCATATCATTGCATATGCATCATTTGCATCTCTAACAAATTGCATAGTTTGTGTTTGCTACTTGTGACACAGCAGGGATTTAATCAAGAAATCACTCATCAGTACAAGTAACAATCAATTAGGGTTTTGTTCTCCCTTCATCTCAAATGAATCATCTTCATCAACAATCAACATTTGGTCCTCAGAGATTCATTTCAGCAAGCTCAAAGGCTCTGAATCGACTGAATTAGGGTTTTGACTGAAGACAGCACACTCCTGACTTTTGCTCAGAATTTGACCTAATGGCTTGGGACATGATATCAAGACCCCAAGTACCTCATTTTTACCTAATCCATTAGCTCAAGACATCTCCTACACAAAGATTGATCAGACAAATCCTCAGATCAGGGTTTTGAACTATCAGGGACTGAAATCAGGGATCACATTTGGGAAACCCTAAAAACCCCCAGGAAGTCAATCAAAGGTTTCAATCATCCTCAAATAATCCCTATGACAATATCCCATGGAAATTGCATCTCAATTCAAGGTCCACAGTCATCAATTTCATCAGATCGACAATTAGGGTTTTGACCTAATTCACTGAATAACTGACTTTTTAATCAGGACATGGTGCCACAACTCAAACCATGACTCAATATCCTCTAATGCTTCAATATGATCCATTCATACCATTCATTTGGTGAGGATAGCCTGTTTCATTTGAAATCTCCAGAAACGCGATTCGTCTGAAAAAGTCAACTGTACAAGATCACCATTGACTTTTGGGGAAATTTGGTCAACCATGACTTTTGAAGTTTTAAATCATCAATATATGATATATGAAGTCATTTGATCAAGAAAAATCAAGAAAATTAATCAAGAATCAAAAAGTCAAAAGTTTGACTTTCCATACTTAGAAAAATTTCTAAGTGTTTTTCATGGTTTTTTCCAAACTTTGAAAGGGAATTTCTCAAAATTTCACCTACAAACTGAAAAAAACTTCCAACATGAAAGTTGTAGGTTTTGATCCAATGAACAACTTTGTCACATATAATTTTTTTCCATAAGATCAACCATTTAAGAGATATGGGGCTTCAAAGTTGGCATCTTTTGAAAAATTCACTTAAAACTTCATTTTTCTCAAAGTTCATGGATCTTTTTCACCCACTTCCTTAAGGATCTTGAAGAAACTTTCAAATAGGGTTTTGAAGTGTGTAACATGAGCTTTCCAAAATGTCCAAGAGCATGAAAAAATTTGAAGTGTAGCTATGGTTTTGAATTTTGCCATTAGTGAACTTTTCACTTGAAATTTCAAGTCATTTTGCCAAAGTTATGAGCCAAATTGCCAAATGGACCAAGTAATGATACATAGAGGCAATAATTGGAAGATATTTTCTGATTTGAGACAGATGGGAAAGAGATAAGAAGCATAGCCAATTTTAACCATGGTTTAGTAACTTTAACCATATGCATTTAATGGTAAGATTCCTTTCTATCCTTTAAGTGCCAAATCACCAAAGAAGAAGCAAGTTGCAAAGCTCTGAGTTCAGAATGTTTGGCCTATAAATAGAGGTGCAAATCACTCTTCAATTGACACCAAAACCTCACAATTATAGGTTTTCTCTCTTCTTTCTTGAATTACAAGTCATGTGTTTCAAAGTGAGGTAGAAAACTCAACCTCCAAACCTTGCAAGTTCTGAACAAAGTGATGCTTCCCACAACTCATAAACATCATCTGAAACTTGTTTGAACCACTCATACACCCCAAAAACACCTCAAGCTCAAAATCACTACCTCACTTCTCAAATATGCATAACCATGGCCTTATCATGCCAAAATCCATTCAAGATCATTTCTGTCCAAACTAACACTTCCAACACCTCATATATATCACATATGAACTATCCAAACACTCACATATGATCTGAAACATCTCCATCTTCAAATTCGATTCATACTTGAAGCAACTGCAGATCGGGTGCCATGGCCATGCTCAGATGAATTCAACTTGTTCCAGACATCCAGACACCTTCCATAATCATCATAGAAGCTATTCAGATTGATACAAAGCATCTGTAACACCTCCAGATCAAAATCCAATTCTCAGTTTGGTCGTTTTTGAGGTAAGTGCTCTTGAACTTCAAACTCTACTCTCCACGCATCATAAATGAAATATGAACATACCATCTCATTTCTGCACACATGAGGATCATTAACCCTCAATCAATTGCATCATAACTTGCACATACACGATTTCAGATTGAATCATAGAATTAGGGTTCTTCGTGTTCATCAGAAAATTGATAGCCTTAGAGTGAAAATAAATGAATTATGAGGACACCATCATGTTCCTCGTGAAAAACCGAGTGAGATAGACCCTTTGATTGATCAAAACAACTCAGTTTTCAGAAAATTCAAAATCAAGTTAGGGATGTGTTCTTGGCGCCATTTTTTGTTCAGAAATTCAAATGGTTCGTTTTAAATTATAATTAAATGGAAGCGTGTTACTTACAAGCTGCGCGCGCAGCTCAGTTGGCAAGTGTTTTGGTTGGTAACCTCCAGGTCGTGGGTTCAAACCCTTGTGAGACCAAACCTTTTTTTTAACACTATTTTCTTTCATTTTCTTTTACAACTTCAATTAATTAATTAACACATCAAATTAATTCATTTTTCATTCATTTTTTGTACACTCTTTATTTAACACATATATTTCATAAATATCAAAAAAAATCACAAAAAAAGATTTATTTAATATGTTTTTAATTAGGTTTAAAATGATACATTTTTAAGTGTTTTTAAATACTTTAAATATTGTTTTTCATTTAATTTTTGACCTAATCACTTGTAAATATTTTTTGTGATCAAACCCTAATCATTTAGGTCTTAATTAAGCATTAAAACTTGTTTTAACTTAATTAAGTTGACTTTTGTCAAATTCAAATCGTTTTAAGACGAGCGATCGCGATTCTTTTTCAAAATGATAAACCACTTCTTTTTGATTAAATCTTTTTAATTGATCAATTGATTTTCAAAACGATGTGGGGCCTCTCGAATATTAGAGAGTGTAAGTCCCATTTCTTTTCTTTTTATACAGTTTTCCAAAACATTCTTCAAAACAAAATCTTTTCAAAACAATCTTCAAATCATTCAAATCATTTTCAAAACCATCCACCCTGTTTTATGAAAATAAAACAGGGGCCTCTCGAATATTAGAGAGTATAAGACCCACTCCTTTTTCCTTTTATACAGTTTTTCTTTGTACAGAAAACTCTTTCAAAACAATACTTTTCAAACTGTTTTCAAAACAACAAACGACGCGTTTGTAAATAAAACGATCAACCATGTTTTGTAAATATACCATGGGCCTCCACGTAGGTATAAGCCCCAAGACCCTTTTGTACATACCCATTCCAGTACATGAAATTAGGTATTTCATTGTACGCTTTTTTGTACATACACTTTTTTGTACATACCTCGATCAGTTTGTTTTTTAACTTTGAAACAACAAATCAAAAAAAGTGAAGGTTTTCTTTAAATCTTCCCAAAAATATACCATGGGCCTCCATGTAGGTATAAGTCCCAAGCCCCTTTGTAAATACCTGTTTACATAGCTTTGAATAAATCCAAGTGGACCTCTCCCCGAGTATAAGTCCCGAGCCCCCGTGTATACAAATGGATCATGCTTACAGGTATATTTCCTTCATAAACTCCATTATATACACACACTTTGTCATATATAACTGTTCATATAACTGTTCATACTTGTTCATGTACTTGTGCATATTTATTTGTACTTGTTCATATGTGTGATTGTGTTATTATACTTGTTCAACTTAGTACAACACTAGGTTCCCCATAGCCTCCTATTGGGCTTCGTGCAAAGAATCTCCCTAGTTTAGGTTAGGACATAGAGTATGGTTTCCCGGTGAAATCGCTCTAAGAGCTCAAACCAACTATACCATGCCTCCCCTTGGGCTTTGTACAAACGAGTGACCCTCCCATAGCCTCCTCTTGGGCTTACAATGCAAGGACCCTGGATTGTCCCTCCCATAGCCTCCTCTTGGGCTTACAATGCAAAGACCCTCGGATAGCCTCCTCTTGGGCTTCGTACAAGGACCCACGGGCTTCTTATAAGCATCCCCAATATCCAAATCAAAAACCCTAGGAGATTAGACATTTATCATCTCTATGCTAGGAGTATCTCTTCTATATCATCACAAACAATCAATCAATCAAAAATCAAACTTTTTGCCACAAGGCTGGCTAATCAATCAAACTGTTTTACCACCGTACTGGATGATTAATCAAAGTTTTTGTCACAAGGCTGACTTCATTGGAACTTTTGCCACAAGGCTGGCTGATTAATCAAAGTTTTTGTCACAAGGCTGACTTCATTGAAACTTTTGCCACAAGGCTGGTTAAACAAAAACATCTTTATCATTCTAAGCACCCTAAGTGGCATGGCCCCGGGCTTATAATGAAAAGATTTTCAAACAAAAACAAACAGATATATGTGATGATATAGATTAGATACATCTAGCATTTAGACGACATTTGTCTATTTTCCTTTGCTTCCACTAGCATAAGTGGGAACTACGATTGCTCTGACTTTCTCAACATCCCTTTGAGAATACGTAGGCACAAGGTCGATCCTTGGCGAGCAAAACAAAACAAAAAAAACCATTCAAACCTTAGCACCCGTAGACCCGAGCTACAGATGCTCTGATTCCCTCTAAGGGATATGTATGCAGAGGATCGCGATGATCTTTGCGAGCATAATCAAACAAACACCTTAGGTCCCACCTATTTCACAACAGAACCTCTCAACAACATGGAATGAAAAACAAAGCAAAGAAACCTATAGAGTACTATAGATACGTTGGGTGCTAATACCTTCCCTTCGTATAACCAACCCTCTTACCCAAGATCTCTCCCCCCACTTTTAGGTTATTGCAGCTTTTTTCCTTTTCCTCTTTTGGAAACAATAAAAAGTTTGGTCGGTACAAAAGAAAAATCATTTTTTATGAGCACTCGAGCCCAAAGAAGGCATCAGGTGTCTCATCCCACAAAAAAAGAGGAACAAAACGGTTTTTCGCCCGCGACAGAAAAATGGCGACTTCACTGGGGACCATCTTTTTATTGTTTCCAAAGGAAGGGTTAATTCTATTTGCTTTATTTTTCATTTCATTTTTTGTTATATGTGTGGTTCTGGTTCTGTTACATGCGTGGTTCTGTTACAAGTGATACATTATGGACAAATCCTAACCCGGATTAAGTACACATAAGAAATTAGGTGGAGGGTATAGTCATGTGCAGGCGCACGTGAGAATCCTTCCGCTCAGTGGAGGTTCCTTGTTGGTAATATATGTTTAGCATGTTTCGTAGCGAAGACATTATTACTTTCATTGAACTGTAGAAGCTGAGAGACCGTAGAACCCCAACCCATCCTGGCCTTATTAGGTTGTGGTGCAGAAACTATTCAGGTGAAGACTTGGATTAGTTGTCATGCGGAGAACCACACTCAGACGAGTTTTTCTTGAGAATATTACTGGCTCATGAGTTTAATTGTGGAAAGCCGGTAATATCCGAAAGAAAAATGTAGACTCTGACGTATCAGTAGAACATGTCATGCAGGTGATTAACTAGATCTATCCCATTTTTGGTTCTTTGACCTCATGCTCGTGACTTTGGACCTTTGAACCTATGCGTTACCATGTTTGTGTTACCATGTATGCGTTACCATGTTCGCGTTACCCTGTTTGCGTTACCATGTTTGTTTCACCATGTTTGAATATGTGGCATCCACACATCCATGCATTCATACATTCATTAAAAAACCCATCTTTTTCCATAAAAAAACATGATTTTTCCAAAAAAATTTAGAGAATTTTCTTTGCAAACATTATAGGATTAAGTTATGGAAAAAAGGTATACCAAAAAGTACGGTTTCAAAACGCCTGATGTGGAAAAACTGAGAGAGTTAGCATCTTCTGTACAAGATCCTTGTAATTTTAGGAAAAGTTATGGAAAGCTTTTGCCTATTTTGAACACTCATGTTGATGAAGGACTTCTCAAGACTCTGGTTCAGTTCTATGATCCTGTCTACCATTGTTTCACCTTTCCAGACTACCAGTTGGTACCGACCTTGGAAGAATATGCCAATCTTTTGGGTATTCCTGTGTCTGACAAAATACCCTTCAATGGTTTGGAAGCCATTCCTAAGTCACACGTCATTGCATCAAGTATCCACATGAAAAAGTCTGAAGTAGAGAGTAATTGGACTACCAAAGGAAACCTCCCGGGATTAACCTCACACTTCCTGATAAAGAAAGCCTTTGATTTCATCGAAACTGGTAGCATGATAGCTTTTGAAGCTGTACTAGCCTTGCTCATCTATGGGTTGGTTCTGTTTCCCAATGTCGATAACTTCGTTGATATCAATGCCATAAAGATCTTTCTGATTGGAAATCCTGTTCCGACTTTGCTTGGTGACATGTATTTTTCTGTCCATCATAGGAATCGCCAATGCGGTGGAATCATTGTATGTTGTGCACCTTTGTTGTTCAAATGGATTGTTTCACACTTACCTGAGTCTCCTATTTTCATAGAAAACCGAGAAGGTTTGCGTTGGCCTCGAAGACTTATGTCTCTTACTAATAATGATATTCGTTGGTATACCTTGGCTCGTTGTGGTACAGAAACCATTGAAAGTTGTGGAGAGTTCGCCAACGTACCCCTCATTGGTACACAAGGAGGAATTAACTATAATCCGGTCCTAGCCCGACGACAACTCGGGTATGCAAATTCAGTTAAACCTGTTGGTCCCTCAGTAGAAGGTTACTTTTACCGAGAAGGGGATAATCCTAAAAAGTTGAAAGCAAGAATGATGAGAGCTTGGTACGACGTCCGATGGAAAGAAAAAGGTGAGGAAAGAAATTGCATTGCCATGGACGCCTCCACCTGCTGGGTAAAGAAAAGAGCAAAAGAGTTCCAAATGCCTTATGCTTATGAAAAACCCATGTTTCCTGCAGTGTCTCGACGACCCAACATTCCAGCTATGGAGGAATACCAAGACACTTTAGCCAAGATGAGGACAGAAAAAGATGCTTGGGAAGAAAAGTTTCGTAGCACTGAGGTGGAAAATAGAAAGTTGAAGAAAAGAGTGAAAGATCACGAAGAAACTCTCTATTATCAAGATGGATGGCTCATGAGCAAAGATGAGAAGATTCGTCAGAAAGACGCTGCAATCAAGAGGTACATCAAAGAAAGCAAGAAAAATCTTGAAGGCTCGACAAGCAACGCTCCGACTCCTGATGATTGGAAGAATATTGTTAACAAGCTGAGAGCTGAAAAGGCCGAATTGAAAGCTCACTATGGGAAAGAAATCATGAAGCTCAAGCTGCACAATGCATTTGGTTCTTCGTCTGATGAAGATGCTTAGGATTTGTTTAGCTTTTTTGTTTATCATTTACTTTTGTAAGGAGCTACGCTCCAATGTTGTAACATTTTCCATTATTGCAAAAAAAAATGAATGAATAAAAGATTTGTTTGTGTTCAAATGTTTGCAAGAAAATAATCTTTAAAATGTTTGGAAAAATCATAAATTTTCTCTTTGCATACATCATTCTGCATATCGAGTCTGTTGTATCGAGTCTCATCTTTTGGATCTTTCTCCAATAGATCGTCAAGCTGTCGCGTCTCAAAGTTTCTCGACCGCGCTCGCAATCAGATCACAGATACAATACTCGTTCAAGCAGAAGAAGAGTAATGGAACACTCTGAACAAGAGAATATTGAGCTTCGTGGTACAGTGACCACCCTTCAGGAAAAGTTGGAAAGTCTCACTACTCTGGTTGACTCCTTAATGGCCGCACAGAATCAGCCGCCGCCACCAAACAGTCAAACAACAGTAACATCTGAAGTCACTACTCCAGTTTCTACAGTTGCATTCGGTATTCCATCTTTCTCCATGCCAGAAGGTTGGGGCACGCCTTTCAGTTTTGGTACAGGTTTCCGCCATAATGTCTCTGGGGTTCAAACAGCTACAACAGAAGCACCTGCTGCACAGGGTTCGGCGTTTATTCCACATTCAGGGGTAGCTTTTTCCCAAATCACTATGGCACTTTCTCAACCCACTATGACGGTTCCGACTCCTATGGTTCACACTGTTCCTTACGGAGACAATGAGATTTATCATGATCAGGGTGATAGCACAAATCAGCGAAGTCTTGTGGGAGATCTCCAAGAGGAGTTTAACAAGATGCAGCTGGAAGTCAAAGCTATTCGTGGCAAAGATTTGTTTGGAAAGAATGCCCAGGAGCTATGTTTGGTTCCCAGTGTACAAATACCGGCTAAGTTCAAGGTCCCTGACTTCGAGAAGTACAAAGGAAGTTCTTGTCCACAAAGTCATCTTGTGATGTATGCCAGAAAGATGTCAACTTATGCAGATAATCATCAGTTGCTTATCCATTACTTTCAAGACAGTTTGACTGGTGCCGCACTGAAGTGGTACACGGGCTTGGATAGCACTAATATTCGAACATTCAATGACCTAGGTGAGGCCTTTGTCCGACAATACAAGTATAACTCGGATATGGCTCCAGACAGAGATCAGCTTCGATCCATGGCTCAGAAAGACCATGAAGCTTTCAAAGAGTATGCCCAACGATGGAGAGAAACTGCTGCTCAGATTAATCCACCGTTAAAAGAAAAAGAGATGACAAAGATCTTCTTGAATACTCTCAGTCCGTTTTATTATGAACGCATGATTGCTAGTGCTCCAAGTGATTTCACCGAAATGGTAAACATGGGGATGCGTCTAGAAGAAAGAGTCCGAACCGGACGTCTGACTAAAGAAGGTGGATCTTCAAGCGGAACCAAAAAGTTCGGAAGTGGTTTCCCAAAGAAGAAGGAACAAAGTGTTGACATGGTATCCCAAGGGAGGCCAAGAGGAAATGTCAATCGTCAACAACAGGTAGCTGCTATTGCACCAGCCGTTAATACAGCACCGAATCCGGGGTTTACTCCGCAGTTTCAACAACAACAGCCTCGACCACAGGCTCAACAGTTTAACAATAATCAGAATCGTGTACAAAGAGTTCCACAGTTTGATCCGATTCCAATGACCTACACAGAATTGTACCCTGCTTTGATTGAAAGAGGTCTTGTTCAAACTAAAGCGCCACCACCCGTACCTAAGAAACTCCCATGGTGGTACAAAGCTGAGGTCTCATGCCCTTATGTAATACGGTGAACTGACTTTTATAATCGAAATGTGCGGTAAAGCAAGAGTCGCCACCGACTTTTATTTTATCCAAACAAATTCAGAAAGGCTAAAAGAAACAGAAAAAAACCTTTTAAAGAAATCTAAGTTCGGGGGGTAATTTATGCAAATGGAAGGTGTAAGGCACCCTTTGCATCCATGGTTTTCCATGGGCTCTTAATTGCTTTGCTTGCTCGTTTTCAGAAAATATAGATGAAAGAGGAAAAAATGGACTTTAGCTCGTAAATGAGCGTAGCCAGTTTTTGAAGAATTTTGAGAAAGAATATAGAAAATAGAGCATGGCAAGGCAATTAGGGGCAATTACCTTAAACTCAGATGATAGGTCTCTTTTTAGCCTTTCAGGTTGAAAGGATCAGTCCTTGCCATAAGAGGGCAGGAAGCCTTTCGTTTGGATGTTAAAGGGTCGTCGAAACATCCTTTGCCATAAGACTGTCCCATGCCATAGAAGGGCAGGTAGTCTAAGGTAAGGATCAGAATAAGCCTTATTCGTAGGCAACCAGAGGATACCTCAGCCTTTCCGTAGGCAACTTCCGAGGGTCGAGGTCATATTTGTGTATCGAAGGCAGCATCATTTAGGGTCGCATGACCTTTATTTATCGAGGCAGCATGGCTGAGGTATCCTCGTATTCGAGGGACATGGCTTATTCTGCAAAAAAACACAAAGGCAACAGGCAACAAGGCAACAGAGAGGTTACCCCAAAAGAGTGCGTGTGTGCATCAATCATTCATGTGGTTCAATTCAGTTATTTATCTTGTAATTAGTGACTCTAATCCAGTTTAAATTTGCACTCCCTAAATTACTAACCACACAGTATATAAAGCAATAAAGGGGGAGGGAAATTGTAACCAGCGGATCCCTTAATAGGGTTTGACATAAGTAATAATTAGAGTAAAGTTTTAGGGTTACCGGTATTCGAAGCTTTGACAATTGGCAAACCCTGAAAAAAGTGAAAAAACAGAAAGCAAAATAGGGTGAGTGCATTATCGGTTCGGAGGCAAACATTGATAACCCTAAAAATGAAAAGGTAAAGAAATTCAAAATCAATAACATATAAGTACTTAGCTTTGAATTTGATCTGACATGGTTGGCGGTAAGCCTCGGGGTTAACCCTGAAAATGGCAAAGGCAAAGTAATAGGTGAATGTATGCACAGTTCAAGAAAGGTTAAGGGCAAACCCTAAAATCAAAAGGAAACAAAATAGACTTTTAAAAATAAATAGGGTACTTAGCTTCGGGAAGGGCGTGACGCATAGTCGGAATGTCGGAGTGTATTTGAAGAGTAACCCTGAAAATTAAGAATGAAGAAGAGAAAGGTAAACCTAGACCTATGGTTAATGGGAAACACCTACCTTAAGGTTTTTTGAGTTAAGGTTAATTACTAAACCTAAAAAATTAAATTCTAATTAAGGTTGTTAAAGAACTATATCAAAATTAATTAACTAAATCCTAAATCCTAATTTTCATATTTTTATTATGATTAAGTGATAACTAAATTAAATGTCTTAACTAAATTAAAGTTTATTAAGTAAATTTAGGAGAAAAACTAATACGTTAGTTTTCTGGTTAGTTTATTATATTTGATTTTTTAGTATTTTAGATATATATTTTTTAATGTTTTAATAAGTAAATTACCAAATAATGAATAGAAATAATGAAACATGACATTAGAAACCACCAGAGGCGGTACATCCCTCTTTTCCATATTTTTGACTTTTCAACCCATGCTGTAGCCAATCGAATCGAAACACGTGGCACATGATTTAAGAATAAAATAAAATAAAATAGTTGAAAATAATTAGCATACACTCACACATTGAGGCCTAAGACTCTTTCTCTCCCACACGTTTATAACATAGGAAAGAAACACAAAGTCAAATTCCTCTCAACTCACTTTTATTTCAACAAATAACAACAACCATGGTAGTTTCAACTTAAGACCAAACAGAAAGCACAAATTATCACAACAATGAAAAATATAAAAGAGAAAAAGGTAAGAAAACCTGTGGCGGTCGTGAAGCGTGTTCCTCCGTTATACTTCGCAAGCGGTGATTTGAGGTTGTTGGAGGAGGTGCGGCTGAGCGGTGCGGATGGCGTGGTGGAGATACGTCGACGGTTTGCTTCCCGGCGCAGCGCTTTCTCGTCGGAGCGGAGGTCTTGCGTGGTCGGAGGTGGTTGCGGCCTGAGCGTGGTCGCGGAGGCGGCCGAGATCTGAATCGGAGTGCGTGGCTGGTGCAGCTTCGACGGAGAAGCTTCGTCGTAGGATTCCGATGGCTGAGATTATCTCCGGTGAAGGCTGGCCGTTATCAGAGCGGAGATGGTCGTAACCTCGGCATCCGGTATTGGGAAACAACGACGCTCATATGATTTGATTTCCTCTTTCACTCTGCTTGCAATTTTGTTGATCTTTTGGATCCAAATACAATGACTATTCTCCTGCAAAAAATACTATGCCTGAAAAGTGGATTGGTAAGTTGTTAGTGATAAAAAATATAGTGATGAAGATGATAGTTTGGCGGTGGTTGCTTCAGCCGCAACAAATGATTTCGACAGCAGTGATGATGGGCGGCGCTCCAGCGACTCGGTTGTGCGGTGATGAACAAAACAATGTTGTTCTCTGTATGCGTACCATCTTTAATCTGCAAAAAGGGAACAAACTAAAATTCAAAGTATTAAGGTGTTAGTAATGAAGAGAAATTCATAATAAAAAGGTTAATGATAGAACTGAAATCAGTAATGTTTGTTAGAAATTAGAAAAAAAAGAATGTGGATATCTCTTGCTTTTTTATTGTGTAGAGAATAGGTGGAGTTGGTTTGTATTCTATGAACAGAGGTTAGTGAGGATGATGAAAGGTTCAAATCAAGGGTTAACAACAATACGTGTATGTTAGTATGTGAGAAAATATGTACAGACTGTGTTCTTTTTGTTCGTGAGATTTGGAAAAATAAGGGTTCGTTCCTCTTTTTTCAGTTGTGTAAAGGTTGTCCTATTTATAATATACAAAATTAGGTTAAACTTGATGGACCAAAATTAATTAAAAATAACTAAAAGCCCAAATAGAAGGAATTATTCTCATTGAGTTTTTATGATTATATTTAACCAATTAAAAAACTAACCTAAAATGTAAAAAAGGGTGTAGAATTTAAAATCTTTCTATTTTTTATGGAAAAAGTAAAAAAAACTATGAAAATCAATTGCAAATAAAAAAAACAATTTTTTGTGATTTTTAGAAAAAGTAATTTAAAACGAAAATTAAGTTAGTAACAAATAACATAAAAAATTGTTAGTAGTGGGACTCAAACACGGGACCTCGCGCTATTGTACCATTCATACTCAAATCCTTACCAACTGTGCCAATTCATTTATTCGAAATAAAATGGCGTTTGTAAATATATGAGGGCAAATTTTGGGGTATGACAGCTGCCCCTGTTCAATTATCTTAAACCTGAAGATGTAGAGTGGTTTGTATGCCAGTCGGTATCTGAAGGTGGAAGATGATTGAACACTAGAATACTAAGAAATTTGCCCTAGCTGAAGGAGGGACTTTTGTCGGAGATGGGCTTGAAGATGCCATCCAGGTGTTTGGAGAAGATCTATGATGGAGATGGGCTTGAAGATGCCATCTGATAGCTGTTGGAGTATAGATTGTTACGCAATTTCTGCTTTTGCTGTCTTCCCTCTTTTGAATGTTGAGGAACCGTCAAAGGTATCGACTCAAATCTGTGTTGGGTTATTTAAGGAACCGTCAAAGGTATCGACTTAAATTCGAAGCATATTGTTGAGGCACCGTCAAAGGTATCGACTCAGATATGTAGATAGATTGTATAAGGAACCGTCAAAGGTGTCGACTTATATCTGAAGTATGTCGTTAAGGAACCGTCAAAGGTGTCGACTTAACTCTTGATGCGGGTTGTTAAGGAACCGTCAAAGGTATCGACTTAACTCTGAAGCATATCATTGAGGCACCGTCAAAGGTATCGACTCAGATATGTAGATAGATTGTATAAGGACCCGTCAAAGGTGTCGACTTATATCTGAAGTGTGTCGTTAAGGAACCGTCAAAGGTGTCGACTTAACTCTTGATATATTAAGGAACCGTCAAAGGTATCGACTTAATACTTGAAAATAGATTGTTAAGGAACCGTCAGAGGTGTCGACTTAACTCTTGTAAATGGAGATAGTGGTATCCTGAAAAGTAGAGGTTAGTTCTCTTATGTTGTGATGCATGTGTTTATGTAATGAGTATCTCAAAATAAATGAGAAACTTTGTATGTTATGGATTTGTTATGCAGTGATGTATATGATGTATGAATATGTTTGTGTCATATGATATGCAAATATGATTTAGTCGAGAAAATAAATTCCCAGGTCTTTGTGATTTTGATGTTTGATTTCGTCTTGAAGATGTTTAGCTGGGGATTTATGACTTCTGCTTGGGGATGAATAGTAATTTGATGGATCCTGACTGGGGATGAAAGATATTAGTAGGCCATGTTGGAGAGGAACAAAGTGTCGGTGGTGTTGAAGATGTCAACTCTGTTGGGGATCCATATCTGTGTCGGGACGAGAACTTTTGAAGATATCATCTTAATGATTACTTTGTGGGGATATGATCTTATGAACCTGACTCTGTGGGGAGATGTGGACGTCTTGAAAGTTGCCCCCAGTATCATAGTAACTTACTACTCGATTCAAGACACGCCACTGAGTGTTGATCAAGATGTTGAACTGGACTTGCATAGATTTGCCCTAGTTAGCGGGAACTTTGGAAAGATTCGCCTCGCGAGGACTTTATGAGATGTTCACTATGGGCGATATGCCCCCAGTAATCATAGGCTCATGACAATGTCTCACGTTGATTGGGGAGTAGCTTTAGATATACTTGGATGCATGCCCCTGATTGTTCGAGCATCCATGAGAGATTCTCGGAATCTTGACTTGATTGACCCAGATTGATCGGGAAATAGTATGAAACCCACTTGGGATATATGCCTTTGACTGTTTGTCATTTGAGAGATTCTTGGAATCTTGACTTGATTGCCTCAGATTGGTTGGGCAAAACATGTCATGCCCCTTGTATACGTAAGAGACATGGCTTCTTGGAGTGATTTTGTTTGTCGGGATAACTTTCAGTCATTAGTTGTATCATGTGCAAGTTCTTTCTGATGCTAACATTTGAAATTATGTAGCAGAATATGTTTAATAATGAATTCATGAGATGCAATGCATATGTCTGTCCTGAGTTTGTTGAAAAACATTAAAATTGGATATGTAAAAGCATGATGTTTATAAAAACGTGATGTTTGTAAAAAACGAAGTGTCAACTCAGCATTTGTGGTAAACCTTAAGGAGTCAGGATACCTTTTTTGTGACAGTATGCTTTCGAACTAACCATGCTTCAGTTAGGACTTTTAAGGGTTATAACGTGGCTTGGTTCACGGTTTAAGAAACGAAGGATAAAGGCTCAAAAATTGATTGTACCCACCCCTCTTCGTGATGATCTTCGATCCTAAGCTCAGTTAATTCAACTTGTGCATTCAGGTTCCAAGAGACTTTTGGATTTGCACCTTTGATAATGATGATGGTTCACAAGCAAGGAAAGCTTTTGAGATGGCAGTCGCTTCTTCCTTTGGTAGTCACAACATTGTGTTGTATATTGACTTCTCTTTTTTCATCTTTTTGATATCCCTAACTTTTGCCTGAACTGTTTATTTCTGAGATTACAGTCAGCGGGATGCCTTGATTTTGCCTAAGTCGTCTTTTGATTTTTGACTTAGCAGGCTTTTCTTTGTATATATGTTTTTTCATTTTTTTTTCTTTTGAAAGATATTGACTGCGTTGCTTAATGATTGATGAACCATCATTGTCTTTTGATTGACATCTCCAACACTTCTTTGATGTGTATGGTTGAACGTTTATGATTGAAACCTTTGTTGAAAGGTGTACTGAATGATTCTCTTAAAATAGAATGCACAGCCAAATTAACTGAGAACTACCCTGCCCCAGGTTATGATCAAGGGTTTTAATTAGTACAAGAAAGAAAACTTCTACTTCTTAGGCTCAAAGGGGTTAACGAGGGATTAACATCCTTATATCTCCACTGTTTAGAAATTGAAACAATGCCTGTACATCGTCAGCATAGTCCGCTCAAAAGCATACTGTATGAGGTTGCGGTATCGTTTTCGTCATCCTCCCTTAAAAGGTATACAGCTTAGCAGGAGTTGAATAAGCACAAAACATATGCAAAGTAAATACGCAATTTAAAATGAGTGATAACGAAATAATGTATTCAAGACAAACATATGCAATGCACTGATGATAATTATTAAAACAGATAATGTCTATCATGATTCGAATGTTTAAACAAACAGAATAAAATTTGCGCATGAAAGTAAATCTAATGATTAAAAGTTCATCCACTTAGACATTAATCAGTCTTGTCGTGACTAGGCATAGGAGCGGTGATCACCACAGGAGTTCTCGGATGGTTGAATTCAACTTCTCCAGCATCGATCATGTCTTGAATCTTGTTCTTCACTGACCAGCGGCTATTTGTATCATGACCAGGACTATCAGAGTGGTATGCACACCTCACATTAGGATCATAGCTACGAGCAGAAGTACTAAGGTTCTTAGGGGGATCCTTTAAGGTGATCAACTCCGTCCTCAGTAGGTGTTATAATGCTTGAGCCAGTGACATATTGATCTGGGTGAATCGACGCTTAGGTGCATCTGACTTGCGTCTTTGTTGTGGAACCATTGTAGAGATCAGAATTGTCCCCACAGTTTGGTTGTGTTCGGTTCGACCTTTCAGATTGTGCACAACATTGTTCGTGATTAGGGAAACGGGTCATACATTTAGACCTTGTCTGTTGAAGGATGTCAGAACGAGTTATTCATTAGACCATATCTGCAGAGGAATGTCAGAACGAGTCATACATTGGACCATATCTGCAGAGGAATGTCAGAACGAGCCATACATTAGACCATATCTGCAGAGGAATGTCAGAACGAGCCATACATTAGACCATATCTGTTGAGGAATAGCAGAACGAGTCGTACATTAGACCATATCTGTTGGAATTAGTAGAACGAGTCGTACATTAGACCATATCTGTTGGAGGGTGTCAGAATGAGTCATACATTGGACCATATCTGAGGAAGGATATCAGAACGAGTTATTCATTAAACCATATCTGAAGGAGAATACCAGAATGAGTCATACATTAAACCATATCTGATGGATAATGCCAGAACGAGTCATACATTTAGACCATATCTGACTAAAAATACCGGAACGGGTCGTATATTAGACCATATCTGATGGATAATGCCAGAACGAGTCATACATTTAGACCATATCTGACTAAAAATACCGGAACGGGTCGTATATTAGACCATATCTGATTGAGAATACCGGAACGGGTCGTATATTAGACCATATCTGATTAAGAATACCGGAACGGGTCGTATATTAGACCATATCTGATTAAGAATACCGGAACGGGTCGTATATTAGACCATATCTGATAGAGAATGTTTGTTCGTTAGAGTCGATGAGTTATTTGTCGAAGTTTTGGAATGTAAAAAGGCTTGTCAGAATGAATCTCCAGCTCGATTATATCTGAGAGGAATGATTGTCAAGGCGGAACCTGAAAACGAAGTTAGAAATATGCAATGTCATGAATGCAAATGAAATGTTTTCAAGGATCTTGAAGGAATTTAGTTAGCAACATTGGAAAGTGATTTGGTCGCATATTTGTTTGAAGAATTCTGACTCTTGTCTTTGAACATCCTTCTTTGAGAATTAAGCTCACCATATCGAGTGGGTCATCGTTTCTGATTCGGGATGCTTCTGAATTTGAAGATACATGGCCAGAGGAAAGTAAATCCTCTTGCCCCTTGCAAGATACCGAGTCTTTGAATTGGAAGGTGTGTGACCAGAGGAAAATAAATCCTCTTGCTCCTAGATAGGAATTCGGTCTTTGATAAGAGCACCTGAAATTGTGCGCCCTAAATTCCTAAGATCCTTGAAAGGGTTAGTTGATCATCTTATGCTTATGATGTCATGATGTTATGCAAATGCAGTTCATTAGTCATGGTGTGAGATAGTAAGGACGAACAAGTCCTTTCAATAAAACCTGCGAGGAAATGAAGGTTAGTAGTAAACACGAACAAGTCACACAAGTCACACAATTTTTGGCTTAAGGCTTGCATGGAGTCTGATCGGGTGTCCTTCCCAAGGATATTTCTATGGATAAGGAGATTTCAGCAACGGGTTCTACCAAGTGACTCAGAATTGTCAGCCCTCCTAAAGCACCCTCGAACATGATACATACATACCATGCAATGATACTTTGAGAAAGAACCTATCTGAGTTGTAGTATCGGGTAGCGACTATGCTCTCAACATACATCAAGAGTAGTCCCCCCACTACGTTCCTAAAAGTCAGGATGGGTTAAAGGTAACTAAAGGTCCTTAAGCTCCGACTCACCCACAGACATCGGCACGAACCTCCCTCATACAAGAGAAGCATGCAAACACCCATGGAGGCCTAACTTAAGCGTGAACTCTCATATTGACCAATCCCAAGCATACACAAGGGAGGTCGCCATGACTATGCCACTTCCTATCTTAGATGTACTTGAATCCGGGAATAGGATTCGTCCTTCAGTTAATTCCCAAAACGCCCCTGAAAAATAAAACAAACAAAGCAAACAATAGAAAACATTTAAAATGAATCCTAAACTTTTAAGGTAACCCTTCTTTTATAAGAAAAATATCCCCATCAGAGTCGCCAGTTCTGTAATACGGTGAACTGACTTTTATAATCGAAATGTGCGGTAAAGCAAGAGTCGCCACCGACTTTTATTTTATCCAAACAAATTCAGAAAGGCTAAAAGAAACAGAAAAAAACCTTTTAAAGAAATCTAAGTTCGGGGGGTAATTTATGCAAATGGAAGGTGTAAGGCACCCTTTGCATCCATGGTTTTCCATGGGCTCTTAATTGCTTTGCTTGCTCGTTTTCAGAAAATATAGATGAAAGAGGAAAAAATGGACTTTAGCTCGTAAATGAGCGTAGCCAGTTTTTGAAGAATTTTGAGAAAGAATATAGAAAATAGAGCATGGCAAGGCAATTAGGGGCAATTACCTTAAACTCAGATGATAGGTCTCTTTTTAGCCTTTCAGGTTGAAAGGATCAGTCCTTGCCATAAGAGGGCAGGAAGCCTTTCGTTTGGATGTTAAAGGGTCGTCGAAACATCCTTTGCCATAAGACTGTCCCATGCCATAGAAGGGCAGGTAGTCTAAGGTAAGGATCAGAATAAGCCTTATTCGTAGGCAACCAGAGGATACCTCAGCCTTTCCGTAGGCAACTTCCGAGGGTCGAGGTCATATTTGTGTATCGAAGGCAGCATCATTTAGGGTCGCATGACCTTTATTTATCGAGGCAGCATGGCTGAGGTATCCTCGTATTCGAGGGACATGGCTTATTCTGCAAAAAAACACAAAGGCAACAGGCAACAAGGCAACAGAGAGGTTACCCCAAAAGAGTGCGTGTGTGCATCAATCATTCATGTGGTTCAATTCAGTTATTTATCTTGTAATTAGTGACTCTAATCCAGTTTAAATTTGCACTCCCTAAATTACTAACCACACAGTATATAAAGCAATAAAGGGGGAGGGAAATTGTAACCAGCGGATCCCTTAATAGGGTTTGACATAAGTAATAATTAGAGTAAAGTTTTAGGGTTACCGGTATTCGAAGCTTTGACAATTGGCAAACCCTGAAAAAAGTGAAAAAACAGAAAGCAAAATAGGGTGAGTGCATTATCGGTTCGGAGGCAAACATTGATAACCCTAAAAATGAAAAGGTAAAGAAATTCAAAATCAATAACATATAAGTACTTAGCTTTGAATTTGATCTGACATGGTTGGCGGTAAGCCTCGGGGTTAACCCTGAAAATGGCAAAGGCAAAGTAATAGGTGAATGTATGCACAGTTCAAGAAAGGTTAAGGGCAAACCCTAAAATCAAAAGGAAACAAAATAGACTTTTAAAAATAAATAGGGTACTTAGCTTCGGGAAGGGCGTGACGCATAGTCGGAATGTCGGAGTGTATTTGAAGAGTAACCCTGAAAATTAAGAATGAAGAAGAGAAAGGTAAACCTAGACCTATGGTTAATGGGAAACACCTACCTTAAGGTTTTTTGAGTTAAGGTTAATTACTAAACCTAAAAAATTAAATTCTAATTAAGGTTGTTAAAGAACTATATCAAAATTAATTAACTAAATCCTAAATCCTAATTTTCATATTTTTATTATGATTAAGTGATAACTAAATTAAATGTCTTAACTAAATTAAAGTTTATTAAGTAAATTTAGGAGAAAAACTAATACGTTAGTTTTCTGGTTAGTTTATTATATTTGATTTTTTAGTATTTTAGATATATATTTTTTAATGTTTTAATAAGTAAATTACCAAATAATGAATAGAAATAATGAAACATGACATTAGAAACCACCAGAGGCGGTACATCCCTCTTTTCCATATTTTTGACTTTTCAACCCATGCTGTAGCCAATCGAATCGAAACACGTGGCACATGATTTAAGAATAAAATAAAATAAAATAGTTGAAAATAATTAGCATACACTCACACATTGAGGCCTAAGACTCTTTCTCTCCCACACGTTTATAACATAGGAAAGAAACACAAAGTCAAATTCCTCTCAACTCACTTTTATTTCAACAAATAACAACAACCATGGTAGTTTCAACTTAAGACCAAACAGAAAGCACAAATTATCACAACAATGAAAAATATAAAAGAGAAAAAGGTAAGAAAACCTGTGGCGGTCGTGAAGCGTGTTCCTCCGTTATACTTCGCAAGCGGTGATTTGAGGTTGTTGGAGGAGGTGCGGCTGAGCGGTGCGGATGGCGTGGTGGAGATACGTCGACGGTTTGCTTCCCGGCGCAGCGCTTTCTCGTCGGAGCGGAGGTCTTGCGTGGTCGGAGGTGGTTGCGGCCTGAGCGTGGTCGCGGAGGCGGCCGAGATCTGAATCGGAGTGCGTGGCTGGTGCAGCTTCGACGGAGAAGCTTCGTCGTAGGATTCCGATGGCTGAGATTATCTCCGGTGAAGGCTGGCCGTTATCAGAGCGGAGATGGTCGTAACCTCGGCATCCGGTATTGGGAAACAACGACGCTCATATGATTTGATTTCCTCTTTCACTCTGCTTGCAATTTTGTTGATCTTTTGGATCCAAATACAATGACTATTCTCCTGCAAAAAATACTATGCCTGAAAAGTGGATTGGTAAGTTGTTAGTGATAAAAAATATAGTGATGAAGATGATAGTTTGGCGGTGGTTGCTTCAGCCGCAACAAATGATTTCGACAGCAGTGATGATGGGCGGCGCTCCAGCGACTCGGTTGTGCGGTGATGAACAAAACAATGTTGTTCTCTGTATGCGTACCATCTTTAATCTGCAAAAAGGGAACAAACTAAAATTCAAAGTATTAAGGTGTTAGTAATGAAGAGAAATTCATAATAAAAAGGTTAATGATAGAACTGAAATCAGTAATGTTTGTTAGAAATTAGAAAAAAAAGAATGTGGATATCTCTTGCTTTTTTATTGTGTAGAGAATAGGTGGAGTTGGTTTGTATTCTATGAACAGAGGTTAGTGAGGATGATGAAAGGTTCAAATCAAGGGTTAACAACAATACGTGTATGTTAGTATGTGAGAAAATATGTACAGACTGTGTTCTTTTTGTTCGTGAGATTTGGAAAAATAAGGGTTCGTTCCTCTTTTTTCAGTTGTGTAAAGGTTGTCCTATTTATAATATACAAAATTAGGTTAAACTTGATGGACCAAAATTAATTAAAAATAACTAAAAGCCCAAATAGAAGGAATTATTCTCATTGAGTTTTTATGATTATATTTAACCAATTAAAAAACTAACCTAAAATGTAAAAAAGGGTGTAGAATTTAAACTCTTTCTATTTTTTATGGAAAAAGTAAAAAAAAACTATGAAAATCAATTGCAAATAAAAAAAACAATTTTTTGTGATTTTTAGAAAAAGTAATTTAAAACGAAAATTAAGTTAGTAACAAATAACATAAAAAATTGTTAGTAGTGGGACTCAAACACGGGACCTCGCGCTATTGTACCATTCATACTCAAATCCTTACCAACTGTGCCAATTCATTTATTCGAAATAAAATGGCGTTTGTAAATATATGAGGGCAAATTTTGGGGTATGACACCTTATCATCAAGGAGCACCTGGCCATGATCTTGAGCATTGCATAGCTTTGAAATATGAAGTTCAGAGGTTGGTTAGATCTAATCTCCTCTCTTTCAGAAATTTGAATCCTAATGTGCAAGCAAATCCGCTGCCCAATCATGGAGGGCATGTTGTAAACATGGTATATGGATGTCCTGGCCAATACCGAGTCTATAATATCAACTTCTCAAGAGCAGATTTGGTACAAATGCACGCCACTCTTTGTCGGGGGCCGAATTTTCGCCAGCATCAATACGGTTCCTGTAGAATATGTTGTGTGGATCCTCACGGGTGTTCAATTGTGAGAAGAGATCTCCAAGTTTTGCTAGATAATGGTACTATTGAGATCTACAGAAATAGGGATGAAAATGAAGTTAACATGATAGGATGTTATCCGCATGAGCTTTTAGTCTCAGATATCAACTCGGAAATGCCTACAGTTAACGTCATCGTTCCTCATTTCAACATGCCTGAGCGCATAGAAGTTACTTACAACAAGCCGAAGGTTCCTATTGCTCCTTTGATCATTTGTCTACCTGGACCTGTTCCTTATGACTCTGACAAGGCAGTTCCATACAACTACAATGCCACAATGATAAAGGATGGACAAGAAGTTCCTTTACCTACTCTTTCATCTGTCGTAAACATTGCCGATGTGAGTCGAGTAACAAGAAGTGGACGTGTGTATACTCCACTACCTCCAAAGCAGCCTGTTGCTCCTGCAGCCGGACAAAATCCTGTGAATACACCAGTAGGGAATCCTGTGGAAACTCCTGTCAGTAATACAAACACTGATATTGGTCAATCCAGTGGAACCAATGTGAATCCTGATTTTGATGAAATTTTGAAACTTATCAAAAGAAGTGAATACAAGATTGTGGATCAGCTTATGCAGACTCCTTCGAAGATCTCAATACTTTCATTGCTTTTAAACTCAGAAGCCCACAGGGAAGCCCTAATGAAAGTTTTGGATCAGGCTTTTGTAGATCATGATGTGACAGTTGATCACTTTGATGGGATAATAGCCAATATAACAGCTTGTAACAATTTAAGCTTTTGTGATGAAGAACTCCCCGAGGAGGGTAAAAATCACAATCTTGCTTTGCACATTTCTATGAACTGTCAGTCAGACTCTTTGTCCAATGTGTTGGTAGACACCGGATCTTCCTTGAATGTGATGCCAAAGACGACTCTTGCTCGCTTGTCTTACCAAGGAATGCCTATGAAGTTCAGTGGTGTGGTAGTCAAAGCATTTGATGGATCGCGAAAATCTGTTATCGGCGAAGTCAATCTTCCCATGACAATTGGCCCACATACATTTCAAATCACTTTCCAGGTCATGGACATTCAAGCTGCTTATAGCTGTCTGTTAGGACGACCATGGATCCATGAAGCAGGGGCAGTAACTTCTACGCTCCATCAAAAGTTAAAATTTGTAACAAATGGAAAATTGGTGACAATAAGTGGAGAACAAGCCTTGATGGTGAGCCATTTGTCCAATTTCTCTTTCATTAGTGCCGATGATGTGGAAGGAACTCAGTTCCAAGGTCTCTCTTTAGAAGACGAATCTTCCAAAAAGAAAGCATCAATCTCTTCTTACAAAGAGGCGGTGAAAGTAGTGAAAGATGGAACTGCCACTGGCTGGGGGCAAGTTGTGATCCCGACCAAGAATGAAACTAGAGCAGGACTCGGATGTTCACCAACATTCTCAAACTGCACCAAGAAGGACGAAACCCTTCGACCGATCAAAGAAACATTTATTAGTGGAGGATTCCTTAACCCAATTCCTCAAGAGGTTAATGTCCTTATCGAAGAATGCATCGAAGAAGGTCTACCTGATCCTGAAGAAGAATGGAAATGTTATCTCAATGACTCGGGATACATATCTCAGGAAGAACCATATCCTCCGTCACAGAAATCCAAAGGCAAAGAAACTGAGCCTATTCCTGCAGAAATTTGGGATACCTTAGGACAACCAAGTGGAAAATTTGATTATATGGTGAAATACACTGCACCTGAAAGTTACAAGATTGCGATTGAAGATATCCAACCAACTGGATGGGGAGATTCCTTTGAATATGATAGTCAACCAGAAGAGGTTTATCAGCCCTGTCAATTTTCTCAGCAGCCTGAAATTACTGGAGATTTCGGATTCAATGCATCTGCCAAGGTTCATAATCCTGAAGATGGTTATTATCACATAAATGCCATTTTTGAAGATGAAGGGGAAGATGATCCCGCAGCTGACTCAGAAAGTGTCGCTGACAATGAATCTCTTCATCCTGAAGACTGGGAAATACATCCTGAAAATTCTGAGGATTGTGACTCATCTTATGCTCTTCAAGAAGTAGAAGAAGACCATTTCAACTCTACAAAGAACAAGGTTGACAAACCAGGACCTTCAAATCCTGCCCGACCAGCGGTCAATGTCAATACTGAAGATAATTCTGGGGAGAATTTTCCTGAATACATAATGCACAGAGGAGTTCATTGCTACTGGAAAGCTGTCGACGTTCCGAACGTTGTTCGCCGCTCAAAGTAATCACCTCGCTGTTATTTTGACCTCCTGCCTTGCCCAAAGCAGAGAGATGTTTTATAGGGCTTTGCTTTTTAAATATTCCGCCCAAATAACTTTGTGTATAGGGCTTTGTTTTAAAAGTTTCCCTCTTTGTCCTGCCCAAGGCAAATGAGTTTGTGTTTAGGGCTTTGTTTCAAAGATGAATCATAAATAAAGCGTCATTTTGAATTCCCTACATTATATGTTTTATTTTTGCTTTTTCTGGAAATGGTAATCCTAAAAAACCAAAATAAAAAAAAAAAAAACTTTTCAAAAAAAATCTGCATACACTCTTGCATTCATAAATTTTCTGAAATAGATATAAATCACATGTGCAAATTTACTATTGATAAACCCATTGAATGCAATAACCCTATGCCCTCTCCCAACTTTGAGTTTCCTGTGTTCGAAGCCGAAGAAGAGGAAGAAGAGGAGATCCCGGACGAGATCTCTCGATTACTTAAGCACGAGGAAAGAGCCATTCTGCCTCACAAAGAGCCTTTAGAAAAGATTAACTTGGGTTCTGAAGAAGACAAAAAAGAAGTGACCATTGGAGCGCTGCTTGATGCTGATATCAAGAGTAAGTTGACAGACCTTCTCAAAGAATATGTTGACGTGTTTGCCTGGTCCTACCAAGACATGCCTGGGTTGGATACCAATATTGTTCAGCATTACTTGCCATTGAAGCCAGAATGTTCGCCAGTCAAGCAGAAATTGCGAAGGACTCACCCTGACATGGCTAACAAGATCAAAGTGGAAGTTCAAAAGCAGCTCGACGCAGGTTTTCTAGTCACCTCAGAGTATCCTCAATGGTTGGCCAACATAGTGCCAGTTCCGAAAAAAGATGGCAAAGTCCGAATGTGTGTTGACTACCGTGACTTGAACAAAGCCAGTCCAAAAGATGACTTTCCATTACCACATATTGACATGATGGTTGATAACACCGCTAAGTTCAACGTCTTTTCCTTCATGGACGGGTTCTCCGGTTATAATCAGATCAAGATGGCTCCTGAAGACATGGAGAAGACATCTTTCATCACCCCATGGGGTACTTTTTGCTACAAAGTGATGCCGTTTGGATTGAAGAATGCAGGCGCGACTTACCAAAGGGCAATGACTACTCTCTTTCATGACATGATGCATAAAGAAATTGAAGTTTATGTAGACGACATGATAGCTAAGTCCAGCACAGAAGAAGAACATATTGAATACCTTTTGAAGTTGTTTCAACGACTAAGGAAATATCAGCTTCGCTTGAATCCTAACAAATGTACTTTTGGGGTTAGATCTGGAAAACTCTTGGGTTTCATTGTCAGCCAAAGAGGTATTGAAGTAGATCCCGACAAAGTCAGAGCTATTCAAGAGATGCCT
This sequence comes from Vicia villosa, assembly GCF_029867415.1. Lineage (NCBI taxonomy): Eukaryota > Viridiplantae > Streptophyta > Magnoliopsida > Fabales > Fabaceae > Vicia > Vicia villosa. The sequence goes on from NC_081184.1 coordinate 104,812,116, forward strand.
GCACCAAAGACTGAAAAGCAAGTTAGAGGATTTCTCGGACGATTGAACTATATCTCCAGATTTATCTCTCAAATGACTGCTACTTGTGGGCCAATTTTCAAGCTTCTCCGCAAAGATCAAGGGGTTGTATGGACTGAGGATTGCCAGAAAGCGTTCGACAGTATCAAAGAGTACCTGTTAGAACCACCAATATTGATTCCTCCAGTTGAAGGGAGACCATTAATCATGTACCTTACCGTGTTGGAAGAATCCATGGGTTGTATGCTTGGACAACAAGATGAAACCGGTAAGAAGGAGCATGCCATCTATTACTTGAGTAAGAAATTCACAGATTGTGAGTCTCGTTACTCCATGCTCGAAAAAACGTGTTGTGCTTTGGCCTGGGCTTCAAAACGTCTCCGCCAATACATGATCAACACTACTACTTGGTTAATCTCCAAAATGGATCCGATCAAGTATGTCTTTGAAAAGCCTGCATTAACAGGAAGGATCGCCCGATGGCAAATGCTGTTATCCGAATATGACATTGAATACCGTGCTCAAAAAGCGGTTAAAGGAAGCATTCTCGCCGATCATTTGGCGCATCAACCAATTAATGAATATCAATCTCTCAAGTTTGACTTTCCTGATGAAGATGTCTTATACTTGAAGATGAAAGATTGTGACGAACCGTTACCTGAAGAAGGTCCTGAGCCTGGATCAAGATGGGGCCTAATTTTTGATGGAGCAGTAAACGCTTTTGGCAATGGAATTGGGGCAATCATCATCACTCCCAAGGGTACTCATATCTCATTCTCTGCCAGATTGCTATTTGATTGTACCAACAACATCGCAGAATATGAAGCTTGTATCATGGGTCTCGAAGAAGCCATTGACTTAAGGATCAAGATCCTCGACATATATGGAGATTCAGCCCTCGTGATCAACCAAATCAAAGACAAGTGGGAAACTTACCACCCTGGTTTGATTCCTTACAGAGATTATGCAAGACGTCTTTTGACTTTCTTCAACAAGGTTGAATTGCATCATATACCTCGAGATCAGAATCGAATGGCAGACGCCTTGGCTACTCTATCTTCCATGTTCAAAGTCAGTCACTGGAATGATGTGCCTAAAGTCAGAATCACGCGCCTTGAAAGGCCCGCCTATGTGTTTGCAACTGAAGCAGTCATCGATGATAAACCGTGGTTCCACGACATCAAACGCTTCCTTCAAACTCAAGAGTACCCGCTTGGGGCATTAAACAAAGATAAGAAAACTCTAAGGAGGCTTTCTGGCAGTTTCTTCCTGAACGGAGATGTGCTATACAAAAGAAATTTCGACATGGTTTTGCTCAGATGCGTGGATAGACACGAAGCAGACATGTTAATGCATGAAGTGCATGAAGGGTCCTTTGGAACTTATTCAAATGGGCATGCAATGTCCAAAAAGATCTTAAGAGCAGGATACTATTGGTTGACAATGGAATCTGACTGTTACAAACACGTGAAGAGATGTCACAAGTGCCAGATCTACGCAGATAAGATCCATGTGCCACCGACTCTACTCAACGTTCTCTCGTCTCCATGGCCTTTCTCCATGTGGGGTATCGACATGATTGGAATGATCGAACCGAAAGCTTCAAACGGTCATCGTTTCATCTTAGTGGCAATTGATTACTTCACCAAATGGGTCGAAGCAGCATCTTATGCCAATGTTACAAGACAAGTGGTTGTGAGGTTTATCAAGAATAACATCATTTGCCGATATGGTATTCCCAGCAAGATCATTACTGACAATGGTTCAAACCTGAACAACAAGATGATGAAAGAATTATGTGAGGAATTCAAGATTGAGCATCATAACTCTTCTCCTTACAGGCCAAAAATGAACGGCGCCGTCGAAGCCGCCAACAAGAACATTAAGAAGATCGTCCAGAAAATGGTCGTCACTTACAAAGACTGGCATGAAATGCTGCCATTTGCTTTACATGGGTACCGTACTTCGGTGCGTACTTCAACAGGGGCAACTCCCTTTTCTCTAGTATACGGCATGGAAGCTGTGCTCCCCGTAGAAGTTGAAATCCCATCAATGAGAGTCCTCATGGAAACTAAGTTATCAGAGGCTGAATGGTGTCAAAGCAGATACGATCAGTTGAACTTAATCGAAGAAAAACGTATGACTGCTCTATGCCATGGACAGTTATACCAAGCAAGGATGAAACAAGCTTTCAACAAAAAGGTTCGACCTCGTGAATTTCAAGAAGGCGACCTCGTGCTTAAAAAGATCTTGTCTTTTCAACCAGATTCTAGGGGCAAATGGTCTCCTAATTACGAAGGCCCGTATGTTGTCAAAAGAACATTTTCTGGCGGCGCCATGACTCTTGCAACCATGGATGGTGATGAACTCCCATATCCTGTGAATGCTGATGCAGTCAAGAAATACTTTGTCTAAAAAATTACAAAAGAACAGCTCGGTAAGTTGAAAACCCGCAAAGGGCGACTTAGGCAAAAATGAGCGTCTCGGTGGACTGAAAACCCGAAAGGGCGGTCCAGGCAAAAATTAGAGACAATAAACAGAAAGAAAATGCATCCTGGTAGATTGAAAACCTGAAAGGGCAATCTAGGCAAAAATTAAGGATTTATGACAAAGTAACTGCATCAGTCCATACTTCGTCACCTGAGGAGTCTTTCTCATCAAAGGATCTTCAATCAAATTATCGCCAAATCTGAAGCGACAAGCACAGTTGTAACTCAAAGTTGTTAAGGGAATAGTGGTTATTGCTTTCAATGTAGCCTTTTCCGCATAATTACCATTTCTAACTTTTGTAAATACTCCATGGAATCACGCCTTTAGCTGATTACCATCCTATTAAATAAATTTGAGCCTTGTGCACATTTGTTTGCAATCTTTAATTTTTTTTCAGCTTGCAAAATGACGCTTTAATTGTGTTATTCACCTTTGAAACAAAAAAAAAGTTTTAAATGAATTTACTTCACTTTTCTTTTTCAAAATAAAAGCGAAACTTTCCTTTGAGTGGTGAACAACGGAAGGAACATCAGCAGTCGTCTCCATAGGATGAACAAAAGGATTCTCCCTGGAAAAAAAATTGTTGAGACAACGGTATTCTTGTCCCAGAAAAGAATTCTTGAAGCAATTATCCCTCGAGGTAAAGAAGCTCTTCTATCCCCATTGAAGAAGCTCTTTTATCCCCAGTGACGAAGATTTTCCATCTCCAGTGAAGAGGTTCTTCCATCTCAATAAGAAAAGATGCTCATCTTCCCCAGAGAAGTTTAAAGCACGCAACACCATTCATCACCTGTGTTATCTACACCATGTTGAAGAACATTTGCCAAGTATCTGGTTGTATTGCGACATTGGTCCTTCTCCAGTACATACTTCTTTGTCTGTCAGTATTGTCAGTATGCATGTTACATTCATGACATTCATCATTCATACATATTTGCATCATTGCATTTTTCAATGTCTGCTTAAAATCATTTGTTCAGGATATATCTATCCCAAAAAAAAAAGAAAAAAAGAAAAGCAAAAAAAGAAGGAAACAAGTATGGGCGTGTCATCTCTCCAGTAGGTTGTCCCCCATAAGCAGAAAGAATATCTTTTCTTTCTCCAGTTCCCCACTGAGATCATTCCTCGTGGAAGAAGGTTGTTTTAGTTTCTCCTCTCAAAACAAAGGAGAAAATACCCATTCGAGTTCATTCCTCATTGGGTACCAAGTCTTGTTTGACTATTTCTTTCCAATTAATTCTTGGATAGAACCCTGTCTTTACCAAAGATTCAAATTCCGATTCCCCAAACAGAGTCGTGAAAAATAGAACCATAAACAATAGCCTCATCATCTGAGCAGTTTATGTTTCTTTCAAAAGATTCTTCCTCTCAAAGAAATCAATCATGAAGACCATTTGACAATCAGGGCCTTATTACTGTTCACAAGGCTGAATAACCAGTAATTCCCCTAGCAAAGTCTCCAGAATCATTTTATCACTCGGCTGATAATTGATCACGTCTTCAAAACCACTATCACGAGGCTGGTAGTCGGTAACCCTTTTGTTCTGGTTATATTATTAACATGTCTATCACAAGGCTGATAGTCGGTAATATTAACCGAACCTTTGAAACTCTTTTTACCTTGTCAAGTCTATCACCATGCTGATAGTCGGTAATACAGTTTCACACCTTTCACCTTCGCATTATTAAACAAGTCTATCCCCGAGCTGATAGTCGATAATGCCGATAGGTAAGCTTTTCTTACAAAGCTATCATTCCCCGGTGAAGCATACACTTGCTTTCCCGAAAAGATAAAACGGATTCTCTTCCTAGAACGGATTGAGACATCCTTCCCGATCTCTTTTCCCCAGTGGAGTCAGTCTTGATATTCCCTCGGTAAAGATATCCTTGCATCATTCGCAATTTTGGTATCTTAGGTCCAAAATTTGCGTCTTCTGATATTTAAGTCTCTTCCACCCTATCAAAACGAAGATTTTCAATCTTCATGTCTCAGGTTGAAGAAACTTAAATAGGGGCATCTGTCATACCCCAATTTTTGACCTAAGATACCACCTCATATCATTGCATATGCATCATTTGCATCTCTAACAAATTGCATAGTTTGTGTTTGCTACTTGTGACTCAGCAGGGATTTAATCAAGAAATCACTCATCAGTACAAGTAACAATCAATTAGGGTTTTGTTCTCCCTTCATCTCAAATGAATCATCTTCATCAACAATCAACATTTGGTCCTCAGAGATTCATTTCAGCAAGCTCAAAGGCTCTGAATCGACTGAATTAGGGTTTTGACTGAAGACAACACACTCCTGACTTTTGCTCAGAATTTGACCTAATGGCTTGGGACATGATATCAAGACCCCAAGTACCTCATTTTGACCTAATCCATTAGCTCAAGACATCTCCTACACAAAGATTGATCAGACAAATCCTCAGATCAGGGTTTTGAACTATCAGGGACTGAAATCAGGGATCACATTTGGGAAACCCTAAAAACCCCCAGGAAGTCAATCAAAGGTTTCAATCATCCTCAAATAATCCCTATGACAATATCCCATGGAAATTGCATCTCAATTCAAGGTCCACAGTCATCAATTTCATCAGATCGACAATTAGGGTTTTGACCTAATTCACTGAATAACTGACTTTTTAATCAGGACATGGTGCCACAACTCAAACCATGACTCAATATCCTCTAATGCTTCAATATGATCCATTCATACCATTCATTTGGTGAGGATAGCCTGTTTCATTTGAAATCTCCAGAAACGCGATTCGTCTGAAAAAGTCAACTGTACAAGATCACCATTGACTTTTGGGGAAATTTGGTCAACCATGACTTTTGAAGTTTTAAATCATCAATATATGATATATGAAGTCATTTGATCAAGAAAAATCAAGAAAATTAATCAAGAATCAAAAAGTCAAAAGTTTGACTTTCCATACTTAGAAAAATTTCTAAGTGTTTTTCATGGTTTTTTCCAAACTTTGAAAGGGAATTTCTCAAAATTTCACCTACAAACTGAAAAAAACTTCCAACATGAAAGTTGTAGGTTTTGATCCAATGAACAACTTTGTCACATATAATTTTTTTCCATAAGATCAACCATTTAAGAGATATGGGGCTTCAAAGTTGGCATCTTTTGAAAAATTCACTTAAAACTTCATTTTTCTCAAAGTTCATGGATCTTTTTCACCCACTTCCTTAAGGATCTTGAAGAAACTTTCAAATAGGGTTTTGAAGTGTGTAACATGAGCTTTCCAAAATGTCCAAGAGCATGAAAAAATTTGAAGTGTAGCTATGGTTTTGAATTTTGCCATTAGTGAACTTTTCACTTGAAATTTCAAGTCATTTTGCCAAAGTTATGAGCCAAATTGCCAAATGGACCAAGTAATGATACATAGAGGCAATAATTGGAAGATATTTTCTGATTTGAGACAGATGGGAAAGAGATAAGAAGCATAGCCAATTTTAACCATGGTTTAGTAACTTTAACCATATGCATTTAATGGTAAGATTCCTTTCTATCCTTTAAGTGCCAAATCACCAAAGAAGAAGCAAGTTGCAAAGCTCTGAGTTCAGAATGTTTGGCCTATAAATAGAGGTGCAAATCACTCTTCAATTGACACCAAAACCTCACAATTATAGGTTTTCTCTCTTCTTTCTTGAATTACAAGTCATGTGTTTCAAAGTGAGGTAGAAAACTCAACCTCCAAACCTTGCAAGTTCTGAACAAAGTGATGCTTCCCACAACTCATAAACATCATCTGAAACTTTTTTGAACCACTCATACACCCCAAAAACACCTCAAGCTCAAAATCACTACCTCACTTCTCAAATATGCATAACCATGGCCTTATCATGCCAAAATCCATTCAAGATCATTTCTGTCCAAACTAACACTTCCAACACCTCATATATATCACATATGAACTATCCAAACACTCACATATGATCTGAAACATCTCCATCTTCAAATTCGATTCATACTTGAAGCAACTGCAGATCGGGTGCCATGGCCATGCTCAGATGAATTCAACTTGTTCCAGACATCCAGACACCTTCCATAATCATCATAGAAGCTATTCAGATTGATACAAAGCATCTGTAACACCTCCAGATCAAAATCCAATTCTCAGTTTGGTCATTTTTGAGGTAAGTGCTCTTGAACTTCAAACTCTACTCTCCACGCATCATAAATGAAATATGAACATACCATCTCATTTCTGCACACATGAGGATCATTAACCCTCAATCAATTGCATCATAACTTGCACATACACGATTTCAGATTGAATCATAGAATTAGGGTTCTTCGTGTTCATCAGAAAATTGATAGCCTTAGAGTGAAAATAAATGAATTATGAGGACACCATCATGTTCCTCGTGAAAAACCGAGTGAGATAGACCCTTTGATTGATCAAAACAACTCAGTTTTCAGAAAATTCAAAATCAAGTTAGGGATGTGTTCTTGGCGCCATTTTTTGTTCAGAAATTCAAATGGTTCGTTTTAAATTATAATTAAATGGAAGCGTGTTACTTACAAGCTGCGCGCGCAGCTCAGTTGGCAAGTGTTTTGGTTGGTAACCTCCAGGTCGTGGGTTCAAACCCTTGTGAGACCAAACCTTTTTTTTTAACACTATTTTCTTTCATTTTCTTTTACAACTTCAATTAATTAATTAACACATCAAATTAATTCATTTTTCATTCATTTTTTGTACACTCTTTATTTAACACATATATTTCATAAATATCAAAAAAAATCACAAAAAAAATTTATTTAATATGTTTTTAATTAGGTTTAAAATGATACATTTTTAAGTGTTTTTAAATACTTTAAATATTGTTTTTCATTTAATTTTTGACCTAATCACTTGTAAATATTTTTTGTGATCAAACCCTAATCATTTAGGTCTTAATTAAGCATTAAAACTTGTTTTAACTTAATTAAGTTGACTTTTGTCAAATTCAAATCGTTTTAAGACGAGCGATCGCGATTCTTTTTCAAAATGATAAACCACTTCTTTTTGATTAAATCTTTTTAATTGATCAATTGATTTTCAAAACGATGTGGGGCCTCTCGAATATTAGAGAGTGTAAGTCCCATTTCTTTTCTTTTTATACAGTTTTCCAAAACATTCTTCAAAACAAAATCTTTTCAAAACAATCTTCAAATCATTCAAATCATTTTCAAAACCATCCACCCTGTTTTATGAAAATAAAACAGGGGCCTCTCGAATATTAGAGAGTATAAGACCCACTCCTTTTTCCTTTTATACAGTTTTTCTTTGTACAGAAAACTCTTTCAAAACAATACTTTTCAAACTGTTTTCAAAACAACAAACGACGCGTTTGTAAATAAAACGATCAACCATGTTTTGTAAATATACCATGGGCCTCCACGTAGGTATAAGCCCCAAGCCCCTTTTGTACATACCCATTCCAGTACATGAAATTAGGTATTTCATTGTACGCTTTTTTGTACATACACTTTTTTGTACATACCTCGATCAGTTTGTTTTTTAACTTTGAAACAACAAATCAAAAAAAGTGAAGGTTTTCTTTAAATCTTCCCAAAAATATACCATGGGCCTCCATGTAGGTATAAGTCCCAAGCCCCTTTGTAAATACCTGTTTACATAGCTTTGAATAAATCCAAGTGGACCTCTCCCCGAGTATAAGTCCCGAGCCCCCGTGTATACAAATGGATCATGCTTACAGGTATATTTCCTTCATAAACTCCATTATATACACACACTTTGTCATATATAACTGTTCATATAACTGTTCATACTTGTTCATGTACTTGTGCATATTTATTTGTACTTGTTCATATGTGTGATTGTGTTATTATACTTGTTCAACTTAGTACAACACTAGGTTCCCCATAGCCTCCTATTGGGCTTCGTGCAAAGAATCTCCCTAGTTTAGGTTAGGACATAGAGTATGGTTTCCCGGTGAAATCGCTCTAAGAGCTCAAACCAACTATACCATGCCTCCCCTTGGGCTTTGTACAAACGAGTGACCCTCCCATAGCCTCCTCTTGGGCTTACAATGCAAGGACCCTGGATTGTCCCTCCCATAGCCTCCTCTTGGGCTTACAATGCAAGGACCCTCGGATAGCCTCCTCTTGGGCTTCGTACAAGGACCCACGGGCTTCTTATAAGCATCCCCAATATCCAAATCAAAAACCCTAGGAGATTAGACATTTATCATCTCTATGCTAGGAGTATCTCTTCTATATCATCACAAACAATCAATCAATCAAAAATCAAACTTTTTGCCACAAGGCTGGCTAATCAATCAAACTGTTTTACCACCGTACTGGATGATTAATCAAAGTTTTTGTCACAAGGCTGACTTCATTGGAACTTTTGCCACAAGGCTGGCTGATTAATCAAAGTTTTTGTCACAAGGCTGACTTCATTGAAACTTTTGCCACAAGGCTGGTTAAACAAAAACATCTTTATCATTCTAAGCACCCTAAGTGGCATGGCCCCGGGCTTATAATGAAAAGATTTTCAAACAAAAACAAACAGATGTATGTGATGATATAGATTAGATACATCTAGCATTTAGACGACATTTGTCTATTTTCCTTTGCTTCCACTAGCATAAGTGGGAACTACGATTGCTCTGACTTTCTCAACATCCCTTTGAGAATACGTAGGCACAAGGTCGATCCTTGGCGAGCAAAACAAAACAAAAAAAACCATTCAAACCTTAGCACCCGTAGACCCGAGCTACAGATGCTCTGATTCCCTCTAAGGGATATGTATGCAGAGGATCGCGATGATCTTTGCGAGCATAATCAAACAAACACCTTAGGTCCCACCTATTTCACAACAGAACCTCTCAACAACATGGAATGAAAAACAAAGCAAAGAAACCTATAGAGTACTATAGATACGTTGGGTGCTAATACCTTCCCTTCGTATAACCAACCCTCTTACCCAAGATCTCTCCCCCCACTTTTAGGTTATTGCAGCTTTTTTCCTTTTCCTCTTTTGGAAACAATAAAAAGTTTGGTCGGTACAAAAGAAAAATCATTTTTTATGAGCACTCGAGCCCAAAGAAGGCATCAGGTGTCTCATCCCACAAAAAAAGAGGAACAAAACGGTTTTTCGCCCGCGACAGGTTCCAGAGCCAATTATCTTGCCCTTCTGATCTCCTCCAAACTTGACTTCTCTACCAGACTTAAGCACCAGATCTTGGAACATAGACCTTCTTCCCGTCATGTGTCGCGAGCACCCAGAGTCCAGGTACCATGACATGTTGTGCTTTGTCTTCTTTGCTGCCAAGGATATCTGCAACAGAAATTATCTTCTCCTTAGGTACCCATAACTTCTTGGGTCCTTTCTTGTTAGTTTTCCTCAAGTTCTGATTGAACTTGGGTTTAGCATAATAAATAACAGGAGGTACAACATGATATTCTTTAGGTTTAGCAGCATGATATTTTCTAGGTTGTGTCACATGCTTCTTAGTGTGTGTAGCATGGAAGCTTTTGGCATGTGAAGTGAGCCTAATATCATGTGAGTGGCCATATTTAAACTGATCATACAATGGCTTGTATGTGATTTTCATATCATCTACAAGTTCAAATTTGTGTGGGGTATCACCCTCATAGCCAACGCCAATCCTTTTGTTTCCAGAAACACCATATATCATAGAAGCAAGATGACTTCTGCCAATACTTCTAGATAAGAAATTTCTGAAGCTCGAGTCATATTCTTTCAGAATATGATTGAGACTTGGAATGAATTTGTCTGAGTCAGAAGGAGATCCAATATCTTTGGATAATTTTAAAACTTTTTCCTTCAGTTCAGAATTTTCCACTTTCAGCTTCTTAGTTTCAGAATCAAATAGCTTTTTCAGCTTTTTGTATTTGATACTAAGATGAGCTTTGAGTTCCAGAAGTTCTGTTAAACTGGAAACTAACTCTTCTCTAGATAGTTCAGAAATACCTCTTCAGAATCTGATTCTGATGTAGATTCCGATCCATCATCAACTGTGACCATAAGTGCAATGTTTACCTGCTCGCCTTCAGAGTCTGATTCTGATTCTGAATCTGAATCATCCCATGTTGCCATAAGACCTTTCTTCTTATGAAACTTCTTATTGGGATTCTCCTTCTGAAGTTTTGGACACTCATTCTTGTAGTGACCAGACTCATTGCATTCATAGCATGTGACCTTCTTCTTTCCAGATCTTCTGCTTCCAGAAGATTCTCCACGTTCAGGCTTCTTAGAACTTTTGAAGTTCTTGAACTTCCTATGCTTGCTCTTCCAGAGTTGGTTTACCCTTCTGGAGATCATGGACAGTTCATCTTCTTCTTCTGATTCTGATTCTTCAGAATCTTCTTCTTCAGCCTGAAAAGCGTTAGTGCATTTTTTATAATTAGATTTTAATGCAATAGACTTACCTTTCTTCTGAGGTTCATTAGCATCCAGCTCAATTTCATGACTCCTCAGGGCACTGATCAATTCTTCAAGAGAGACTTCATTCAGATTCTTGGCAATCTTGAAAGCAGTCACCATAGGACCCCATCTTCTTGGCAAGCTTCTGATGATCTTCTTGACATGATCAGCCTTGGTGTATCCCTTGTCAAGAACTCTTAATCCAGCAGTTAGCATTTGAAATCTTGAGAACATTTTCTCAATGTTTTCATCATCCTCCATCTTGAAGGCTTCGTATTTCTGGATCAAGGCAAGAGCTTTGGTCTCCTTGACTTGGGCATTTCCTTCATGAGTCATTTTCAATGATTCATATATATCATAGGCAGTTTCTCTGTTTGATATCTTCTCATACTCAGCATGAGAAATAGCATTCAGCAGAATAGTCCTACACTTGTGATGATTTTTGAATTCTTTCTTTTGATCATCACTCATTTCTTGTCTTGTCAGCTTTACTCCTCTAGTTTTCACTGGATGTTTGTAACCATCCACCAGAAGATCCCATAAGTCACCATCTAGACCAAGAAAGTAACTTTTCAAGTCTATCTTTCCAATATTCAAAGTTTTCACCATCGAATACTGGTGGTCTAGTGTAACCATTGTTACCATTTCCATTGTATTGCTCAGCAGAGCCAGATGTAGATGTAGGTGTTGGATCTTCACCAGCCATCTTGACTTAAGCATTTTTCTCTTCTTGAATCTTTTCTAAACACGGTTAAGTGCTTGCACCTTAGAACTGGCACTCTGATGCCAATTGAAGGATAGAAAAACACTTAGAAAGGGGGGTTTGAATAAGTCTAGTTTTAAAACTCTTAAGAAAAACAATTTGCACAATGATTTTTATCCTGGTTCGTTGTTAACTAAACTACTCCAGTCCACCCCCTTGGAGTGTTTTACCTCACCTGAGGATTTAATCCACTAATCACACAAGATTACAATGTTCTTCCACTTAGATAACCTCTAAGTCTTCTAGAGTATTCTGATCACAACCTGATCACTCTAGGAACACAATGCTTAGATACCCTCTAAGACTTTCTAGAGAATCCGATCGCAACTTGATCTCCTCTAGTTCTTACAAATGAATGTAAACAAATTCTTATAAGAGTTACAATGCTTATTAATAAGCTATTATCACAACTGTGATTTGTCTCTTAAGTTTAAGCTTAATCTCACTAAGATATTACAACTGTAATGAAGTGAGGTTGAAGATGAAGTTTGAGAGCTTTTAGAATTTGACAACGTTTCTGTAAGTTTGCGCAAAGTGTTATCTTCAGCTTCTCATCAGAACTTCTATTTATAGGCGTTTGAGAAGATGACCGTTGGGAGCATTTAATGCGTTGCGTGATCCGTACAGCATTGCATTTAATGTTTCACTCTTTTGTCAACTACCTCAAGCCTTGCTTTTGTTGTGTCTACTGACGTTGCCTTTAATAGCTTCTAACGTTCCTTTTGTCAGTCAGCGTAGCCTGCCATCTTGTACTTGCTTCTGATCTGATGTTTGTGTAAACAACGTTTGAATATCATCAGAGTCAAACAGCTTGATGCAGAGCATCTTCTTGTCTTATGACCTCGAAGTGCTTCTAGCGTGATACCATGAGAACTTCAGTGCTTCTGCTTCTGATCTCAAGTTCTTCTGATGCTTCAATAGACCATGTTCTGATTCTGCTTGACCATCTTCTGATGTCTTGCGAGAGCATGTTCTAATGTTGCATACTTGAACCTTCTGAGTCAGTGCTTCTTGCGCTGATTTTGTGCATACTCTTTATATATTTCCTGAAATGGAAATTGCATAGAATTAGAGTACCACATTATCTCATACAAAATTCATATACATTGTTATCATCAAAACTAAGAATATTGATCAGAACAAATCTTGTTCTAACAAATTGTTCCATAACAATAAACAGCTTCAAGAAAGTCAGATAAATCCTTATGAATCATAAATCTCAAAATTGCATCGGAAGAAAGTAAATTCTCCTAAAATATATAAAAACACTTATTGAGATCCAAATGACTAACAAAACCTGTTTGTAGAGATGAATGTTTTTTACAACTGACTGCAGTAAATATACACCTACAACAACGACATCAGATCTAAAGGAATTATACCAAATGCTGCAAAATATGATTCTTACCAACCCTTTCAGGTGTATTCTCATCATCCCTTTGTCTTGAAAGTAAAGTTGTTATTCCCGTGCAGCAAATCACATGAGTGACTCCATACAGAGAAACACAAATTATTATCATACATTCTATTTCTTAAATGAGATGGTGAAAATAATGTATTTATTTAAGAAGGTGAAAATAATGTAATTCAATTTGACTAAAAAAACAAAGTTTTTGATATTCTAATAACTATTTTTTTTGTAAAAAAACTAAGAGAAATGATTATTTAATATTATGTTAAATAATTTTTTTTAATTATAATAATCCTTTTAAATACCTAAATTTCATTCATTTTTTTTTCGAATTTTATTTTAAATTATAATATTCATTTGAATTGCGTAAATTTCTATCATTAGATTTTATTATGTATTTAATTTTTTTCGCAAAGATAGATAATTTTTTATAATAGAAATTTTTTATGCCTCACTCAGTTTTAAAAATATATTTGACACTTACCATAATTTTTTTAAAATTCATATTTATGAATGATGGTAAAGTATCGATCTTATAATCTGTTATATACATTTCTTAATCATCATTATACTATATTTATTTACAATTTATAACGATATTGCGCGACATATGGTAACGCACGGGTGGATAATCAATTTTATATATGTGTATGTGTGAAGTGTACTACTTTTGAAATATTTTTTAATTAAAAAATAAAAAATTAAATTAAATCATTCTCACATTCATTATGAATTATTTAAAACATATCATTTATTTAATATATAATGATAATATATTCATTTAATTTTTAAAATTATATGAGATTTTATTCCACCTATAAAGAAAAAATATTATAACAGAAAAAAATAATTAATTTAACACGCGTAAAATTCTATTGTACTAATTATTAAAATCATATCTTATTAATTTACTATCGTCTTTTTATGTTCCAAAACTTGAATTTCTGTTTAAAATATAATGCATTAATATTTCTAATTGACAATATAAGGATATAATTTACAAATTATAATATTAAACTATAAAAACATCATTTAAATAGAAACAAAAAAAATTCTTCTAAAACTAGACTTAAAAAAGAATAGAGGAAATAACATTTATACTAAAAATTGATATAATATTTGTTTCAACAAAAAACATGAGACAACTATGATATATGTAAAACACAATTTTCTTATAAAATATTCAAATTTGTCATTATTTTTGTTTAATTTATTTTATTATGTATTAAATATTTATAAGAAAGATGGATAAATTTATACTATATTTTTGTATATGTAAATTCATAATATATAAATTTTATATTCATATGATATTTTTTACAATTTATATAGCACATTCCATTTTTCAAAAACTTTTTCTTTTAAGTTTTTCAACAATTGTTATTTATCTAAGATTTGTCCGAAATTTGTTATAATACTTAACTGTGTTTAAATTTATTTTGTATTAGATGATAAAATTATATAATATCAATAGAATCCATAAATTTATAATACAAAAGAATTTTAAAATTATAGACATGCCCGACGGGCCAAACCTATTTTTTCCGACAACTACAATAGCTTATAAATTAAATTAATATTTGTACGACAATCAACATTGAAATTTTTTTCTATTAATTCGTATAAATTAATATATATTTTTTAATCATTACTATATAATATTTATTTAATATTTATACCGATTTTATATGACCCGTAAATCACTACTATATAATATTTATTTAATATTTATATCGATTTTACGCGACCCGTGCGAACGCACGGGTCTTTTACTAGTATAATTTATAAAGATTTATCGTCATGTGAATTGTGATCATTTCTACGAGACAATGATAATTTAATTTGTTAAAAAGGTAAAGGGTAACTATTTGTGGCAGGTAAAGTATATGATTAAAGCAAAGAACAATTTGATAAAGGTTATCCACATACTTAATCATCTTGAGTACATGGAGATATATATGTAGGGGTGGCAAACAGACATGTTCGTCCTGTTTAGGTCCGCTCTGCAAAAACCCACAAAAAATGGTGCAGGACGGAGCACACTTTGTTGAGGGAACAGACCTAAAACTTTGCCCCGTCCCGCAAAAATTGAGTGCGGGACTGAGCAGGTTCATAGACATTGCACATTTTAAGCTTAAAAATTGTAAATTTACATGTTAATGTCCGCGCCTGCAAAAAAACAGGACGGGCATATTAAAGAATGCGAAAATAACAGGCATGGCTGACAGACTGAGCCTGTTTTGCCACTCCTACCTACAGGTTCTCCCTCAGCTAACATGTCTTGAAAAGGGGTTTTGGAAAGTTCAAGCCTCTCATGCCTACCTTGTTTTTGATAAAGCATTTTCAAGTATCTGATCATATCGAACGATGTCATGTTCTCATGTTGCTTTTGCAATTTAGACTTCATGGTAGCCAGCATAAGGCCAAGGAGTTTCATTGGCATCATCGACATGCTTCTTATAAGCATCTTTTTAGGTCTTAAAAGCATAACTAAGAGGTTCGTCTTCAGAAAACATGTGTCTCTAAGATATACAGTTTCTTCTCATGTTTGAGGATAATCTTCAAGTTTCAATGTCAATCTAGAAAATTTGTCCTACGCAATTTTCCTCGTTAAGGATTGATCGTAAAATATTGTTAAAGGTGTTTATTGACATAAGTTCATTGAAACATATTCAATTGGATCTTTAATTAAATGGGAAAACATAAGTATCATTAGAACATATTCAATTAGGCCTTTAATTTAATATGCTGCCACAATTTTACTCAAACCAAATGACCCTCACCATTTGATTTGGCAAATTACGTTGGAAGATTTTCTAGTGGATCGAGATCCATATTTCACTTAGTCATTTAGGTAAGAACTTATTTTAATTGTATCTAATACAATTCTCAAATATTATCGGTTGGGTGAATAACTCCTTATTATAATTCATTTTATGGATTGTTCCCAACTTTTATTTCTAAAATCATATAACCTTATTATAATTAATTTAGTTAAATTAAACTGAAGTTTTAGCAATTGCATATTACATTTATTCCATCGCACCTTATTAGTATATAACATGCATTTCGCGGTGTTGAGTATATACCGTCTGATAAGCATAATCAGTTTTATACGCACACAATCAAGGAGACACAGGTCTTTTAAAATGTCCTCTCATGAAGTTGTAACAAGCAAGGTTATAGGTTCTTAAAAACCCCTAAGCACTACTATGAAAGAAGGGTTACATGTCAATTTCATATACACATTATTTTAACCCTGCAAACCTCACATTTACAGTTATCATTAATTTGAACGTCATGACATTTACAATCATTTTTTTGTCGGCTCGGATTAAAAAATATCATTGGAATTAACCTTCAAATAACATTTCATCTCTATCGTGTAATCAAGAAAAGTCTCTTTACATATCATAATTGTTAAAACAAATTAAATTATATAGAAAAATATACTCAATGTTATAAATTATTGGTTTAGTTGTGGAGGCAACCTATGTGATGGTTAGAATTTGAACTATGACCATCTCTCTCGACAGTTAGTTAGAACTCTGATCGCAACACTTTTCCTCCTAACAGAATTTAATCCTCTGCAGTCATTGCTCTCTATCTCTCTCCACTTTATATTTTTATTAATTTAAAAAAAAAAATCAATGACCATGATGCATTGAGGAGCCCATCCAATAGTGTATGTATGGATGACTGTAGTGATTGCACTAAATAGTGATTGTAGTGGATCTGGTTCCCTCCTAACATATTTAATTAAATAATAGTGTTAATCATTGAGCCAACAAAAAATTATTTTAAAAAATAAAATATAAATTAAATAACAATAATTAAATAATAACACGATAGAAGAAGTCAATTTTTGAATATATTTTAATTACAATTTTTCCTTTGTTTATACTATTTGATACAAACAAAGTATATGCTACTCCTGATTACTGTGGACGTAAAACCAGCACTTTTATTTGATTTTTGTTCGTATGCGTTACTTAGTTAAATCTAACAAATTCAATTTTCGTTTAATGTCATTTAAAATTGATCATACCAATTATGTTATAACTTATTTTATTAATATATAAAGTTTATATATTTTTTTAAAAAGTTAATTTTTAATAAACTTATTAAAAATACGTAAGTTTTAAAAATGAAAATCTCATAGAACCTTATTAAACCAATTCACATTTATCAATTTTTTGTAATTATAAAATTTTATACAAATATACATGTCAACTCAAGAGTGTGAACACGTTCCGCTTTGAAAGATTCCATTATGGGTAATGTTAATGTCCCCGTTGAGACACGCCATCTTCCATATCCGGGGCTCATTAAATAATTTGATTTTTTTTTGCAAAATTAAATAATTTGATTTTGTTTAGTAAACCTAATCATTTAGTTGCAACTAGGATAATATAATATATCACCATCATTGGAATAAAGTACCTATAAAGTTAGTGACTTGTAGTTGTTAATAATTATTTTTGTCTTTTTAAGTAATTGCACTCAGGAACTAACTTTTTTAGTTGAAGGGTTTATTAATTGTTTCAAAAAATGTTAAATACATTATATAAGTATACTAGTCAGAGACCCGTGCTGCCGCCCGGGTGCATTATTTATGGTGTAGTATTTTTTAAATGATACGAAAAATGTGAAAGGAAAGAATTTTGACCAAATTACATATATAAAATGGAAATTAACGATCTAAAAAAACATTTTACTAATAAGATATTAGTAGTATGAAAATTAAGTTCTAAGTTAAAATAATGATCCACAAAAAATGTTTAAAATAGGTCAAGAACACAGTAGCAAAGTAGGGCCAAGTATTGAAGTAAATAATTGACGGCCAAGTATTGAAGTAAATAATTGACGGCCCAACAACAGTTAAAAGAAAAGATATGGGTCACTATAGGTTAAAGAGTAAATAAAATTGAGAAATGCTATTAAAGGTATAGTCACATGTGAATATTCCAGAAAGACATGAGATAATGATTAAATAAAATAATGTTTAAAAATAAAAAATTTGTCTCTTAAATAAAAATAATGATTAATTAAATTAAAATAAATAGTGTTGAAAGTGACCCGTGAAATAATTAATTTTATTAAAATTTATTTTGATAAAGATATGAAAAATGTATGCCCAGAATGTATATGTTGTGTCAAGTTTTAGTAATAAAATGTACATGAGTTGCATTAAAAAATAAAATATTATGATGTAAATCTTTTTACATAGATTCTTTTAATTCTCTTTTCATATATATATATATATATATATATATATATATATATATATATATATATATATATATATATATATATATATATATATATATTACACCGTCTTAATCGTAAGATTTTAAGTTATTTTTACTTTTATTTTAATTATATATAAATTAATTATTATGAATGGTTGTGATAAACTGACAGTGTTAAATTTTTTACACTAACAATGCATAACCATTAATATATGTACCTAAATGATAGAACAATTACAATAATAAAATAAAATTTTCAATTCAAAAAGAAAGATAAAATATTTACTATAATTAATATGTATCATTATAATTAATGGTGTATTAATTGATTTCTTTATTAAAGATATCTTTGTACACTATTCCATATAAATAAAATAAGTTATTTAAAGGAGAAATAAATATACAATGATTATATTATCATTAAAAATTTAAAATCACTAACCTCAAAAGGTTGCTCAGTTGGCAAATGAGCTTTCTCCAAAATGAGACGGAATCGGCTAGTACCCGGGTTCGATCCCGGCTGGAGTCAAAAATGCCCTGGGGCCACGGTGCCGTTGCCTCCGAGCCCGGGTCCGGATTAGTCACGTGGGGCCCCTTTCCCCCGCGGATACCGGTCGGTTAACACCAAAAAAAAAATTTAAAATCACCCATTACTATACTGGTTTACGATTTTGATTAATATTGTGTGCATAAGTTCAAAAAGCTAACTACTTGCTTCAAGGCAACTAATTTTCTCTAAACTACCAGAACTGATTCACTATTTCTCTAACTACGAAAACATACTAACAATTCCATTCACATTACATTGCAAAAGCCAAAACACAAACTGAAACGAACATGTACATTTCAAAAAGTCAGTAACTTAACACTTTAAACATTTCAAAAAGCCAGTAAATTAACACTTTAGATTGACACTGCACAATCCGCTAGAAATTCATCACCATGCAACATCCATACTAAAATGTTTCAATCTCGTGTTGATGATGCAAGGAGAGACGCCGACGGGTTGCAACGCATTTGCAAAGAGTGAGAAAATTGAAGAGTATACCAAAATATATGAGTTGCTTCTTCAAATTAATAAATTGAGTTGCTGCTTTCAAAATATATTAGTTGATAAGTTATTATCATGTCAAGAATTACATATTATATCAAAAAGAAAAATCTAACCAGTCATGATGGCTGGTCTGATTGGAGAGACGCTCCAAGTGGGATTTCTAGATTTAATGCTTCCTGCAAGGCCTGAAACATGTGGACATGACATGGAAGTCCCTGATTCAAGGTTATATATACAACAGAGGTTTTTTCTCTTTAGGGTAGTTTTTCTGTCATTTCTAGTCCATGCAGCAAGAATGTTAACACCTGGTGCTACAAAATCAGGCTACAAAGAAAAAATGGTTAGCTATGTTTAATAATAAGTATAAAATGCAGACCATAACCAAGCTGTGGTGGATAACTTGGAAGTAATCGTTGATTCTGTAATTTGATACTACAACCTTCTGATTAGCTCGTGGATTTGCTAGAGAACACTCTAACATTCGGCCGGAAAACTTAGAATACCCCTAATCAATATATGCAAAAGTTACGTAGCTTTTAAAAAGAAGATATTGCACAAATTATAATGTTACTTCTAATTCATATCTTTCATTATTCTTTAGTGCTCTCATAGCATTTGATCGCTCCGCAAAATAAAATCCGCATTTCAAGTTATATATTGCATAAGCGGCATCTCTTTCAGCTGGCCTCTCATCCCTTCACATAAAAATTAAAATAACTAACTTTAAGAGGTATTTTTCTTAGAGGGAGTGAGTTATATGAAGCATATTTCATCTAATCAAGTTTAACTCTGTCACTAACAGGAATAAAGCAAGAGAGTCTAATAATGCATTTAAAACTTGCACAAGATGGACCAAAATTAAAATAAACAAATAAAATATTTATATTGAGTTGTACCTTGAAGACCCTGCAACATTGCCTTCAAGTCTGTTGCAATTAACTTCATGAATGTATCTTTCCCGTAGTCTAACATATTTGTTACAAAGGTGACACATCCCTATTTGATTCCCACATACTTCCTGAAAGTTATTAAAGAGCAAAATGAAATTAGAATCTCGGTATATACTGCATAGATTAACGTGAACTTCTTAATTCATATGTTTTTATGACCACTGCACTGCACCTGATGCTCTGCTAGATCAATTGCTGGCAACGAAAACTCACAGAACTCACAGGTGACAATCCTTTGAGGGAAATTTTCACCTTTATGGATATCTAAAATATCATGCCCCATTATTTCACTGCACAATGAACATGCAACCAGCACAAAGAACATTTGCTTTTGAAAACTATTGTGAAAGTAATTTTTGAAATCTAACTGCAATATGTCATACTTATTCATCTTGGAACTGGGAAAAAGAATACTTTTAATTCTTTAGAAGCAAGTATCTATAAAATAAATAATAAATCATTTGCAATTGCCACTTTGTAGTTTATGTTATCATATATGATTTGCCACTTTATTAATTTTCTGGTACTGTCATGTAAAAGTACTACTAAAGCATTCAGAAAACAAAATACTCACTTCAAAGGCCGAAAGCAAACTGTCACAGTAACATTTTCTTTAGTCTTCAGAGCCTCCATAGGCACAGTCTCTGGATAAAACTGACACGACTTACTTATCACCGATGACGACGCCGGCGAGCTCGGAGCATCATTAGAGGTTTTCTGAAACTGTTTAGAAGATGACGTCGTCGAAGAAGGCGAATTCGTAGCTTCTGTACCAATCGAACCAAATCGCTTTGATTTCACTCCTTGTTTGGACGCCATTAACACTTCTCCTCAAACCTACAACAATCAACACACAATATTAACAAATTTCACAAAAAAATTAAACACAATTCAACAATAAAAACACGCGTAACAAAAATAGAAGATAACAATAACACATCGAGCTTCCAAAAATGTGAAGAAACAAATTAGGTAAAAAAATTGAATGTGTGAGAAATATAATTAGCATAAGATAAGATAAGAAAGGATCAGAATCACATTGCAGAGAATTAAAACCCCAATTTGAATAACTATCAGCTAGACATATGATTATGCAATGTAAACCTATCTATAGAAAATAGTCTAACATGTGTTCCATCAATATAAAAGAACTAACCTCTAGTAACCATATTGCTTTAGTGAGTTCACCAATAGTAGCAGTATGGTTTTAACAAATTTGTAAGGATGTACGTTAGGTAGTTATGCATTATAAGCAAGCTTTGTTGAAACTCCTATTAAGAAAGTTAGAGATGTATTTATTTGAACACAAATTTGAAATATGAAAATACAGATCTAATAAATAATTGAAAAGATAGTGTGAATCAAGTGCAAAAAACCATTTTCGCGATGAGGAGCAGCTCGCTTCCTTGGGAGAAAGCCGAGAGAATCGTGTCTCGGATGCTCAAAATTTCCGTAAGACATTTTATCTTCCACTGCAAAAACACCAACAATAAACAAACAATTAACAGATCTGGATTAAAAGAAAAATAGCATCAAAAATTTACTTCAACTTCCTTACTTTTAGCTAACAAACCCATTTTTTTTTTCATTCTTAAAATTTGATATCATTATTTAAAAGAAAGTAAAAACCATGAAAGAGATGCAATAACGAAAAACAAACACGGTCAGATCTGAAGCATTCCGTGAGAATGTCGGTCAACTTCATTTTTTTCTGAAACAATGGGAACTTTGAGAGCGATGTAGCTGCAAAATGGTATCGAAACATACCTTGAGAAAGTCTTAGAATTTGTTGTGAGAAGGGAATCTGAAAAAAATATGAAGACATAAACATAAAGCAATAGCCGGGAAAAAGTCATACCTTTGATAAATCCCTGAGTTAGTTGTGAGATGAGAACTTGGAAATGAAAACTACGACGGAGAGAGAACGAAACTTTGTTGATGGAGGAACAAAACTTATGTTGTGTTTATTCGAGGGGGTCGGTTTAATGGTTGTGTGGGAGTGAAGATGAAGTTTAGTTTTTGTTGTTTCAAGGATGAACGATGGCGAAAGCTTGTTGTTATCGTGGTGGAATTTTAGGGTTTAAGGGAAAATGAGGGAGAAGAGAGTCTACGGGAGAGAGAGGAAAGTTATGAGAAAAAAGAAGGTAGTGTAAGGTTGGGTTAGAGAAAAAAATGTATTTTAATATGGACCAATGAAAATGAAACACTTGGAGTATGTATTTTGAAAGTGGTATGCTATTTTGTTAATTACGAATTTGCCCTTTTGTGTGTGTAATAAAATGTTGAGAAAAGGGCATTTTGGGATGTTTGGCCAATTGAATAGTAAAGGCTTGATAGTAGATAGATAGATGAAAATGTTAAACTATTAGTATAAAAAGTATAAATATAAAGAAAATTAAAGAAGATAAAATACACAAAATAGTTTAATTGATTGATTATAAGTTGTGATGCGTGTAAAGAAAACTATTCTATTCGATATAGAATTGTGACATAAAGAGAATATTGTTTCACTCGACTATTACACAAGTAATTCGTGAGTGCTATATGTACTTCGAGATATGTGATGCTTGATGATCTATTTATTGTCTTTAATTTTTTTGCCGTGTTTCATTGACTATATCCTAGTGTGCACTGTTTTATCAATTTGTTGGATCTACAACCTTTGCAATTTTCGATTAATGACGTTATTAACACAAAGCATGATCAATAATGCACAATTGTCCAATCCTAATGTGTTTTGACCGAGTCTAGAGTCTTGGCAACCATGATATATTCTAATAGACTTGAGAAAGATTTGGTTGACTCATGTTCGTCAGTGTCTACACTCGTCTGACTTAATATCGGTTGAGGAACAATATGTTAACACTATAATCGCATGTCTGCTTATTTTAGCTAACACTTTAATTATTTGTAGGTGTAAGTAAATGTATTTATTTATTGTATTATTGACTAACCTTGAGACATGATATGGTACAACGTAACTAGTAACTATTTCATGTGAATAATGGTTATCATTGTGACGTAAAATAAAAAATGAGTCATTCAAAACCTCGTCTCGACCTGTAAAAGGGTAACAACCTGATACACCTAGTTCTTCTAAACTCCCCGAGCAAATAATCTACCTACCTCTTTGGACCCTACTTATAAATATCTTCAACAAATATCACCCCTCTTTACTCTGTACTATTTACTATGGGTTTTCTTGCTTCCTTAAACAACAAGATTTATCCTTGCTCTTCGTTCATCCTGATTAGGGAGGTCCAAAGGCCCAATGAGAATGCCATAATTCATATGCCTAATCCAACAAAGGGTGTTCCACTCATTGACGAAAAATGGGCATTCACTTATAGATACCATATAAGAGCATCGCCTTCTTCCTTTCCTCAACCATTGATCACATCCAATAATCATTCGAGCACTACGTTGAATCATTTATGAACGGTTCTAACCATTTTATCTATATACGTGTGTACTTGCTAAAAACATACAATAATGATAACCCCATATTTGGAGGGTTGTGTGTGATGTTTAGGGTTGTTAATGGTGAATATAGTTAGCTCGCGCATAATGGTGAGAATCTTTGTATCTACGGTTTCTAAGCTAACAATGATATCTTAATCTCAACCCTAAAGCTAAGGTATTTACATAGACCCCTTGGGCCTGTATCCTTGGACTCAAGAATAGTTATTCTCCCATTTCCTTTAGGAGTGTGGGATACTTAGGAACCGTTTTCTCCTATAATAATAGGGGATGTGGTTTTACTTTTTGGCTAACTCATTTATTACTATGTTATATAAGGCCATGCCATTGCCCATATTCATTGGACATGTGAAAATCACACTGGATAGCCCAAGTCTAATTTAGGCGCCTTACGATAAGTTATGTGCGATATATGTGCTACATTGGTATTCACATGGCATTCTTTCGAGTGGCTTATGGTATTCATCATCCTTAGTGATCTATGCATTGCTTCTTCTGAAACCTCTTCTTTCAAGCTTGATAAACTTATCTCAATGTAGATCTCAATATAGTTATACTAGTACAAAGTCCCCCAAGCACAAGGGCTTGTAAAGGAAAAAATTATTTAGTTCGATCGCCTCCAATCTTCACGTTTATGCTACCCTCAAAGAAGAGTTAAAGTTGTCCTTGGGGCGAGTCCCTCGAGCATAAATTGGGGAGATCCCATCAAGTATAACTTGGGGTGATTCCCTCAAGTGTCACTTGAAGTGAGTCCCTTACGTGTCTCTTGAAGTGAGTCCCTTAAGTGTCTCTTGAGGTGAGTCCTCAACTTTCACTTGAGGTGAGTCCTCAAGCATCATAGATAAACTCAGGCGCAACAGTAAATACAACTAATTATGAGTTTGCTTTGGGAAGCAAAATCGGCCTTCCTTGCACGTGTCAGAGACGTGGGGAATCTTTTTGCAACTATTGATGTGCACAGTTAGAGGTTATTCATTATACCTAGGCCTAACTTTCAAATCCTAGTAAACAAGGGTTCAATCCCCATTCTCCCTTTTTTTCTAATACTTTCTCCTCCAAAACTTTCATCGAGCTCATAACGAACTTGATTCCAAGATTCACCAAAGTTAACTCTCAATCTTGTATCCATATTTATAGGTCTTTACTCTGCCCCTTCCTTTTTATCTTTAATGGCATTCATTAGGGATTTAGATGAGAATGGTAAGGTGGTAGAGCCTCTGAATATTAGAGAATGCTCCAAAATGTATTTGCGTTGTATGAGGAATGTCAAATGATTTGATGGTTCAATTGACTTTATACTCTTAGAGATAGGTGTATCTGGGAGTTATGAGAGCATTAGTAGTTTTGCGACTGGTATTGACTCTCCTTCTTCCTATTCTTTGTTTTGTGAGAACATGATGTAAGAAAACATCCTTGAAGGTGAGGGTGAATATACTTTTCAAAATAAAGCTCAACCGATTCTTCAAATTCTGATTATTGGAATTTTTTAGAGTATGCATGTGGAAGTATTTTAGAGCAAAATAGAGTGAATTATACTTGAACATAAATTAACTCACATAAACACTTAATCAATATACAAATATCACAAATTAATTTAATGATTATATACAGGGTATTCAATTGATACAACTAGTATAACTCATGAGAAATGATTATACAATGATTCAATTTACAAATTCTAAACTCGACAAGTTTCTCAAATTTTAATCACCAAGAAAGCTCGATTAGGTCCTAATTCTAACAAAACCTAATCTTAAGCAATAAATCATTATCAATGTAATAAATGATAAACTACTCAATGAATTAAAAACCTAGGCATGCAATATACTACAAAAATTAAATGCAAGAGTAAACAGTATAAAGATGACACCAGGATTTATAGTGCTTCGACTCTGTCGTCCTCGCCAGAGTTTACGTACACTCTTCAATGGTTTCCCATAAGAACCCACATAATTGCATTATTTTGTAAAATATTCCAAGAGTTTATACAATCACTATTCCACAATAATGCTGAAGAAAATAAATCTTCGATTCTGGATCTTGACTTGGGTCACGATGAAAAATCGGAGACCAAGCTATTGATTAACTTCACTCATAATTTTAAGAAGTCACCACCAAAATTTATTATCTTCAAGGAAAAGGTAAAAGATCAAAACCCTGAGGGCCCGTTTGGTGCGCAAGATATGATAGAGACATGATAGGATATCAAACAGGATAAGGATAGGATATGATACAGACATGATAAGACTTATCCTATCATGTGTTTGGTTGACACAGGATAACAGGATAACAGAGAGTATATATATATATATATATATATATATATATATATATATACACACACACACTTGTAAAATAACTATATTTTTTCTAAATATTTTTAAATTAATAAATTGATAAAAAAATAATATTTTTCAATCATAAAAAAAACTCATTGATACTATTGAGTAAATAATTTCAAATTATATATATATATATATATATATATATATATATATATACACACTCTTGTAAGACAATTAAATTTTTTAAAAATTATTTTGTAAAATATTTTAAAATTTATAAATTGGTAAAAAAAATTCATTAACACTATTGAGAAAAAAATTATATATATATATATATATATATATATATATATATATATATATATATATATTAGACATATAAATTAAAAGTATGTGTATGTGTGTTTATATATATACATATATGATAAAATTACCCTTGCAAGAACATATATTTAATTTGATAAAAAATATTTTTTTAAAATTTTAATAATTATTTTATTTTAAAATATTCTAATTTTTTTATTTTATTAAATTAATTATTAATATTTTTAATTTAATATCAAATGAATTTTTATTTATATTTTATCATATTTAATTTTTTTATTTTAAATTATATTTTATAGGGTTAAATTAGTAAATCATTTTCTTATCCTATCCTAGCGGATTCTAACCTAGCTCATATTCAGGATAGCAATTTGAACTAGTAAGGCAGGATAAGATAAGTTTCAGGATTAACTTATCATATCCTGTTGCGTCAGCAAACACTGGATTGAGATAGGATATGATACAGATATCCTATCCTCTCTTTTATCCTACGCACCAAACGGGCCCTAAGTGTATGTGCAATGCAAACAAGCAAACTAAAGTGAAAGCAAGCTTAAAAACAAAGCAAAAAGAAGAGATCAAAGGTACGGGGGTTGGTTATACAAAGGGAAAGTATTTTTTAGAACATGAAATGTTCTGATCAATATTTTTAGTTTTGATGATCATTATATATGAATTTTTTATAAGACAATGTGGTACTCTAATTATTCACGTTTTCCATTTCAGGAAAAGTCTAAAAGAGTATGCACAAAATCAGCATTCAGAAGTTCTGATCCAAAAGATCTGGATGACTTCATCTGAACATGGTCTGGAAGACATCGGAAGATGGTCTTGAGAAAATCAAAACATGATCTGGAAGGCATCAGAAGATGGCAATTAGAAGCAAGGCTCTGAAGATCTGATGGTGTCACGCTCCAAAGCACTTCCAAAGTCTGATGACTGAAGTTGCATCTGCATCAATGCTGAAGACTATGATATTCAAACGTTATTCTAATAGTCTGAGTCCAGAAGCAAGTACAAGATGAAAAGGCTACAACATCAAATCTATCTGACTGACAAAAGGAACGTTAGAAGCTACAAAAGACAAAGTCAGCAAAAGCAGTTGAAGCATGGCTCGAGGTAGTTGACAAAAGAGTGAAACATTAAATGCAGTAGTGTACTATTCACGCAAAGCATTAAATGCTACTCAACAGTCACATTTCTCACAACCTATATAAAGAAGTTCTGATGCTGAAGCAGCTAACAACTCTCGCTCTAAGTACCATTACGCTGCCAAAACACTATCACACAAAAACAGAGAAGAACTTCATCTTCAACCTCACAAATTTTAATATATTAGTGAGTGTTAGAACTTAAACTTGAGAGAAAAATCATTTGGTGATTATAGTTTATTAAGAAGCAAATTAAACTCTTGTAATATTTATTTACATCTTTGTAAAAGGAATTCCTAGAGTGATCAAGTTGTGATCTGTATACTCTAGAAGACTTAGAAGTTGTCTAAGTGGAAAACCATTGTAATCAAGATTGATTAGTGGATTAAATCCTTAGTTGAGGTAAATCACTCTATCAGGGGTGGACTGGAGTAGTTTGGTTAACAACGAACCAGGATAAAAATAACTGTGTGATTATTTTTTATCTACCATTTTAGAAACAACCCTTATTCAATCCCTCCCTTTCTAAATGTTTTTCACCCCTTCAATTGGCATCAGAGCGCCGGTTCTAGGTGCAAACACTTAACCGTGTTAGAGAAAAGATTCAGGAGAAAAACACAAAATGGTTGATCCAGTTCCAACTCCTATTGAGCAGAACAACAATGGTAACAATGGAAGTAACAACTTTAATGAATTCAATAGACCACCAGTCATTGATGGTGAAAAATTTGAATATTGGAAAGATAGACTTGAAAGTTGCTTTCTATGTCAAGATGGTGATTTATGGGATCTAGTGTTGGATGGTTACAAACATCCAGTATCTACTCAAGGAGTCAAGCTCACCAGACAAGCTATGAGTGATGATCAAAATAAAGAGTACAATAATCACCACAAAGCAAGAACTATATTGTTAAATACCATCTCACATGCTGAGTATGAGAAGATCACAAACATAGAAACTGCTCATGACATCTTTGAATCTCTGAAGATGACTCATGAAGGAAATGCACAAGTCAAGGAAACAAAAGCTCTGGCTCTCATCCAGAAGTATGAAGCTTTTAGAATTGAAGATGATGAAAACATTGAAGCAATGTTCTCCATATTCCAAACTTTGATTGCTGGATTAAGAGTTCTTGACAAGGGATACACAAAAGCTGATCACGTTAAAAAGATAATCAGAAGTCTACCCAGAAGATGGGGACCAATGGTTACAGCATTCAAGATTGCAAAGAATCTGAATGAAGTATCTCTTGAGGAGCTTATAAGTGCACTAAGGAGTCATGAGATTGAGCTAGATGCAAATGAGCCTCAGAAGAAAGGTAAGTCTATTGCTTTAAAATCTAAAAATAAACACTGTGCTAACGCTTTTCAGGCAGAAGAAGAAGGATCTGACCAGTCAGAGTCAGAGTCAGAAGAAGATGAATTGTCTCTCTTATCCAGAAGAGTGAATCAACTATGGAAGAGCAAGCAGAGAAGATTCAAGAACTTCAAGAGACCTGAAAAGGGAGAATCTTCTGAATACAGAAGATCTGGCAAAAAGAAGGTAGTGTGCTATGAATGCAAAGAACCTGGACACTACAAGAATGAATGTCCTAAGCTTCAGAGGAAAAAGTCCAGAAAGAAGTTTGAAAAGAAGAAAGGCATGATGGCTACATGGGATGACTCTGATTCATCTGATCAAGAGTCAGACTCTGAAGATGAGCAAGCCAACATAGCACTCATGGAAATAATTGATGCTGAAGAAGAATCTACTTCTAATTCAGACTCTGATGAGGTATTTTCTGAACTCACTAGAGAAGATTTAGTTTCCAGCTTATCAGAACTTCTAGAGGTCAAGAGTCAACTTAGTATCAAATACAAAAAGCTCAAATTTCTTTTTGCATCTGAAACTAAGAAACTTGAAATAGAAATCTCTGAACTAAAAGAAAAAGTTTTAAAATTAACTAAAGATGTTGAAACATCTCCAAGTTCAAACATGTTTATTTCAAGCACTAACAATATTCTGAAAGAATATGACTTGAGCTTTAGAAAGTTATTATCTAAAGGTATAGGTAGAAGTCAGTTAGCCTCCATGATCTATGGTGTTAGTGGAAACAAACGGATAGGTATAGGCTTTGAGGGAGAAATCCCATATAAACTTGAACCTGTTGATGAAATGATCATTAAATACAAACCTCTGTATGAACAGTTCAAGTATGGTCGTTCTCATGATATCAAACACACATCACACTCTAAAAGTTCCCATATCACACACACAAAGAAAAATGCTGTTGAACATTCTAGAAAATCTTATGTAAAATCTCAGTTCAATCAGAACATGAGAAGGACTAACCCCAAAGGACCCAAAAGAACGTGGGTACCTAAGGATAAGATAATTCCTGTTGCAGATCTCCTTCATAGCGCAAAAGACAAACATGTCATGGTACCTGGACTCTGGGTGCTCATGTCACATGACGAGAAGAAGGTCTATGTTCCAAAGTCTGGAACTTAAATCTGATGGAGAAGTGAAGTTTGGAGGGAACCAGAAGGGCAAAATCATAGGCTCAGGAACCATATGTATTGGTAATTCTCCCTCTATAAGTAATGTTCTTTTAGTAGATGGATTATCTCATAACTTATTGTCCATAAGTTAATTAAGTGACAATGGTTATGACATAATCTTTAATCAAAAGTCTTGTAAAGCTATTAGTCAGAAGGATGGCTCAATCCTATTTACAATCAAGAGAAAGAACAACATTTATAAGATTGATCTTTCAAATCTTAAGAACCAATGGATTACTTTCCTTTTGTCTATTAACAAAGAGCAGTGGGTCTGGCACAGAAGATTGGGTCATGCTAGTTTGAGAAAGATTTCTCAGATTAAAAAAATCAATCTGGTCAGAGGACTCCCTAATCTGAAATATAAATCAGATGCTCTTTGTGAAGCATGTCCGAAAGGGAAGTTTTCAATACTTGCGTTTAAATCTAAAAATGTTTTCTCTTCCTCTAGGCCTTTAGAACTTCTGCACATTGATCTTTTTGGCCCAGTCAAAATAGCATTAATCAGAGGCAAGAAATATGGATTGTTTATTGTAGATGACTACAGCAGATGGACTTGGGTAAAGTTCTTAAAACACAAGGATGAGTCACATTCTGTGTTCTTTGACTTCTGTAATCAGATTCAATCTAAAAAGGAATGTAAAATCATAAAAGTCAGAAGTGATCATGGTGGTGAATTTGAGAAAAGATTCTTTGAAATTTATTTCAAAGAAAATGGTATTGCCCATGATTTATCTTGTCCTAAAACTCCACAACAAAATGGGGTTGTAGAACGAAAGAATAGGACTCTCTAAGAAATGGCCAGAACCATGATCAATGAGACTAATATGGCTAAGCATTTCTGGGCAGAAGCAATTAACACAGCTTGTTATATTCAAAATAGAATCTCCATTAGGCCTATTCTAAATAAGACTCCTTATGAATTGTGGAAGAATATAAAGCCCAACATTTCATATTTCCATCCATTTGGATGTGTTTGTTATATTCTGAATACTAAAGATCATCTGAACAAGTTTGATTCCAAAGCTCAGAAGTGTTTCCTTCTTGGATATTTTGAACGCTCTAAGGGCTACAGAGTATACAATACTGAAACTCTGATAGTTAAGGAATCAATCAATATCAGATTTGATGATAAGCTTGGCATTGAAAAGCCAAAGCAGTTTGAGAATTTTGCAGATACAGACATCTCTAACTCATATCATGAAGAACCCAAGGGAAACGATGTATCAGAAGATCAAGTTGCAGCGTCTTTAGAGAATCTTAGAATATCTGAAGAGCCAACACTCAGAAGATCTTTAAGAATCAATTCTACCCATCCAGAAGATGTTATAATTGGAAAGAAAGATGATCTCATTCGAACAAGAGCATTCCTAAAGAACAATGCAGAATGTCAATTTCGTTTAGTATATTTGATTGAGCCAACTTCTGTTGATCAAGCTCTGGAAGATGCTGACTTGATAATTGCTATGCAAGAAGAGTTAAATCAGTTTACAAGGAATGATATTTGGGATCTGGTTCCAAGACCTAAAGGATTCAATATCATTGGAACAAAATGGGTCTTTAGAAACAAGCTGAGTGAGAAAGGTGAAGTTATCAGAAACAAATCCAGACTGGTTGCTCAGAGCTATAGTCAGCAAGAAGGTATTGACTATATTGAAGCCTTTGCACCAGTGGCCAGGTTAGAATCTATTAGATTATTAATTTCTTTTGCCACTCAGAATAACATCACTTTGTATCAGATGGATGTTAAGAGTGCCTTTTTAAATGGTTATATAGATGAAGAAGTTTATGTTCACCAACCTCCTGGTTTTGAGGACTCTAAGTCTCCAGAACATGTTTTTAAATTAAAGAAATCATTATACGGTTTGAAGCAAGCTCCCAGAGCTTGGTATGAAAGATTAAATTCTTTCCTTCTGGATAATGGTTTCACAAGAAGGAAAAGAAAGAAGAAAAGAAAGAGGCGAATGAAAAGAAGGAAAAGGAAAAAGAAAAATAAGAGAAGGAAAAGGAAGAAAAGAAGGAGAAGAAGAGAAAGTTTGTTGGCGATGGACCTTCAAAGCCTCATAAGAAGAAGAAAAAATCTCCAGGTATTTCTATAACTGAGTTTGTTCCTATTCCTGTTTTAAATTCTGAAACTCAACCTCAACCCACCTCTCCATTATCTGACCACCACCCAGAAGTTGACACTCTTGTGTTTTGTAACTTAAATCTCTCTTCATCACCATCATCATTATCATCTGATTCATTCTTTCGCAAACCTCGCCCCTCTGCACCTTCCCCTCAAAAACCTCAATCTGACCCAGTTGTTGTAGTCCTAGACTCTGACAGAGAAGCAGAATCTTCACCCCCATCCTCTTCAAACAACTCTCTTTTGTTTGAGAGAACCTCTGAACCATATCTCATTTCCCACCTAGAAGATCCAATAACCATTCTCAGACCTACCCCACCTTTATCTTCTGTTGATATACGTTTTGAGTTGTTAAAACAAAAGGTACGAACAGGGTTAAAGTATCTGAAGGTTGCCCATGACTCCAAGCTGGATCATGTGGCTTCTGGAAAGCTCTGGAAAAGGCTTTCTTTGAAGGTGTGCAAGCGGATCTTCTGAATCTCTAGAATGAATGTCTTGCCGATGCTCCTAGTCCTGTTGGACTAGCTCTGGAGTATGGTAATGGACTGTACTTTCATCCAATCAAGGACTGGAAGCCTCTGGAAGAAGCTCGTTTTGTTGATGACTTGGAAGTAGATTCAGATGATATGGAAATTGACAACCCTCTGCCCATGGTTGTCTGGAATGATAAGCCTCTGGTTCCTTATCCTTATTATGTTCTGACTGGAGACTTTCAAACGCTGTTTGAATGGTTCAAGGAGAATCCTCTTGAGGAGAATCCTGCTGTAGAGAACCCTGTTGCTGAACATCAAATGGTTCCAGCATCTGATGTTCCTATTGCCGTTGAAGAAAATCCTGTTGTTCCTACTGCTGTTCCTTCAACCTCTGCAGTTTTGGAAACTCTGAAGGAACTTCAGCAGAATCAAGCTTCTGTGTTTAGTCGTCTGGACAAGCAGGATGACACCAATGCTAAATTCAGAACTTGGATGCAAAGATCTGGAGAATCTTCAAGGAAGCAAGCAGAAGACACCGCTGAGATCAAGAATCTTCGGGCATCCTTAGCCTCTAAGCTTAACTAGTTTTAGCCTGAGTCTTGTGTCTAAGTAGTTTTCTTTGTTTCTTGCATCTGTTTTTTTTTTGCATCTGATTGTACTCTTCCCTCTGGATATCAATGAAAATTTCTTTCTTCACTCTGTGTGTCTTTCATCTGAATCTTTTATGCTTTTTGATGTTATGACAAAAAGGGGGAGAAACGTGTTATTTGAATTGATTTATAATATCAGTTGTTGGGCTTAAGTCTCAACATTCCTAACAAAAATTGCAAGTTTTTTGTCTCTGATAGTTTTGTAGGAATGTGATATTCTGAACAGGCTCAAAAAGGGGAGAAACGTATCTGAAGAAAATCTTCCAAAAATTTAAAGCAAACAAAGCTTAATATTCTGATACAAGAATTTACAAGATCTGAAGCAAGCTATGCTCTGATACAAAAATTTAAAGCATTGCAAAGATCTGAATCAAATCTACTTGGATGCTCTGATAAAGCCAAGTGCTTTAAAGAAAGATTCAAAGCTTTGAAGCTGTCCAATGGAAGCTCTTAAAGAAAGCTCTGAATCATCTGAAGATTAAAGTTCAACGTGAAAGTCTCATCTGAAATGGAAAATACTCAGGAAAGTCTTTTATTTATAAATTCTTCTAGTATTAATTTCAGGGGGAGATTATTAATCTCAGGGGGAGACATATTCACACACTCTGATTAATATGCTTTCATGCTATATCTGTGTATTGTCTTTTTCATCTGATATTCTGGATACAAATTCATATTAATTCTGTATGTTTGTGTCATCATCAAAAAGGGGGAGATTGTTAGAACATGAAATGGTCTGATCAATATTCTTAGTTTTGATGATAACATTATGTATGAATTTTGTATAAGACAATGTGGTACTCTAATTATTCACGTTTTCCATTTCAGGAAAAGTCTAAAAGAGTATGCACAAAATCAGCATTCAGAAGCTCTGATCCAGAAGATCTGGATGACTTCGTCAGAACATGGTCAGGAAGACATTAGAAGATGGTCTTGAGAAAATCAGAACATGATCTGGAAGGCATCAGAAGATGGCAATCAGAAGCAAGGCTCTGAAGATATGATGGTATCACGCTCCAAAGCACTTCCAAAGTCTGATGACTGAAGTTGCATCTGCACCAACGCTGAAGACTCTGATATTTAAACATTATTCTAATAGTTTGAGTCCAGAAGCAAGTACAAGATGAAAAGGCTACAATGTTAAATCTGTCTGACTGACAAAAGGAACGTTAGAAGCTACAAAAGGCAAAGTCAGCAAAAGCAGTTGAAATATGGCTCGAGGTAGTTGACAAAAGAGTGAAACATTAAATTCAGCAGTGTAATATTCACGCAAAGCATTAAATGCTACTCAACGATCACATTCTCACTGCCTATATAAAGAAGTTCTGATGCTGAAGCAGCTAACAACTCTTGCTCTAAGTACCATTACGCTGCCAAAATGCTATCACACTGTTAGCTGGAGATTTCGATTGTTAAATATGCTTTTTCGAAGACTTAAGGTTCGAAAAATGGCTTTTGATGGCCATTTCCGAGGATGTTATTTATGATGAAGATTCCTAAAATCGAAGCTGAATCGAGATAGGCTGTCTTCAAGACTTAAATGGTTTTCTGAAATACAAGAGTACTGAAACTTGAAGTATTTCGCTGCATTCTCACGTTGCCACGTATCGAAATAGGATTCAGGCGGGAGGTTTTGAATTTCGAATAGTCTAATTACACCAACAAGGATAGATGGCGCTCCAGGGATTCAAAACACATGCATGTGAGCAACGTGGCATTTCGTTAACGTAGGACCATTAGGGTCAAATTAGTATAAATAAGGGTCTTAGTATCAGGATCCGGGGTGTTCATTTTGTACAAATCACTCACAAATTACTCAAGTATCAAGTGTTAAGAGAAACAATTTGCTGAGAAATGTACGTATGACACCACACTTTAAATATGTTTGTATTTCTATTTACAGAGTCGAAATGTCTTTTACTTTCCTTTACTTTTTCGCCTAGTCTTTCTTTTGATTCAAAGTATCTTTACTTCTTTCGTTAAGTCGTTATATTTTTGCAGTTTATATTCTGGAAACTTACATTCTTTTACATCATCGTCTAAAGTTTCATTTACGTTTATAACAAGTTTACTTTTAGTTTTGTACTTTGTTAGTTTATTTCGCAAGTTATTTATACGTTCATACCATAACCAAGTTTTCAAAGCGAAACGAAAGACCAAGAGAATATGAACCAAATTATCTTGAAAGACAACTTTTTGACTATGTCCTAGGATCAATCTAGTCGATCCTGCGAGTAACCAAAATATATTTATAATTTGGAAGACTAGCAGTTGTTTATCGGAAATCACCGTAAACAAATTGGCACGCCCAGTGGGACAGTGTCAAAAACGTTTGTCATTAATTTTTTGTTTGTTTTTGTCTAGAATATATCAAGACCTTGTTTGAACCTTAGGAGCGGTAAATTAACCAACAGTGCGCAACCGATTCCTAAACGACGGTACAATAAGAAAATGGTCAATTCGACCAGTGGAAGGGGAAATCAAGATCCCCCACAAGGGTCAGGAACAGTAGCAGCAAGTACTACAAATGATTTGACTTCTATGCTAGAAGCACAGGAGATACCCACTTCGACAGGGTCTGCGGCCGTAAGTAGTTCCCAGGCCATGCCCGAAAATACGTCGGTGCCAATAGGGACAATACCAGTATCTAGTTCGACTATTGTGCCTCCCTTTACAGGCACAACAGAAATACCACATTTTTCGACAAATTATGCAAGTCAATTACATACCCCTGGGCCACCAACAACATTCGAGGGTTGGAGACCTTGGAACCCTTATGGAATGCCACCATCATATATGGCAGGATTACAAGGTACGGGACCTACCTACACTCAACCTGGTACGACGACATTTTCGCCTAATGCCGGCTCAGTGGGTCGAAGTGTACAAAACCCAGGACCATCAGGCCAAATGCCTACCTTAACTACAAATAATCAAGCAACATTTAGGCATGAGATGGATGCAAGCAATCACGATATGGTGGGTGTCCTTGCTCGAGAAATGGGTTCGATTTTTTCTCCCTTAATAACAAAACATTGCTAGGACTAACCAGGATAATGTAGAAACATATCAAAAGATATCTTCGCAAATAGGACGTATGGCAGATTTCTTTGGAGCCCCTCAAACTTCTACTAGACGAAGGAATAACCAGGCTACCGTTCGAGAAGACGAACAAATCTTGACACCTGTTCAAGATTTAGTTCAGCCATCTAGGCAAAGACCCGGTGAAAGAAATCAAGTGATAGATTTAGAAAATCAGAACCGAAGGACCAATACTGGTCAACATGAAGTTCTCGAAGAACAGCCTAGGGTAGTCGTAGTTAATAGGGACCAACATCAAGATGAAGTATTGCAGAGGGTTAGGAGAGACAATATGGCGACAGAAAATAACCTAACCACCCTGATAGAAAGAAATATGGCCAATAATGGCCTTAATACTGGACTTCAACGTCCAAATTACACTTCCTATGTAGCGGAGTATATTCTGCAGACTGAACTACCAAGGGGTACCAAAGTACCCAAATTTACAAAATTTTCAAGGGATACTAGTGAATCAGTTGTAGAACACATAGCCCAATATTTGACAGAGGCTGGTGATTTAGCAGGAAACGAGAATTTGAGAATTAAATATTTCCCTAGTTCGTTAACAAAAAATGCATTTACGTGGTTCACCACTTTACCTCCAAATTCCATAGACACTTGGGCACACTTGGAGAGGATGTTCCATGAACAATTCTACATGGGACAAGATGCTTCACAGTTGAATACTTGAATAAGTTCTGTTTACTGAAATCAAGATGCTTCACAGTTGTTCTGGAACATGAATTAGTCGAAATGGCTGCAGGTGGTTTGGACTATTCAATTAGAAAGAAATTGGATACTCAATATTTGAGAGATATGGCCCAGTTGGAAGATAGAGTTCGACAAGTCGAACGATTGAAAGCTGAAAAGACCAGAGCAAACAAGAATTATAAGAAGGAGAGAGTAGCATATATTGAGGCTGAAGATGCCGAAGGTGAAACCTTCGAGGATTCATATAGCTTCGAAGAGGTCGAAATAGACTTGGCTGAATTAAAAGAAGCACCTCCGTACTATTGTAAACTACTAACCCCTTCTAACGGGAAAAATCCTGTCGAAAATGACAAGAACGACAAATTCCCAAAGAAAACATACACTTTTGATGTTACCAAGTGTGACGAAATCTTTGATTTATTAGTAAAAGATGGCTAGATGATAGTGCCTCCCAATTCCAAAGTTCCTCCGTTGGAACAACGGAAAAAAGGAGGTTTTTTTAAATATTATGGATTTTTAGGCCATAAAACCACACAATGCTTTCTTTTCAGGGATCTAATTCAAAATGCTATCAAGGATGGTCGTTTGAAGTTTGCTGACAAAGGAAAGAACAACATGAAGGTCGATGTTGATCCCCTCAACGTCGCTGACACCAACTATGCTGTACCAGTCGACATCAACATGGTGGATGTGTCTGAAGTTGACACCGCAGAATGGGAGATGGTTTGAACAGGAAAGCAGACTACTGAAAGCCTAAGCAACAATGTAATCTTCAATACTGATGTTGAAGAGTCATTCGAATCAAAGACCACTGAAGGTCTTAAGGAGAAAACTAGTGAGGCCACTGAAGACCTCAGGGTGAAGCTCCAACAAATAAGGATTTCTGAAGTTCCCCCAGCAGGAGTCAATATGGTGAATGTTGAGCAACCTTTGTCTGAAATCGAAGAACTAGAGAAGTGTCTAGTGAAAGAAAGAGACAAAGGAAACTATGGAAATCCAAGGGCAAATGAAAGCTTGAAAGACTATCTCTACAGGTGCCATGAGAATTTTTTTGGACGGATGTTAATGTGTCAAAGGTGCTCGATTATGCTGGATCGAAGGGTTCAAGCTAACTATGAAAGGTCCCAATGAAATAAAATGCAGGGGCACTGGAGGCAAGGAAACTAGTTGCTGAAGGTTTACCCAAGGCCTGGGGAAATTCTTGTAAGTTTCCTGGTTCGATGTCATAAGGCAAAGACATAAATCATTATGTGTCCCAGGTGTGGGGCAGTATATGATAATCTGATGGCCCAATCATTCGAAAGGATATCATTCTCTACTGGTTGGGATGTTCAAGGAGTCAATCCCAACATGTACGTGTTTGATAATCAAACACCATCAAGAAGGCCTGATAGCCCTCATCCCAAGGCTCGCAAAGTGACATTCAAACTCCCCACAGAAGTACCCATGGATAGATGGACACAAGCTGGCGCAGGGAATAACAAATGGAGAATCTGGGATCAAGGTGGACGAACTGCAATGGCTTATAGAAGGCAGTTCCACACGTCAAATCGAGAAATGTACAGGCTTGAGAATTATAAAGGTAGGAACCCAATGTCCAGATCTCAATGGAGGAGACACCAGATAATGAAGAAGGCTAAAAAAGAATCCAAGGCGAAGGATGTTGGAGAATCCAGCAGCACCAAAGTCCCAATGCAGGGGGCAAAGTCAAACAAACCTCCTGTGGAACGCAAGTTGTTCAGTTCTGAAAACGAAAAAGAAGAGGAAAAGGTGCAGTCTAGTCCGTGGAAATAAGACGACAAAATGACTAATGATTTCGATTCAGACGGAGTGTCATCTATAAATTTCAATTGCAATGTGGTGTCAGTCATTCCCCATGAATTTTACCAAGAGACATAAGTCGAAGATTGCGAGGGAGCTGATGAAGAAGAAATGGCGAAACACAGACCAGTGTGTTACTATGTGCTAAATAATGGAGCTGTCGAAGAGCAGAATGCCTTCTTCGAAAGACCTGATCAAGGTATGAGGAATCATCTGAATCCTCTTTACATAAGAGCCAAAATTGAAAATGTAGGCATTAACAAAGTCCTCGTTGATGGGGGGGCAGTAGTAAACTTGATGCCCCAATATATGCTGAAGAGGATTGGTATATTCGACACTAATATAAGACCACATAATATGGTCTTGTCCAACTATGAAGGAAAAGTAGGACATACCTTGGGAGTTGTCCAAGTGAACCTAACTGTGGGTTCAGTCACAAGGCCAACTATGTTCATGGTGATACTAGCAAAGGCGAACTATTACCTATTGTTAGGAAGGGAATGGATTCATGGGGTTGCTGTCGTGCCTTCGACAATGCATCAAAGGTTAACTATTTGGAGAGAAGATGGAATAGTTGAAAACATAGAAGGAGACCAAAGCTACTATATGGCTGAAGTGAATCAAGTCACCAAAACCAGTTTCAATAGAAACCTAGTCAACATAGGGCCATGCCATGCAACAGAAGATATATACTCTCCAAATAAAAATGCTATGTATTATTTATCCCTTCACCCCAATGGATTCCAGTGGAACAAACAAATAATGGATGGTCCAGAAGATACAGAACCCATCGAAGGGTTACCAGGAATACGGACAACTGGCTGGGACGAAGACGTAGAATATGTCTGAGTCATCTTTCTTCGAAAAGATTTCGGCTTATGTAGCCGAAAATAAAAGAAAAGCGGCTCTTGAGGCCGAACTATCAAACATGGATGTCGAAGCCATACAAAAGGAATCAGAAGTTCCAGGCCCTGGGATACACTTTTTTCCACAACCACCTGACGTCAATGCCTATGACATCAAAATTCCAAGCAAAGGAGCAAGTCAAAGATTAAACGCAATTTATGATGAGGAACCTTTGGGGTTCGAAAAGGATCCAATGGCACCAAATATAAAGATGTTAGCTCAAGACCCACTCGAAGAAGTAGATCTTGGAGACGAGAGTCGAAAGAGGGTGACATATATCATCGCAAAATTGGAGCCATCCCTAAAATCAAAGGTCATTGCGTTACTGAAGGAAAATAAAGATTGTTTCGCCTGGGAATATGATGAGATGCCTGGTTTAGGAAGAGACTTGGTCGAATTGAGGTTGCCCATAAAAGAAGGGAAGAAGCCCATCAAGCAAACTCCTAGAAGATTCACACCAGAATTTCTCTTGAAGATTAAAGCAGGTCGAAAGACTTCTTCGTTGCAAATTCATTAGGACTACGAGGTATGTCAAATGGATTGCTAATATTGTACCTGTTATTAAAAAGAATGGTTCTTTAAGGGTATGTATAGATTTTCGTGATCTAAATGCAGCAACCCCTAAAGATGAATATCCTATGCCTGTGGCAGAGATGTTAGTAGACTCAGCCGCAGGCTTTGAATATCTAAGCATGCTAGATGGATATTCAGGATACAATCAAATCTTCATTGCAGAAGAAGACGTGTCCAAAATAGCTTTTCGTTGTATTGGGGCAATAGGTACCTATGAGTGGTTCGTTTTGCGGTTTGGTTTGAAAAATGTTGGGGCAACTTATCAGAGAGCAATGAATTCTATATTTCACGATTTTATAGAAACATTCATGCAGGTGTACATAGATGATATTGTTATAAAATCTGTTTCAGATGGCAGTCATCTTGATCATCTTAGTCAATCATTCGAAAGAATGAGAAAACATGGCTTGAAGATGAATCCCCTTAAGTATGCTTTCTTTGTGCAGGCTGGAGATTTTGTAGGCTTCGTAGTCCATAAGAAGGGAATAGAAATTAATCAAAATAAAATGAAGGCTATTATGGAAACAAAGCCTCCATCCACGAAGAAGGAGTTGCAATCACTATTGGGAAAGATAAACTTCTTGAGAAAATTTATCTCTAATTTGAGTGGGCGTACGCAAGCTTTCTCCCCCTTACTTCGCCTGAAGCAAGGAAGGTTCGAATGGCACACTGAACATCAAGAAGCTTTTGAGAAAATCAAGCAGTACCTGATGCACCCACCCATCTTGTCACCTCCAAATGGAAAGAAGCATATGAGACTCTATATCTCAGCGTTTGATACTACGATAGGTAGCATGTTAGCACAAGAGGATGAAAATGACATCGAAAGAGCCATTTATTATTTAAGTAGAGTACTAAATGATGCAGAGACTAGGTACACTGCCATAGAAAAACTCTGCCTTTGTTTATATTTCTCTTGTATAAAACTTAAGTATTATATAAAGCCAGTTGATGTTTCTGTTTCATCTCATTTCCATGTTATTAAACACATGTTATTTAAGCCTGTAGCGCTAAAAATTACTCGAGGTGTCTACAGACTCGAAAAGGAACAGAGTCGCCACCGATCTTTATTTGTTCCAAAAAGGAAAGGGAAAATATCGAATAAAACCCATGAATAAAAACAAATGGATAAGATGGTCATCGCAACCAAATTAGGGTTCGGGAGTCGGTTAAGCAAGGGGAAGGTATTAGCACCCCTCACCTCCATCGTACTCGATGGGACCCATTTAGCTAGTTTTGTGAATGAGTGTTTGCGTAATGTTTGCATTCTTTAGTTTATTAATCAATAAAAGAGAAAAGAAAAAGGATTTTATTTTTTATTATTTTGCTCGCCAAGACGCTTGTATCTTGTGCCTACGTATTCCCTCGTGCAATGGGAAAGTCAGAGCAATCGTAGTTCGAACTAGGAACCACGAAAAGTTTTTGTTGATTGATTTTAGCGAGAGGTACTCGATCGCTTTCAAATGGAAATACTACGCGCACATGGATATGATATCACTACAAGAATGGATGACTAAATCAAGATAAGACATGATTTTGGCCATCATCGCATTCGAGTGGAAGATATTCGATCTTCACATGTGGAAGTATGTTCGTATTGAAAATTGGATGAGTGTCTCGTTTATGAGAAAAGTTTTAAAAGCCATAAGGCAAAAAGGTTGAATGAAATTAAAGTTGTGTTTTAAACGGACATTTAGCAAAGGATTGAGCATAGGTGTGCACCTAGCGCGTCTTTACCCAAGGTATTGAACAGGAGCTAGCCCCATTGTCACTTGTTGTCCAGGTAAATTAATGTATTTTGATTCAAAAGATCAAGGTATTCA
This sequence comes from Vicia villosa, assembly GCF_029867415.1. Taxonomy (NCBI): domain Eukaryota; kingdom Viridiplantae; phylum Streptophyta; class Magnoliopsida; order Fabales; family Fabaceae; genus Vicia; species Vicia villosa. Next base: position 104,854,415 of record NC_081184.1, read on the forward strand.
AGAGGTGTCCACCCCTTGTCACTTAACCTCTTGGTTTGATTAAAGTGTTTTAGTTCAAAAGATCAAGGTATTCAAGAGGTGTTCACCCCTTGTCACTTAATCTCTTGTTTTGGTTAATGTGTTTTGATATAAAAGGATCAAGGTATTCAAGAGGTGTTCACTTCTTGTCACTTGATCACTTTGATTTGATTAAAGCGTTTTGATTCAAAAGATTAAGGTATTCAAGAGGTGTTCACCCCTTGTCACTTAACCTCTTGGTTTGATTAAAGATTCAAAAGATCAAGGTATTCAAGAGGTGTGCACTTCTTGTCACAGGATCTTTCGGTTTGATTAATGTGTTTTGATTCAAAGGATCAAGGTATTCAAGAGGTGTGCACTTCTTGTCACAGGATCACTTTGATTTTATTAATGTGTTTTAGTTCAAAAGAATCAAGGTATTCAAGAGGTGTTCACCCCTTGTCACTTAATCTCTTGATATGGTTTAAAGAATTTTTGAAAAGAAGAAATTGAAATGGACTCGACATTGGATCGAGAAAATTATTGTAACGACTTGGCGTTGGACCAAGGTTCATTTGAATGAAAATTAATTTGAAAAGATTAAATTAAAACCAATTATTTACTAATTGTTATTATCAATTCATAAAAGGTAATTAAGTTAGAACACAAATAAATGTGGGGTGTAATCAGTAAATGAGGATGTGCTGGTTGAATAAACATGGACCCAGAAGGCCCAATTCGGCCAGCCCAATAACTCCTAGTTAGAAAGAAAAAAAAGTAAACCCTAGAATGTTAAGCAAAAGAACCAGCCTCCAAGCATCACAAGCACATTCCCCTGTTTTCATTTACACGCTTTTTCCAGAGAAAATAACAAAAAAACGAACATGGCAGAAAATCCTCTTATCCCTCTCGATCTCGCGCTCTCATCTCTGCTTTTCTCTCTCGCGATGAACGGAATAACAACAGCGAATCTCTCACGTCGTATTCTCTCTCGATGAACAAGCAACAACAGCAATCAAATATCAATCTTTATACACAACAAATGAAAACAATATTTCACGGTTCACACGGTCTTCGAATCAGAAACAACAAGCAACACAATATAATAACGGTAAGCAGAACAACAGTAGCATATAAAGGAGTAAAAGAAGCAGAACCTGGCCGGAACCAATCCGATGATCTTCTCGCCGGCGATGCGTAAACTTTGGTATGCTTAAATTTGCCTTTTCTTCTTCAGATTTCGTCTCTTTCTTCTAAAAATTGCTGCTGCGCTGTGTTGTTGATGTTCAGTGTTGAAGACGAACTGAGTTAATGCTGATGTTATTACCGACGCGACTCTGCAGTGTGCGTGTTCGACTTTGCGGAAATTGAAGACTCGATGAAGCTTTAAAGGTTGTTATTGCTAAGAGGATGAATGTTGCAAATCGTTTGGAGGTGTTGATAAGAAATCAATTGGTGAAGGTTTTATGGATTCGGTAGCTCTGTTTTGCAGAACCGTTTTCGGTTTGTAAGCTTCAGATTGGTGTAAGATTGGGTGAAGGTTGATATGGTTACGGAATGGTGAAGGTTACGGCTTACTATGTGAGGATGTTGGGAGTTTTTCGGTTGAGTTTGTGAGTTGAATCGGTGATGGATCAGAAATTATTGTTTACACTTTTTAGGTTTTTCTCTTCTGTGTTTTTTCGTCCTCCCCGTCTTACTGAGTTTTTTCCTTTCTTATATAGCCAAAAGAAAGATGAAATTGGGGGGAAAATTGTATGAAGTTTGAACTTATTTGTGATACTGATCTATGGCCTTTTTGATGCAGGTTATTGTTGATGCAATTTCGGTGCAAAGTTTGGAGTATTGTGTGCAGCAAAGAGCAGGATTTTGGACAATAGTGTTTGGCATGGAGAGTGGAGCAGTAGGTGTCGTGTAGCAGGGCAGAAATTTTGGACTGTTTTGTATGTAGTATTGTGCAACAGTAGTATTTTTGGCTTGTATTGTTTGGACTTGGATATAATGATAATAATAATGATAATAATAATAATAATGAAACAAAGATAAAAATAAAAATTAATCTAAACTAAATCTAAAATAAAAATAATATTAAAACTAAAAATTAATCTAAATTAAATCTAAAATAAAAATAATAGTAAAACTAAAAAATTAATCTAAACTATCTAAAGTTATTTTTTTAATATTTTTTTAATTAAATCTAACTAAAAATTAAACCATATGAAAATGCGAATGAAATCTTTTTTTTTGCTGACTTTAGTAAAAGTCCATTTAGATTTCAAAATATGCAAAAATGCGACGATTAAAATACATATGCGACATGACTAAAAATGAAGGAAATTTGTAGGGCAAAAATTGGGGTGCGACAGATGCCCCTATTTAAGTTTCTTCTATCGAAGATGTGAAGAGACTTAAATACAAAGTACACAATTTTTGGCCCAAAGAAATGCAAATATGCCTATGATATGATATGTATGAATGCATATGAGGAAAATTAATGGTACAAGGTGTCACAAGAGACAAACTACCACTAGGAAAATAAAGTAAAAAAACAAATGAATTCCACAAGGGAATATCCACAAAGCGACTCAATAGGGAAGGGATTACAACAAAGGGATATCCAAGTCTGCTAGGAAATAGAATCCAACTCCACTGGAGAAGAGATTACAAATCTACAAGGGAAAATGCCCCACTGGAAGAGAAACAAAGGATGCACCGACTTTTACTGAAGGTGGAGAAACAAAAGATACACCGACGTTTACCGAAGGCACAGGAATCTTCATCTGGACATCGACTTTTTACTTGAAGATGCAGGAATCTTGTCATCTGGATACCAACTTTTACTGAAGGCACAGGAATCTTCATCTGGACATCGACTTTTTACTTGAAGATGCAGGAATCTTGTCATCTGGATACCAACTTTTACTGAAGGCACAGGAATCTTCATCTGGACATCGACTTTTTACTTGAAGATGCAGGAATCTTGTCATCTGGATACCAACTTTTACTGAAGGTACAGGAATCTTCATCCGGACATCGACTTTTTACTTGAAGATGCAGGAATCTTGTCATCTGAATACCAACTTTTACTAAAGGTACAGGAATCTTCATCTGGACATCGACTTTTTACTTGAAGATGCAGGAATCTTGTCATCTGGATACCAACTTTCACTGAAGGTACAGGAATCTTCATCTGGACATCGACTTTTTACTTGAAGATGCAGGAATCTAGTCATCTGGATACCAACTTTTACTGAAGGTACAGGAATCTTCATCTGGACATCGACTTTTTACTTGAAGATGCAGGGATCTTGTCATCTGGATACCAACTTTCACTGAAGGTACATGAATCTTCATCTGGACATCGACTTTTTACTTGAAGATGCAGGAATCTTGTCATCTGGATACCAACTTTCACTGAAGGTACAGGAATCTTCATCTGGACATCGACTTTTTACTTGAAGATGCAGGAATCTGGTCATCTGGATACCAACTTTTACTGAAGGTGCAGGAATCTTCATCTGGACATCGACTTTTTACTTGAAGATGCAGGGATCTTGTCATCTGGATACCAACTTTCACTGAAGGTACAAGAATCTTCATCTGGACATCGACTTTTTACTTGAAGATGCAGGAATCTGGTCATCTGGATACCAACTTTTACTGAAGGTACAGGAATCTTCATCTGGACATCGACTTTTTACTTGAAGATGCAGGAATCTTGTCATCTGGATACCAACTTTTACTGAAGGTACAGGAATCTTCATCTGGACATCGACTTTTTACTTGAAGATGCAGGGATCTCTTCATCAAAGGTGTAAAATAAATACACTCTTGATCCAAATTTCATGAGAGGTCTAAATGATCAGAGACAAAAATCAATCCAAGAATGAGTTGGAGAGAAACGGTCAACAAGGACTCTTCCTCACAAGGAATAAGCTCATGTAAGGATTTATCCTATCCAAAATGGAAAGGAAAGCTAAAGCAAATACTCCCACGAGGGATAAACTCAGTGGGGAATTTAGAAAGGATACACACTTTTCTGCTTAGAGCTGACACTCTATTGGAGAGAGGGAATAAATTAATTGGGGATGAACACAACCAAAATGGATTTAGGATCATTAGGAAATGCAAATGTGCATGAAAGGTGTAAGTATGAATGTATGCATACCATGCATATGTTGACAAAACAGATAAACTGGGGATCTTCAAAACATTACAGTGTAACGAGATACTCGACTAGATGAAGACTTCTACATAGAGCTTGTCCCTTGCAACATCCTCTAGAAGAAATAAACTTATGCTGGAGATGAGAGAAAATTGATGGGAGTAACATCCATTAGGGAAATAAACCCTAGAGAGAAACCACACTTGTCGGAGAAACTTACTAGCAGCGTAACCATGCCTACTGGGGTAAACCAAAGCGAAACTGCAAACATTAATTATTGGAGAAGCTTCAGAACTACTTGGGGGATCAGGACCACCACTTAGGAAAAAATAGAATCAGCTTACTCCATTGGGGAAATTAAAAAATCGACTGGAAAAAACCCCCAAAATTCTTAAGGTTTCAAACACTATCAATAATGCAGCAAATAAACCAGCCGAAGGAGAAACACCATCAACCAAACAAATCATGATTCACAAATCATTGAGGAATCTTATGCACTGTTGTAAATGAGGATTTGAGATCTTATGCCCCTATGCTTGGCACTTGGAAGAAGATTGCCCCTGAATGATGAGCCCTTCAAGTGACTGACTTTAACATTTCAGTAATGTAACATGCCCCAGTGTGAGCCTTTGAGAGACTTTGTCTCGAGGTAACTGCCCCAGATCAACCGGATCTTGAAATAACTTGCCCCAGTGCTTGGAACTTTGGAATGGAGTGCCCCTTAGTGAAGGACTTGCGAAGTGATGCAAACCTGATGGTTCCACTATAGGCTCTTCAAATGATTTTCATTATCGAAACTTCCTTGATGGAAAGTGTTGGCATGCAGATGAAACTATTCAATTCAAAATGGTAATTTTAATGTGACGTGCATGCAAGTTTTGAAAACAAACCATTTATTGAAATGAAATTGTGGTATTCGAGGATGAAAGTTTGAAATTCAAGATGTGAAAGATGATGTGATAGCGTGGTATCGAAACAAATGATTTAGCAAATATTCAGGAGTCAGGTTAACGCAACCTTGCTTTAGTATGCTTTCAAAAGAAACCTTACTTCAATTAGGACTTTCGGAGGTTGTAACGTGGCCAGGTTCACGGTTTGAGAAACAAAGGATATAGGCTCAAAATTTGATTTAAACCCACCCATTCTTCGTGATGTACTTCAGTCCTAAGTTCAGTTAACTGACACATGTATTCAAATTCCAAGAGGAGTTACGAATGATGCTTGAGAACCAGTGGATTCTAAGGTGACAGTCACCTATTCTTCTTTGGAAGTCACACAAGTTTGTTTTTGCTTTTCTTCTTTTGATAATGATCTTCTGATCTCTTTTATTTTGACTTTTGTATCCCTAAATTTTTTTTGCCTAAGTCTCCTTTTTAGGTTTTGACTTAGCGGGCTTTTCTTTTGAATGATTTTTTTTTTTTGAACAACTTGTGTGACAATTGTTCAATGATTAGAGAGGAGTACGACTGCCCCACTGATGGTTCAGGAAAGACAACCGTTATGAGTTTTGAATATTCATTACTTCTTCGACATAGTGTACGAAGAGAGGGTACGGTTGAACCTTTGGTCGGGAATGGTTCCCATGAAATGATTCTCTTGGAAATCATATGCATTAGTCATTTTAACTGAACAACTACCCTGCCCCAGGTTTTGATTAAGGGTTTCAATTGCGTGCAGAAAGAAAACACCTACTTCTAAGGCTCAAAGGGGTTAACGAGGGATTATCATCCTTATATCTCCAGTGTTTGGGGATTTGAAAGAATGCCTGTACATCATCAACAAAGTTTTATTTGAAAGCACACTGATGCAAATTGGGTATTTTGTTTATCGTCATCCTCCCTCTAATATTTGCTTAGACAAGAAATCTGATAAAAAAAATGAAATGGAGAAAAAGCAAAAATTTTGTATTATATTTTTTTTGAATTTGTGTAAGCGATACGAAAGTAAAGCAAGAGAACATGTCATGATTGATTCAAAACAAATGCAATGCTCATTTCATTAAAATTACGATTAAGGATGACAAAGTTCAAATGCAACAAAACACAATCCAAACAAGGATGAACTTTCTAGTCTTGATAACTGGCTTTAGGCATGTCTTCAGTGTCTTGGCACTCTTCATAGTATGGGGTTGTTAACCATATAGTGTGTCGAGATTAACCCTTCTTGGTGTAATGCTTTGAAGCATTTCCATGATAATGACCACAGGTCTTCTGAGTTCATTTCTTCACTCATCATCTTCTGAGACAAGCTTCAAGTCCAATACAGTGTCGGGTAATCAAACTTGCCTTGTAAACCGTGTTGGAGGATGAAAGGTATGAATATTGGATTCTGGGAAATGCATGTTTAATGAATGCAAATGCATGATGATTGTTTATGCAAGAGTGATTCTTATGAGATGCAATGGCATACATACATTATAGAATGCAACACAATGATATAAAATAGACGTATGTAATCGGGAAAAACACAACCTAATGAGGAAGGCTCCTTATGATGGGATAGTTCAAAGTTCTTTTACCCAAAGATCCCCTCACATGATGGCTCTAAGATTTTTGATGGTAGAGATGTCTATATCACCATTGATGTAACGGGTTCTAAAGGTCCTTGGAGTTAACGACGAAATCAGATTTTCGCCATGCGACGGGTGAACCATCTTATGACAAATCTCATGAATAAGTCTCCTCCAAGTGGGGTTTTCGTATTAGCCATTCAAGGTGTTCACCTTGGGGACTAGCACTACACAACCACCTCCTAACTTATGTTTTTCTCTTGTTTTTCAAAGCTCGGGTTGAGAGCTTCACTCAAATATCATTCCCATACCCACAATTGAGTATATACAGAAATAAAATAAAAGCGATAAAGCAAGAGTAAAGAAACATAAATAGCATAGGAGTAAACATAAAGAACATAAGAATAAGCATAAAGAACACAAGAATGAACAAACAAAAGCAAACACTTAAACATAAAACAAACTAAACTAGGGTTGACTCTCTTAAGATTTCAAGTCCCCAGCAGAGTCGCCAATTCTGTAGCGCTAAAAATTACTCGAGGTGTCTACAGACTCGAAAAGGAACAGAGTCGCCACCGATCTTTATTTGTTCCAAAAAGGAAAGGGAAAATATCGAATAAAACCCATGAATAAAAACAAATGGATAAGATGGTCATCGCAACCAAATTAGGGTTCGGGAGTCGGTTAAGCAAGGGGAAGGTATTAGCACCCCTCACCTCCATCGTACTCGATGGGACCCATTTAGCTAGTTTTGTGAATGAGTGTTTGCGTAATGTTTGCATTCTTTAGTTTATTAATCAATAAAAGAGAAAAGAAAAAGGATTTTATTTTTTATTATTTTGCTCGCCAAGACGCTTGTATCTTGTGCCTACGTATTCCCTCGTGCAATGGGAAAGTCAGAGCAATCGTAGTTCGAACTAGGAACCACGAAAAGTTTTTGTTGATTGATTTTAGCGAGAGGTACTCGATCGCTTTCAAATGGAAATACTACGCGCACATGGATATGATATCACTACAAGAATGGATGACTAAATCAAGATAAGACATGATTTTGGCCATCATCGCATTCGAGTGGAAGATATTCGATCTTCACATGTGGAAGTATGTTCGTATTGAAAATTGGATGAGTGTCTCGTTTATGAGAAAAGTTTTAAAAGCCATAAGGCAAAAAGGTTGAATGAAATTAAAGTTGTGTTTTAAACGGACATTTAGCAAAGGATTGAGCATAGGTGTGCACCTAGCGCGTCTTTACCCAAGGTATTGAACAGGAGCTAGCCCCATTGTCACTTGTTGTCCAGGTAAATTAATGTATTTTGATTCAAAAGATCAAGGTATTCAAGAGGTGTCCACCCCTTGTCACTTAACCTCTTGGTTTGATTAAAGTGTTTTAGTTCAAAAGATCAAGGTATTCAAGAGGTGTTCACCCCTTGTCACTTAATCTCTTGTTTTGGTTAATGTGTTTTGATATAAAAGGATCAAGGTATTCAAGAGGTGTTCACTTCTTGTCACTTGATCACTTTGATTTGATTAAAGCGTTTTGATTCAAAAGATTAAGGTATTCAAGAGGTGTTCACCCCTTGTCACTTAACCTCTTGGTTTGATTAAAGATTCAAAAGATCAAGGTATTCAAGAGGTGTGCACTTCTTGTCACAGGATCTTTCGGTTTGATTAATGTGTTTTGATTCAAAGGATCAAGGTATTCAAGAGGTGTGCACTTCTTGTCACAGGATCACTTTGATTTTATTAATGTGTTTTAGTTCAAAAGAATCAAGGTATTCAAGAGGTGTTCACCCCTTGTCACTTAATCTCTTGATATGGTTTAAAGAATTTTTGAAAAGAAGAAATTGAAATGGACTCGACATTGGATCGAGAAAATTATTGTAACGACTTGGCGTTGGACCAAGGTTCATTTGAATGAAAATTAATTTGAAAAGATTAAATTAAAACCAATTATTTACTAATTGTTATTATCAATTCATAAAAGGTAATTAAGTTAGAACACAAATAAATGTGGGGTGTAATCAGTAAATGAGGATGTGCTGGTTGAATAAACATGGACCCAGAAGGCCCAATTCGGCCAGCCCAATAACTCCTAGTTAGAAAGAAAAAAAAGTAAACCCTAGAATGTTAAGCAAAAGAACCAGCCTCCAAGCATCACAAGCACATTCCCCTGTTTTCATTTACACGCTTTTTCCAGAGAAAATAACAAAAAAACGAACATGGCAGAAAATCCTCTTATCCCTCTCGATCTCGCGCTCTCATCTCTGCTTTTCTCTCTCGCGATGAACGGAATAACAACAGCGAATCTCTCACGTCGTATTCTCTCTCGATGAACAAGCAACAACAGCAATCAAATATCAATCTTTATACACAACAAATGAAAACAATATTTCACGGTTCACACGGTCTTCGAATCAGAAACAACAAGCAACACAATATAATAACGGTAAGCAGAACAACAGTAGCATATAAAGGAGTAAAAGAAGCAGAACCTGGCCGGAACCAATCCGATGATCTTCTCGCCGGCGATGCGTAAACTTTGGTATGCTTAAATTTGCCTTTTCTTCTTCAGATTTCGTCTCTTTCTTCTAAAAATTGCTGCTGCGCTGTGTTGTTGATGTTCAGTGTTGAAGACGAACTGAGTTAATGCTGATGTTATTACCGACGCGACTCTGCAGTGTGCGTGTTCGACTTTGCGGAAATTGAAGACTCGATGAAGCTTTAAAGGTTGTTATTGCTAAGAGGATGAATGTTGCAAATCGTTTGGAGGTGTTGATAAGAAATCAATTGGTGAAGGTTTTATGGATTCGGTAGCTCTGTTTTGCAGAACCGTTTTCGGTTTGTAAGCTTCAGATTGGTGTAAGATTGGGTGAAGGTTGATATGGTTACGGAATGGTGAAGGTTACGGCTTACTATGTGAGGATGTTGGGAGTTTTTCGGTTGAGTTTGTGAGTTGAATCGGTGATGGATCAGAAATTATTGTTTACACTTTTTAGGTTTTTCTCTTCTGTGTTTTTTCGTCCTCCCCGTCTTACTGAGTTTTTTCCTTTCTTATATAGCCAAAAGAAAGATGAAATTGGGGGGAAAATTGTATGAAGTTTGAACTTATTTGTGATACTGATCTATGGCCTTTTTGATGCAGGTTATTGTTGATGCAATTTCGGTGCAAAGTTTGGAGTATTGTGTGCAGCAAAGAGCAGGATTTTGGACAATAGTGTTTGGCATGGAGAGTGGAGCAGTAGGTGTCGTGTAGCAGGGCAGAAATTTTGGACTGTTTTGTATGTAGTATTGTGCAACAGTAGTATTTTTGGCTTGTATTGTTTGGACTTGGATATAATGATAATAATAATGATAATAATAATAATAATGAAACAAAGATAAAAATAAAAATTAATCTAAACTAAATCTAAAATAAAAATAATATTAAAACTAAAAATTAATCTAAATTAAATCTAAAATAAAAATAATAGTAAAACTAAAAAATTAATCTAAACTATCTAAAGTTATTTTTTTAATATTTTTTTAATTAAATCTAACTAAAAATTAAACCATATGAAAATGCGAATGAAATCTTTTTTTTTGCTGACTTTAGTAAAAGTCCATTTAGATTTCAAAATATGCAAAAATGCGACGATTAAAATACATATGCGACATGACTAAAAATGAAGGAAATTTGTAGGGCAAAAATTGGGGTGCGACAAAGCCAATCTTGCATAGTCGAATTGGCAAATGGGCTTTAGCCCTTACTGAGTATTATTTAACCTTTCAACCTCTTGAGGCAATGAAAGGGCAAGTTGTATCAGATTTCATTGTAGATCATGCAGTGGTTGAAAACCCTCAACAATATGTTGATTTGAAGCCTTGGAAGTTGTATTTCGATGGTTTAACACACAAAGAGGGGAGTGGAGTTGGTATACTTATAATTTCTCCAGAGGGAATTCCAACAAAGCTCAAGTATAAAATTGAAGGCCCTCTATGCTCCAACGATGAAGCCGAGTACGAAGCATTACTTTCAGGACTTGAAGCCTTGTTGGAATTGGGGGCAACCAGAGTCGAAATTAAAGGAGATTCAGAATTAGTAATAAAGCAACTGACAAAAGAGTACAAATGCATCAAAGAGAATTTGATCATGTATTTTGTCATGACAAATAGGTTGCTCAAAAAATTTGAATACGTGGACTTGAAACACGTCTCAAGAGTAAACAATCAAGAAGCAAATGATTTGGCACAGTTAGCCTCAGGATACAAAGTATCAAAGGAAAAATTAGAAGAGTTGATCAAGGTAAGAGGAAAGGCAATGGCTACAAAATTGTCTCCAAGCGACCTGGAGAATTCACAACTAGGCTTCGCCAATGAAGAGGAATTCGAAGTATTAAATATAGATTCTTTAGCAAATACAGATTGGAGGAGTTCAATTGTAAACTACTTAAGAGATCCTTCGACAGATACATACATAAAAGTAAAATATAGAGCCTTATCATATTTCTTGATGGGAAATGAATTATTCAAGAAAACTCCTGAAGGGGTCCTACTAAAATGTCTTGGCGAAGCAGAAGCTTACTTAGCACTCTCGAATGTACACAGTGGGGCATGTGGTGCTCATCAAGCGGGACATAAAATGAAATGGCTATTGTTTCGTTACGGAATGTACTGGCCCACTATGCTAAAAGATTGCATAGAGTTTGTCAAGGGTTGTCAAGAATGTCAGGAGCATGCAAATATTCAACGTGCACCTGCAAACGAATTAAGTTCAATCATGAAACCATGGCCTTTCAGAGGTTAGGCACTAGACTTAATTGGAGAAATTCGTCCCACATCATCCAAAGGCCAGAGGTATATATTGGTAGGAATAGACTATTTCACTAAGTGGGTCGAAGCAATACCACTAGCCAATGTAGACCAAGAGGTTGTGATTGAGTTTATTCAAAAACATATATTGTATAGATTTGGAATCCCAGAAAGCATAACTACAGACCAGGGATCAGTGTTTACTGGTCGAAAGATGCAAGATTTTGCGAAAGAAATGGGATTCAAGTTATTCACTTCCACACCTTATTATGCTCAAGCAAACGGACAAGTCGAAGCAGCCAATAAAGTAATAATTGGTCTGATAAAAAATCATGTAGGAAAGAAACCTAAGAATTGGCACAATACTTTAGACCAAGCACTCTGCGCTTGTCGAACATCACCCAAAGAAGCTACCAATACTACACCATTCCAACTGACGTTTGGACATGATGCAGTACTTCCAGTCGAGATATACCTGCAATCAGTTAGGATTCAGAGACAAGAGGAAATTCCCCCAAATGTATATTGGGAAATGATGATGAATGAGTTAGTTAATCTGGACGAAGAAAGGCTTCGAGCATTTGAGATGATAAAAAAGGCAAAAAGAAAGAGTATCAAAAGCATATAACAAAAAGGTGAAAGGTAAAGTATTTGTTAATAGCAATTTAGTTTGGAAAGTTATTTTGCCTATAGATCGAAAGAACCAAGCTTTAGGCAAATGGTCCCCACATTGGGAAGGCCCTTTTCGAATTTTAAAGGTATTCTGAAATAATGCTTATGAGATAGAAGAACTGGAAGGAGATCGTAAGCTTTTAAGCAGATCAAGGTGTGTTTTTGAAGTGTGTCTTCTATCTGTAATTGTTTATTGTGTATGTGTAATCTTTGATGATGATTCCAGTAATCTATGAATCTGATGATGATTCCAGTGATGATGAGCTAACCTTTGATGAACTAGCTGCCTCGTACAAGAAGTTGTGTAGGGAGAATGCTGAAGTCTGCAAACAAGTGGAGAAGTAAGAGGTGATCATAAGAGAACTAGAAACTGAGAAGATTAAACATCTTGCAACCATAGACTCTCTCAGTAGTGAAGTAAGCATGTTGAACCACAAACTTGATCAAATGACCAATTCATTCAAAATGTTGAACAATGGATCCGATACTCTAGAAGAAATTCTGGAATCTGGACAAAGATCAGGAGACATGTCTGGAGTGGGATTTGTGGCTAAAGAGGAATTAATCTCTGGACTCAGGAGGATAGAATCCAAGAAGTGTGTAACTAACCAGATGTCAATCCAAATGTCACAACATCAAGGAAACATAATAAGGAGGCACTCAAAGAAAAGGTTCCAGAAGTGGAGGTGTCATCACTGTGGAAGATTTGGTCACATAAAGTCATTCTGTTTCAGACTATTTGGATATCCAGACCAAACTCAACAAGTCAAACTTGATCATGATACTTGTAACAGGAAGCAATTTGGGATAGCTAAGAATGTTGCTCTGATAGCACACACCACTCTAAGAATGCCCACCAAAGAAGATTGGTACCTTGACAGTGGCTGCTCAAACCATATGACTGGTAGCACGAACTCACTAGTAAACCTCAAACCTGAGGGATCCAACTATGTGACTCTTGGTGATGGAGATGTAAGAGAAATAAAAGGTGTTGGCATGATAGAAGGTCAGGGTGTTCCTAACTTACATAATGTTCTACTTGTGCAAGGACTGGCCACAAACCTTATAAGCATCAGCCAACTGTGTGATGAAAGGAATGTATGTCAGATTCACTAAAGAAGAGTGCATTGTTACCAACAAAGAAAATGAAGAAGTCATGAAAGGAGTCAGATCTGAAAAATAATTGTTATCTATGGGAGCCAAAAAATTCCAAGTCTCTAACTACTTATCCCATGACCAAAAGGAACTATGAAGAAAAAGATCAAGAAAGGATCATCAAACCGGAAGCTCCTACTCCCAGAACAAGAGTCCTGTTAGAAGAAATGGATGAGTCTGATGATGAGATCTTCATTGAAGAACTCACCGGCGAAGAACTAGCTACTGGATACTCTGAGATGTGTGTACTAAATGGAGAACTGAGCAAGAGATTGACAATGTATGAAAATGCTTATGCACAGTTACAAGAAGAAGGAGTGAAACTCATGATGAACATTGTTGATCTAGAAGGAGAGGTGCAAGACACAAAAAGGGGAAAGAAGGCAAAACAAGAGGCTCAACACACTCCTATCTCAGCCAAAAGGTGCTATCAATGTGGTAAGTCAGGTCACCTGAGGTTCACTTGCCCTGAGACTCAGGAATCTTCCTATAGAAGTACACCTCATCAGGAAAACCTGACTAAAGAGCAGCCATCGCAACAAAAGCCATGGGTGAAAGCTAATCACTCAAGCCATCACATAACTGAAGAGAAGGCTGTAAAGAAAGCAGGAAACTCCAGAAAAAGGAAATCCAGACGAAACAAACATCACAAAAAGGATGTAGGTTTCTCATCTACAAACAAGAACAAAACAGTCATAAAGGATATTGTAGAAGGAAGTGAGTTGACTCACTCAGCAGATCAGGTCAATGTTAATACAAATGTCTTAACATCAAAGTTGGTTGAGAGCTCAATTGTGCAAATTGAGACGAACAAAGCATCCGGTATTGATGAATGTTCTTCAGTAAATATCTAAAGAATTTAAAGGGATATCACTGCTCCAAATACTGTCCCAAGGAAGGTATCCATCAACAGTCAGGATCCCCTAAGAATGAAGATTCTAGAGATAGACCAAGTCTCAAGATTCTGGATGGAAAGAGCTCTAGACTCACAATCACACTTGAAAGATCAAGTAAGCAAGGAGAGCAGGATTATTGTAATCACATCTGAAGATGCTAAGCTGATGATAGGTATGATATCTACTAATCTGTTGAACTGGTTAAATCAAGCTGGACATACCCTGGTGTATCTCACCAAAATATAGAGTGGAATGTCGTAACTATGCCTTACTACATCAAAAACAAGGTGGAGGACAAATGGAACCTCGTACAAAAGTCAACTACTGATCCAGATATTACCAACAAGCTAGATATCCAGGAGAACTATCAGATGACATCCCACCACAATAACCCTAGTGTGATCACAGAGTACAATTTTACCTCAGAAACAGGTTTAGAGCTAACTCATAATGTTGAGATGCCTCAACACTCTCGGTTCATCTCTCTTGAAATAATACCTTGCCCACACACTCAATCAGAAGGAAGTAACCCTGTCTTGATTGTATATTGTGATGCTGACTGGGTTGGAAGTGCTGATGACACAAAGAGCACATCTGGAGGATGTTTCTTTCTAGGTAGCAACCTTATATCGTGGTTCAGCAAGAAACAAAATTGTGTCTCCTTATCTACTGCTGAAGCAGAGTACATAGCAGCTGGTAGTAGTTGTTCAAAATTGGTCTGAATGAAACAAATGTTGACTGAGTACAATGTTCCTCAGGATGTCATGACTTTATATTGTGACAATCTCAGTGCTATCAATATCTCCAAAAATCCAATTCAGCATAGCAGAACCAAACATATTGATATCCGACACCATTTTATCAAAGAGCTTGTCGAAGACAAGGTAATTTGCCTAGAGCACATAAACACTGAACTTCAGCTAGCTGACATCTTCACAAAAGCTCTTGATGCTACACAGTTTGAAAACTTGCGAAGCAAGTTGGGACTCTGCATCCTTGAAGATCCATAGAGTAGACAACAACAACAACAAAAAAATGCAGGTGGAGAAGACACTTCTTTTGGTTTTGGCAACTGTCATACCCCAAAATTTGCCCTCCTTTTTTATCTGGCTTATCACTTCAGAATCATTTACACCATTTGCATTAGCATTCATAAACATTACATATTCATCTTTGCACGTTTTGTTCGTTTGTACGATTTAATAACATTTTTAATTTACTAATTTTTCTGGTTTACAATTTTAATTTTAATTTAATTTATAATTAATATTAGTAAATCATTTTATTATGTTTATATATTATTCTATTTCTTTTTGGCTTTTAGGTGCAAATAGAAATGAAGTCCATTAAACTTAAATTGATCCAAGCCCATGGCCTTAAAAGAAGTCCTTAGTCCTATCATTTTTATTTTTATAAAATTTTATTAATATTTATTTGAGTTTTTTATTCATTTAAATATTAAATAAGTTATTAAAAATATAAAATAATGGGATTGTAATCCCAAATTATAGGCTAAATCTTTCAAAGAACCAGAAAATCCAATCTATATGACAGAAAATCGTGGAAAGCCTGATTGAATATGTGATTTGGCTAATTGAAAGTTTCTATTTTTTCTTCAATCAAATCTCAATCTCCAAAAGATGAATATTGAATTTGTTTCTGTTGACCTACTTCTTCTCTTATAAATACTTGGATCAGTACAAGGATTACGGGGGCTGAAAATCGGAAGCAAGCTTCAAGAAATCGAAGAGAGAAGGCAAATCAGTTTTGTGAGTTTGACGCCAATTAAAGGACTTTTGAAGACTCGGAAGTAATCGCTGAAGGTGTAGAAAGCTTTCCCAGTCATCTCCGAATCATAGGACGCCTGGAATCGAGTTCGTCGCACGTTACGGTTTGCATCACGTTTCCGAATTCAATTATGCCCGATTACGCATCATGAACTATTTTCGATTGTATATTTGTGTTTCCATTGATGTTTACAAACGTTCTGGATACATTAATTGAGTTTTAAGTGCAGATTAAGAAATCCGCCATTATTAGGTTTATGAAGCTTTGAATTGGGAACTCTGGGTACGCAAAGAATTGGCCGCAATTAGTGGTTCCCTCGGACTCGGGACGTAGCATATAGTTAATCTGGGTTATTATTTTGCGTTTATTGATGAATGTTTGCAGATTCTGAGATTGGAGGTTATGGCCACGGTGCAAAAACGTTGCCAAAGGTTCTTTGTTGTTTTTTCAGAAAGATCCCACGAAGGGGACGATGGACTGGGCGCGATTCTTTTTCTTTTTTTAATTTTTTGTAACTTAATGTTATCATAAGGTTTCTGTTTCATGCTTCTAACAGCTAATCAGTATGGCCTAGTTGGCAAAAGACGCATATGCATGGCAAGGAACCAGGGTTCGACCCTCACCTTCGCCAATTAATTTTGTGAAGGATATTCCTCCAAATTTCATACAGGTTGTCCACAGAGACTCATCATGCGCGTCCAATCCCTACCGTCTGATCGCTAGCGCGCTGGATCCAATGCTCTGAGGTTGAAGGACTATTGCATGGACTATCAGGCTCACCATACTATATAACACACGCTAAGTTCTTTTTCTTTCTTCTTTTTTTAAATTTCCTTTGTCTTATTTTCTTTTTGGTTTTATTTATTCTTAATAATTTTATTTAGTTTATTAATTTTGATTACATATTGATTTTAGTTAGGGTGTTATTTTTTATTAGATTAGTTTTAGAACAATTAATTTATTTAGGTTTTAGTTAATAATTTAATTAGTTAATTTAGAGTCATTAGTTTAAATAATTAGGGTTCATAAAATTAATTTAGTCAGGATTAGCCGATTTTAAAATTAATTAGGTTGAAAACCAATAACTGATTTTTAGGTTCGTTGACTTCGATTCATTTAGAAACACTAATAGCCTTAGGTAGTTAGGTAGGTGTCGTCCATTAACTTTAAAACTCTTTCCCTAAAACACCAGAGTTCGCCCTGATTTTTTCCAAAGAAAAACCTTTTCCTTTAATTTATTATTTTTAACTTATTTAAACATTTTATTTTTGTTATATAATAATTTTATATGGAATAGTTATTTCTATAATTAATTATTTTACTTGGTTTGTTTTCGCCCATTAGGGTTTAGATCAGTTAATACACTGAAAATATTTTATTTTCTGTGCCTTTTCAGGGTTGAATTTTCTAATACCTTCCGACTATGCGCCACGTCAAGCCAAAAGCTAAGTCCTATTTCGTATTTATTTTAAATATTTATTTTATTTTATTTTTTATCAAATTAGGGTTAAATTTAATTGTCATTGAATTAGCCATACACTCAGTGCTTCCTATTATTTCTCCATTCAATTCTCAGATGTTCAGAGTCAATGCTTCAGGCTACCTCCGACTATCAACCTTCATCAATTGAAGCTAAGTATTCTTTCCCTTTCTCGTATGTTTACTTTTATTGATTAGGGTTAACTCTGTTTATGGTCGAACCGATAATGCACTCACCCTACTTTCACTTGCTATTTTTCCCACCTTTTCAGGGTTTGTCAATTGCCAAAGCTACGAGTGTCGGTAACCCTAAACCCTAACTCTAATATTTTCTGTTTTAATTTTTTAATTATATCCCGCTGGTTTCAATTCCCCTCTCATCCGCTGGTTTCATTTTCCCCTTCCCCATAATTGTTTATACTATTGCGTGTTAGTAATCTTAGGAGTGCAAGTCTTGAACTGAATTAGAATGACTTAATTACAAGATAAAATTTCTGAATTAATCACGTGATTGTTGCACCCACGCACACTTTTGGGGTAACCTCTCTGTTGCCTTGTTGCCTTGTTGCCTGTTGCCTTGTGTTTTTTTGCAGAACAGCCATGTCCCTCGAATACGAGGATACCTCAGCCATGCTGCCTCGATAAATAAAGGTCATACGACCCTAATGATGCTGCCTTCGATACACTGATATGACTTCGACCCTCAGAAGTTGCCTACGAAAAAGGCTGAGGTATCTTCTGGTTGCCTCCGAAAAAGGCTGTTCTGATCCTTCCCTTTAGACTACCTGCCTCTCTATGGCATGGGACAGTTTTAAGGCGAACGATAACTCGACGACCCTTCAACCTCCAAATGAAAGGCTTCCTGCCCTCTTATGGCAAGGATAGACCCTTTCACCCTGAAAGGCTAAAAAGAACATTTTTCATCTAACCAGGTAATTTGCCCTTAATTGCATGCTCTGGTTTAAAAACATCTTTCTACTATTTTCTAAACACTTTCAAGGCTACGCTCATTTACGAGCTAAAGTCCTTGTTTCTTCTTCTTCTACATTTCTAAAACTTTTTGTTTTGAAAACGAGCAAAGCAATTAAGAGCCCATTGAAAACCATGGATGCAAAGGGTGCTTTTTAAACCTTCCCTTTGCATAATTACCCCCCGAACCCGTTTCTTTTAAAAAGGTTTTTTCTGTTCTTTTAGCCTTTCTAATATTTGGATAAAATAAAAGTCGGTGGCGACTCATGCTTAACCGCGACATTTCAAATTAAAGTCAGTTCACCGTATTACAGAACTGGCGACTCTGCTGGGGATTTTTCGATTAAAAGAGGGGTTACCTTAAAAGTTTAGGAATCACTTAAATGTTTTCTATTGCTTGCTTTGCTTGTTTTATTTTTCAGGGCTGTTTTGGGAAAATTGAAGGACGAATCCTATTCCCGGATTCAAGAACACTTAAGATTAGGAGCGGCATAGTCATGGAGACCCCCCTTGTGCATGCTTGGGGTTGGTCAAAATGAAGTTCGCGCTTGAGTTAGGCCTCCACTGGTTATTGTGTACCTCTTTTGCATGAGAGAGGTTTATGCATGTATCTTTGGGTGCGTCGGAGCTCAAGGACCTTTAGTCACCTTTAACCCATCCTGACTTTTAGGAACATAGTGGGAGGGCTATTCTTGGTGCATGCCAAGTTATGGTCGCTACCCGATACTACAGCTCAGATAGGTTTCTTCCTAAAGTATCATTGCGTGGTATGCATGTACCATGTTCGAGGGTGCTTTAGAGGGGGCTGACAATTCTGGGTAACTCGGTAGAACCCGTTGCTGAAATCTCCTTATCCATAGAAATACCCTTGGGAAGGACACCTGATCAGACTCCATGCAAGCCTTAAGCCAAAATTGTGTGACTTGTGTGACTTGCGTGACTTGTGTGACTTGTTTGCGTTTGCTACTAACCTTCGCTTCCTTGCAGGTTTTGTTAAAAGGACTCGTTTGTCCTTACTATCTCACACTATGCCAAATGAACTTCATTCGCATAACATCATGACATCATGACATCATAAGCATAACATGATTAACTAACCCTTTCAAGGATCTTAGGAATTTATGGCGCACAATTTCAGGTGCCCTTATCAAAGACTGAATCCCTATCAAGGGCAAGAGGATTTATTTTCCTCTGGCCGCATACCTTACGATTCAGAGACACAGTACCTATCAAGGGGCAAGAGGATTTATTTTCCTCTAGTCATACACCTTCAAATTCAGAAGTATCCCGAATCAGAGGCGATGACCCACTCGATATGGTGAGCTTGATTCTCAAAGAAAGACGTTCAAAGACAAAATTCAGAATTCTTCAGACAAAGGCGCGACCAAATCATTTTCTAATGTTGCTAACTAAATGCCTAAAGATCCTTGAAAATATTGCATTTGCATTCATAACATCGCATAACAGGTTTCTCACAACAGGTATCTCATCCTCTCTTGTTGTTTACTTCAGCATAAATGGATTTCGAGCAATCAGTCAAACACCTCCAGGCTCAGAATACCCGATCCCAGACTTTGATTCTGAACTCACCCAAGGGGCAAGAAGAATTAAAGGAACTCCTATTCTTGGGGTACAATTACAATGCAAGATGCGTTTATTATTCGAACAATCCTGGTTATGGTGTAAAGGATGGTAGACCGTTGAAGCGTGCCATTAAAGATTTAATCATGACACTCAAATCAGAAAAGACCACGACAATGAAGTCACGACAACTGAGTCACGACAACAAAGTCACGACAACTGAGTCACGATAATGCAATCACGACAACAAAGTCACGACAACTGAGTCACGATAATGGAATCACGACAACTGAGTCACAACAATCAATTCACTCGTATGATCCAGACGCTCAGGGAAATCGAGCCAACGAGTTCTAACACCTACATTCCTGACTATAAACCCAATGCGAGGTGCGCGTACCATTCCAACAGTCTTGGACATTACACAAACAATTGCTAGACATTAAAGAATAAGATTCAAGATCTGATCAATGACGGAGAAATCAAATCCAACACTCCTGAAACCCCTGTGGTGATCACCGCCCCTATGCCTAGTCATGACAAGATTGATTGACGTCTCGACGGACGAACTTTTGGATCATTAGATCTACTTTCATTTGCAAGTTCTTTCCTGTTTGTTTAAACATTTGACTCATGATAGACATTATCTGTTTTAATAATCATCATCAGTGCATTGCATATATTTGTCTTGAATAAATTATTTCGCTATCACTCATTTTTAATTGCGTCTTTACTTTGCATATGTTTTGTGATACTCGACTCCTGCTAAAGCTGTATGCCTTTTAAGGGAGGATGACGAAAATGATACCGCAACCTCATACAATATACTTTTGAACAGACTATGCTGACGATGTACAGGCATTGTTTCAATTCCTAAACAGTGGAGATATAAGGATGATAATCTCTCATCAACCCCTTTGAGCCTAAGAAGTAGAAGTTTCTTTCTTGTACTAATAAAAACCCTTGATCATAACCTGGGGCAGGGTAGTTCTCATTTAATTTGGCTGTGCATTCTATTTTAAGAGAATCATTCAGTACACCTTTCAACAAAGGTTTCAATCACAAACGTTCAACCGCACACATCAAAGAAGTGTTGGAAATGTCAATCAAAAGACAATGACGGTTCATCAATCATCAAATAAGGCAGTCAATATCTTTCAAAAAGAAAAAAAATGAAAAAACATATATACAAAGAAAAGCCTGCTATGTCAAAAATCAAAAAGATGACTTAGGCAAAAATCAAGGCATCCCGCTGACTGTAAGCTCAAAATAAACAGTTCAGGCAAAAGTTAGGGATATAAAAAAGATGAAAGAAGAGAAGTCAATAAATTCCTGAACAACACAATGTTATGACTACCAAAAGGAAGAAGTGACTGCCATCTTGAAAGTTCTCTTTGCTTGGGAACCATCATCATTATCAAAGGTGCAAATCCAAAAGTCTCTTGGAACCTGAATGCATAGGTTGAATTAACTGAGCTCAGGACTGAAGATTATCACGAAGATGGGTGGGTACAAATAAACTTTGAGCCTTTATCCTTTGTTTCTTAAACCGTGAACCAAGCCACGTTACAACCCCTTGAAAGTCCTAATTGAAGCATGGTTAGTTCGAAAGCATACTGTCACCAAAAAGGTATCCCGACTCCTTAGGGTTTACTACAAATGTTAAGTTGATATCCGTTTCTTACAAACATCACATTGTTACAAATAGCATGTTCTTACAAATGTCATGTTTTTACATCTCCTGCTTTAATGTTTTTCAAAAACTCAAGACAAATGTATGCATTGCATCTCATGAATACATTATTAAACATATTCTGCTACATAATTTCAAATGTTAGCAACAGAAAGAATTTGCACAGGGTACAACTAATGACTGAAAGTTATCCCGACAGACAATATTACTCCAAGAAACCATGTCTCTTACGTATACAAGGGGCATGACATGTTTTATCCAATCAATCTGGGGCAATCAAGTCAAGATTCCGAAAATCTCTCATGGATGCTCGAACAATCAGGGGCATGCATCCAAGTATATCTAAAGCTACTCCCCAATCAACGTGAGACATTGCCATGAGCCTATGATTACCGGGGGCATATCGCCCATAGTGAACATCTCATAAAGTCCTCGCGAGGCGAATCTTTCCAAAGTTCCTGCTAACTGGGGCAAATCTATGCAAGTCCAGTTCAACATCTTGATCAATACTCAGTGGCATGTCCTGAATCAAGTAGTAAGTTACTATGATACTTGGGGCAACTTTCAAGACACCCACATCTCCCCACAGATCCAGGTTCATAAGATCACATCCCCACAGAGTAATCATTAAGAAGATATCTTCAAAAGTTCTCGTCCCGACAAAGACATAACTCCCCAATAGGGCTTACATCTTCAACACTACCGGTCATCCAACATGTTGCTCTTCTCCAATAGGGTTTATTAATATCTCTAAATCAGGGTACATCAAACTACTGATCATCCCCAAGCAGAAACCATAAATCCCCAGCTGAGCATCTTCAAGACAAGATCGGACAATAAAATCACAAGGATACAGAGATTTATTTTCTCAATCAAGACAACATAAATCATATTCACATATCATAAATCATAAACATATTCATACAACTGCATACATGTTCATACATAATACATAATGCATCGCGACAAGTGCGTACATAACATGCGAGGTTCTCATTTATTTTGAGAATCCCGTCACATAAACGCATTACATGCATCATGACATGGCATAAAAAACTAACTTTACCTTTTTCAGGTTACTGCTGCAGTCAAATAAACATTATCTACCTTCAGATCTAAGTCGATACCTTGGACGGTTCCTTAATGATCTACCTTTGGAGTTAAGTCGATACCTTGGACGGTTCCTTAACGATCCACCTTCAGAGTTAAGTCGATACCTTGGACGGTTCCTTAACAATCTAACTTCAGATTTAAGTCGATACCTTGGACGGTTCCTTAATGATCTACCTTTGGAGTTAAGTCGATACCTTGGACGGTTCCTTAATGATCCACCCTCAGAGTTAAGTCGATGCCTTGGACGGTTCCTTAACAATCTATCTTTAGATCTAAGTCGATACCTTGGACGGTTCCTTAATGATCTACCTTTGGAGTTAAGTCGATACCTTGGACGGTTCCTTAATGATCCACCCTCAGAGTTAAGTCGATACTTTGGACGGTTCCTTAACAATCTACCTTTAGATCTAAGTCGATACCTTGGACGGTTCCTTAATGATCTACCTTTGGAGTTAAGTCGATACCTTGGACAGTTCCTTAACGATCCACCTTCAGAGTTAAGTCGATACCTTGGACGGTTCCTTAACAATCTAACTTCAGATTTAAGTCGATACCTTGGACGGTTCCTTAATGATCTACCTTTGGAGTTAAGTCGATACCTTGGACGGTTCCTTAATGATCCACCCTCAGAGTTAAGTCGATGCCTTGGACGGTTCCTTAACAATCTATCTTTAGATCTAAGTCGATACCTTGGACGGTTCCTTAATGATCTACCTTTGGAGTTAAGTCGATACCTTGGACAGTTCCTTAATGATCCACCTTCAGAGTTAAGTCGATGCCTTGAACGGTTCCTTAACAATATACCTTCAGATTTAAGTCGATATCTCAGACGATTCCTTAAACAATCAACTTTTCAAAATCTAAAAGCAGTTCCGTAACGATCAACACTCAAACAACTACTTCCCAAACACTCCAAACATAATCTGATGCATGATTTACTGGATGGCATCCTCAAGCCCATCCCCGACAAAGGAAAATTTCTTGGTATTCTAGTGTTCAATCATCTTCCACCTTCAGATACCGACTGACATACAAACCACTCTACATCTTCAGGTTTAAGACAATTGAACAGGGGCAGCTGTCATACCCCAAAATTTGCCCTCCTTTTTTATCTGGCTTATCACTTCAGAATCATTTACACCATTTGCATTAGCATTCATAAACATCACATATTCATCTTTGCACGTTTTGTTCGTTTGTACGATTTAATAACATTTTTAATTTACTTATTTTTCTGGTTTACAATTTTAATTTTAATTTAATTTATAATTAATATTAGTAAATCATTTTATTATGTTTATATATTATTCTATTTCTTTTTGGCTTTTAGGTGCAAATAGAAATGAAGTCCATTGAACTTAAATTGATCCAAGCCCATGGCCTTAAAAGAAGTCCTTAGTCCTATCATTTTTATTTTTATAAAATTTTATTAATATTTATTTGAGTTTTTTATTCATTTAAATATTAAATAAGTTATTAAAAATATAAAATAATGGGATTGTAATCCCAAATTATAGGCTAAATCTTTCAAAGAACCAGAAAATCCAATCTATATGACAGAAAATCGTGGAAAGCTTGATTGAATATGTGATTTGGCTAATTGAAAGTTTCTATTTTTTCTTCAATCAAATCTCAATCTCCAAAAGATGAATATTGAATTTGTTTCTGTTGACCTACTTCTTCTCTTATAAATACTTGGATCAGTACAAGGATTACGGGGGCTGAAAATCGGAAGCAAGCTTCAAGAAATCGAAGAGAGAAGGCAAATCAGTTTTGTGAGTTTGACGCCAATTAAAGGACTTTTGAAGACTCGGAAGTAATCGCTGAAGGTGTAGAAAGCTTTCCCAGTCATCTCCGAATCATAGGACGCCTGGAGTCGAGTTCGTCGCACGTTACGGTTTGCATCACGTTTCCGAATTCAATTATGCCCGATTACGCATCATGAACTATTTTCGATTGTATATTTGTGTTTCCATTGATGTTTACAAACGTTCTGGATACATTAATTGAGTTTTAAGTGCAGATTAAGAAATCCGCCATTATTAGGTTTATGAAGCTTTGAATTGGGAACTCTGGGTACGCAAAGAATTGGCCGCAATTAGTGGTTCCCTCGGACTCGGGACGTAGCATATAGTTAATCTGGGTTATTATTTTGCGTTTATTGATGAATGTTTGCAGATTCTGAGATTGGAGGTTATGGCCACGGTGCAAAAACGTTGCCAAAGGTTCTTTGTTGTTTTTTCAGAAAGATCCCACGAAGGGGACGATGGACTGGGCGCGATTCTTTTTCTTTTTTTAATTTTTTGTAACTTAATGTTATCATAAGGTTTCTGTTTCATGCTTCTAACAGCTAATCAGTATGGCCTAGTTGGCAAAAGACGCATATGCATGGCAAGGAACCAGGGTTCGACCCTCACCTTCGCCAATTAATTTTGTGAAGGATATTCCTCCAAATTTCATACAGGTTGTCCACAGAGACTCATCATGCGCGTCCAATCCCTACCGTCTGATCGCTAGCGCGCTGGATCCAATGCTCTGAGGTTGAAGGACTATTGCATGGACTATCAGGCTCACCATACTATATAACACACGCTAAGTTCTTTTTCTTTCTTCTTTTTTTAAATTTCCTTTGTCTTATTTTCTTTTTGGTTTTATTTATTCTTAATAATTTTATTTAGTTTATTAATTTTGATTACATATTGATTTTAGTTAGGGTGTTATTTTTTATTAGATTAGTTTTAGAACAATTAATTTATTTAGGTTTTAGTTAATAATTTAATTAGTTAATTTAGAGTCATTAGTTTAAATAATTAGGGTTCATAAAATTAATTTAGTCAGGATTAGCCGATTTTAAAATTAATTAGGTTGAAAACCAATAACTGATTTTTAGGTTCGTTGACTTCGATTCATTTAGAAACACTAATAGCCTTAGGTAGTTAGGTAGGTGTCGTCCATTAACTTTAAAACTCTTTCCCTAAAACACCAGAGTTCGCCCTGATTTTTTCCAAAGAAAAACCTTTTCCTTTAATTTATTATTTTTAACTTATTTAAACATTTTATTTTTGTTATATAATAATTTTATATGGAATAGTTATTTCTATAATTAATTATTTTACTTGGTTTGTTTTCGCCCATTAGGGTTTAGATCAGTTAATACACTGAAAATATTTTATTTTCTGTGCCTTTTCAGGGTTGAATTTTCTAATACCTTCCGACTATGCGCCACGTCAAGCCAAAAGCTAAGTCCTATTTCGTATTTATTTTAAATATTTATTTTATTTTATTTTTTATCAAATTAGGGTTAAATTTAATTGTCATTGAATTAGCCATACACTCAGTGCTTCCTATTATTTCTCCATTCAATTCTCAGATGTTCAGAGTCAATGCTTCAGGCTACCTCCGACTATCAACCTTCATCAATTGAAGCTAAGTATTCTTTCCCTTTCTCGTATGTTTACTTTTATTGATTAGGGTTAACTCTGTTTATGGTCGAACCGATAATGCACTCACCCTACTTTCACTTGCTATTTTTCCCACCTTTTCAGGGTTTGTCAATTGCCAAAGCTACGAGTGTCGGTAACCCTAAACCCTAACTCTAATATTTTCTGTTTTAATTTTTTAATTATATCCCGCTGGTTTCAATTCCCCTCTCATCCGCTGGTTTCATTTTCCCCTTCCCCATAATTGTTTATACTATTGCGTGTTAGTAATCTTAGGGAGTGCAAGTCTTGAACTGAATTAGAATGACTTAATTACAAGATAAAATTTCTGAATTAATCACGTGATTGTTGCACCCACGCACACTTTTGGGGTAACCTCTCTGTTGCCTTGTTGCCTTGTTGCCTGTTGCCTTGTGTTTTTTTGCAGAACAGCCATGTCCCTCGAATACGAGGATACCTCAGCCATGCTGCCTCGATAAATAAAGGTCATACGACCCTAATGATGCTGCCTTCGATACACTGATATGACTTCGACCCTCAGAAGTTGCCTACGAAAAAGGCTGAGGTATCTTCTGGTTGCCTCCGAAAAAGGCTGTTCTGATCCTTCCCTTTAGACTACCTGCCTCTCTATGGCATGGGACAGTTTTAAGGCGAACGATAACTCGACGACCCTTCAACCTCCAAATGAAAGGCTTCCTGCCCTCTTATGGCAAGGATAGACCCTTTCACCCTGAAAGGCTAAAAAGAACATTTTTCATCTAACCAGGTAATTTGCCCTTAATTGCATGCTCTGGTTTAAAAACATCTTTCTACTATTTTCTAAACACTTTCAAGGCTACGCTCATTTACGAGCTAAAGTCCTTGTTTCTTCTTCTTCTACATTTCTAAAACTTTTTGTTTTGAAAACGAGCAAAGCAATTAAGAGCCCATTGAAAACCATGGATGCAAAGGGTGCTTTTTAAACCTTCCCTTTGCATAATTACCCCCCGAACCCGTTTCTTTTAAAAAGGTTTTTTCTGTTCTTTTAGCCTTTCTAATATTTGGATAAAATAAAAGTCGGTGGCGACTCATGCTTAACCGCGACATTTCAAATTAAAGTCAGTTCACCGTATCACAGAACTGGCGACTCTGCTGGGGATTTTTCGATTAAAAGAGGGGTTACCTTAAAAGTTTAGGAATCACTTAAATGTTTTCTATTGCTTGCTTTGCTTGTTTTATTTTTCAGGTGTGTTTTGGGAAAATTGAAGGACGAATCCTATTCCCGGATTCAAGAACACTTAAGATTAGGAGCGGCATAGTCATGGAGACCCCCCTTGTGCATGCTTGGGGTTGGTCAAAATGAAGTTCGCGCTTGAGTTAGGCCTCCACTGGTTATTGTGTACCTCTTTTGCATGAGAGAGGTTTATGCATGTATCTTTGGGTGCGTCGGAGCTCAAGGACCTTTAGTCACCTTTAACCCATCCTGACTTTTAGGAACATAGTGGGAGGGCTATTCTTGGTGCATGCCAAGTTATGGTCGCTACCCGATACTACAGCTCAGATAGGTTTCTTCCTAAAGTATCATTGCGTGGTATGCATGCACCATGTTCGAGGGTGCTTTAGAGGGGGCTGACAATTCTGGGTAACTCGGTAGAACCCGTTGCTGAAATCTCCTTATCCATAGAAATACCCTTGGGAAGGACACCTGATCAGACTCCATGCAAGCCTTAAGCCAAAATTGTGTGACTTGTGTGACTTGCGTGACTTGTGTGACTTGTTTGCGTTTGCTACTAACCTTCGCTTCCTTGCAGGTTTTGTTAAAAGGACTCGTTTGTCCTTACTATCTCACACTATGCCAAATGAACTTCATTCGCATAACATCATGACATCATGACATCATAAGCATAACATGATTAACTAACCCTTTCAAGGATCTTAGGAATTTATGGCGCACAATTTCAGGTGCCCTTATCAAAGACTGAATCCCTATCAAGGGCAAGAGGATTTATTTTCCTCTGGCCGCATACCTTACGATTCAGAGACACAGTACCTATCAAGGGGCAAGAGGATTTATTTTCCTCTAGTCATACACCTTCAAATTCAGAAGTATCCCGAATCAGAGGCGATGACCCACTCGATATGGTGAGCTTGATTCTCAAAGAAAGACGTTCAAAGACAAAATTCAGAATTCTTCAGACAAAGGCGCGACCAAATCATTTTCTAATGTTGCTAACTAAATGCCTAAAGATCCTTGAAAATATTGCATTTGCATTCATAACATCGCATAACAGGTTTCTCACAACAGGTATCTCATCCTCTCTTGTTGTTTACTTCAGCATAAATGGATTTCGAGCAATCAGTCAAACACCTCCAGGCTCAGAATACCCGATCCCAGACTTTGATTCTGAACTCACCCAAGGGGCAAGAAGAATTAAAGGAACTCCTATTCTTGGGGTACAATTACAATGCAAGATGCGTTTATTATTCGAACAATCCTGGTTATGGTGTAAAGGATGGTAGACCGTTGAAGCGTGCCATTAAAGATTTAATCATGACACTCAAATCAGAAAAGACCACGACAATGAAGTCACGACAACTGAGTCACGACAACAAAGTCACGACAACTGAGTCACGATAATGGAATCACGACAACAAAGTCACGACAACTGAGTCACGATAATGGAATCACGACAACTGAGTCACAACAATCAATTCACTCGTATGATCCAGACGCTCAGGGAAATCGAGCCAACGAGTTCTAACACCTACATTCCTGACTATAAACCCAATGCGAGGTGCGCGTACCATTCCAACAGTCTTGGACATTACACAAACAATTGCTAGACATTAAAGAATAAGATTCAAGATCTGATCAATGACGGAGAAATCAAATCCAACACTCCTGAAACCCCTGTGGTGATCACCGCCCCTATGCCTAGTCATGACAAGATTGATTGACGTCTCGACGGACGAACTTTTGGATCATTAGATCTACTTTCATTTGCAAGTTCTTTCCTGTTTGTTTAAACATTTGACTCATGATAGACATTATCTGTTTTAATAATCATCATCAGTGCATTGCATATATTTGTCTTGAATAAATTATTTCGCTATCACTCATTTTTAATTGCGTCTTTACTTTGCATATGTTTTGTGATACTCGACTCCTGCTAAAGCTGTATGCCTTTTAAGGGAGGATGACGAAAATGATACCGCAACCTCATACAATATACTTTTGAACAGACTATGCTGACGATGTATAGGCATTGTTTCAATTCCTAAACAGTGGAGATATAAGGATGATAATCTCTCATCAACCCCTTTGAGCCTAAGAAGTAGAAGTTTCTTTCTTGTACTAATAAAAACCCTTGATCATAACCTGGGGCAGGGTAGTTCTCATTTAATTTGGCTGTGCATTCTATTTTAAGAGAATCATTCAGTACACCTTTCAACAAAGGTTTCAATCACAAACGTTCAACCGCACACATCAAAGAAGTGTTGGAAATGTCAATCAAAAGACAATGACGGTTCATCAATCATCAAATAAGGCAGTCAATATCTTTCAAAAAGAAAAAAAATGAAAAAACATATATACAAAGAAAAGCCTGCTATGTCAAAAATCAAAAAGATGACTTAGGCAAAAATCAAGGCATCCCGCTGACTGTAAGCTCAAAATAAACAGTTCAGGCAAAAGTTAGGGATATAAAAAAGATGAAAGAAGAGAAGTCAATAAATTCCTGAACAACACAATGTTATGACTACCAAAAGGAAGAAGTGACTGCCATCTTGAAAGTTCTCTTTGCTTGGGAACCATCATCATTATCAAAGGTGCAAATCCAAAAGTCTCTTGGAACCTGAATGCATAGGTTGAATTAACTGAGCTCAGGACTGAAGATTATCACGAAGATGGGTGGGTACAAATAAACTTTGAGCCTTTATCCTTTGTTTCTTAAACCGTGAACCAAGCCACGTTACAACCCCTTGAAAGTCCTAATTGAAGCATGGTTAGTTCGAAAGCATACTGTCACCAAAAAGGTATCCCGACTCCTTAGGGTTTACTACAAATGTTAAGTTGATATCCGTTTCTTACAAACATCACATTGTTACAAATAGCATGTTCTTACAAATGTCATGTTTTTACATCTCCTGCTTTAATGTTTTTCAAAAACTCAAGACAAATGTATGCATTGCATCTCATGAATACATTATTAAACATATTCTGCTACATAATTTCAAATGTTAGCAACAGAAAGAATTTGCACAGGGTACAACTAATGACTGAAAGTTATCCCGACAGACAATATTACTCCAAGAAACCATGTCTCTTACGTATACAAGGGGCATGACATGTTTTATCCAATCAATCTGGGGCAATCAAGTCAAGATTTCGAAAATCTCTCATGGATGCTCGAACAATCAGGGGCATGCATCCAAGTATATCTAAAGCTACTCCCCAATCAACGTGAGACATTGCCATGAGCCTATGATTACCGGGGGCATATCGCCCATAGTGAACATCTCATAAAGTCCTCGCGAGGCGAATCTTTCCAAAGTTCCTGCTAACTGGGGCAAATCTATGCAAGTCCAGTTCAACATCTTGATCAATACTCAGTGGCATGTCCTGAATCAAGTAGTAAGTTACTATGATACTTGGGGCAACTTTCAAGACACCCACATCTCCCCACAGATCCAGGTTCATAAGATCACATCCCCACAGAGTAATCATTAAGAAGATATCTTCAAAAGTTCTCGTCCCGACAAAGACATAACTCCCCAATAGGGCTTACATCTTCAACACTACCGGTCATCCAACATGTTGCTCTTCTCCAATAGGGTTTATTAATATCTCTAAATCAGGGTACATCAAACTACTGATCATCCCCAAGCAGAAACCATAAATCCCCAGCTGAGCATCTTCAAGACAAGATCGGACAATAAAATCACAAGGATACAGAGATTTATTTTCTCAATCAAGACAACATAAATCATATTCACATATCATAAATCATAAACATATTCATACAACTGCATACATGTTCATACATAATACATAATGCATCGCGACAAGTGCGTACATAACATGCGAGGTTCTCATTTATTTTGAGAATCCCGTCACATAAACGCATTACATGCATCATGACATGGCATAAAAAACTAACTTTACCTTTTTCAGGTTACTGCTGCAGTCAAATAAACATTATCTACCTTCAGATCTAAGTCGATACCTTGGACGGTTCCTTAATGATCTACCTTTGGAGTTAAGTCGATACCTTGGACGGTTCCTTAACGATCCACCTTCAGAGTTAAGTCGATACCTTGGACGGTTCCTTAACAATCTACCTTCAGATTTAAGTCGATACCTTGGACGGTTCCTTAATGATCTACCTTTGGAGTTAAGTCGATACC
The DNA here is from genome assembly GCF_029867415.1 of Vicia villosa. NCBI lineage: Eukaryota > Viridiplantae > Streptophyta > Magnoliopsida > Fabales > Fabaceae > Vicia > Vicia villosa. Next base: position 104,886,045 of record NC_081184.1, read on the forward strand.
TTGGACGGTTCCTTAATGATCCACCCTCAGAGTTAAGTCGATGCCTTGGACGGTTCCTTAACAATCTATCTTTAGATCTAAGTCGATACCTTGGACGGTTCCTTAATGATCTACCTTTGGAGTTAAGTCGATACCTTGGACGGTTCCTTAATGATCCACCCTCAGAGTTAAGTCGATACTTTGGACGGTTCCTTAACAATCTACCTTTAGATCTAAGTCGATACCTTGGACGGTTCCTTAGTGATCTACCTTTGGAGTTAAGTCGATACCTTGGACAGTTCCTTAATGATCCACCTTCAGAGTTAAGTCGATGCCTTGAACGGTTCCTTAACAATATACCTTCAGATTTAAGTCGATATCTCAGACGATTCCTTAAACAATCAACTTTTCAAAATCTAAAAGCAGTTCCGTAACGATCAACACTCAAACAACTACTTCTCAAACACTCCAAACATAATCTGATGCATGATTTACTGGATGGCATCCTCAAGCCCATCCCCGACAAAGGAAAATTTCTTGGTATTCTAGTGTTCAATCATCTTCCACCTTCAGATACCGACTGACATACAAACCACTCTACATCTTCAGGTTTAAGACAATTGAACAGGGGCAGCTGTCATACCCCAAAATTTGCCCTCCTTTTTTATCTGGCTTATCACTTCAGAATCATTTACACCATTTGCATTAGCATTCATAAACATCACATATTCATCTTTGCACGTTTTGTTCGTTTGTACGATTTAATAACATTTTTAATTTACTTATTTTTCTGGTTTACAATTTTAATTTTAATTTAATTTATAATTAATATTAGTAAATCATTTTATTATGTTTATATATTATTCTATTTCTTTTTGGCTTTTAGGTGCAAATAGAAATGAAGTCCATTGAACTTAAATTGATCCAAGCCCATGGCCTTAAAAGAAGTCCTTAGTCCTATCATTTTTATTTTTATAAAATTTTATTAATATTTATTTGAGTTTTTTATTCATTTAAATATTAAATAAGTTATTAAAAATATAAAATAATGGGATTGTAATCCCAAATTATAGGCTAAATCTTTCAAAGAACCAGAAAATCCAATCTATATGACAGAAAATCGTGGAAAGCTTGATTGAATATGTGATTTGGCTAATTGAAAGTTTCTATTTTTTCTTCAATCAAATCTCAATCTCCAAAAGATGAATATTGAATTTGTTTCTGTTGACCTACTTCTTCTCTTATAAATACTTGGATCAGTACAAGGATTACGGGGGCTGAAAATCGGAAGCAAGCTTCAAGAAATCGAAGAGAGAAGGCAAATCGGTTTTGTGAGTTTGACGCCAATTAAAGGACTTTTGAAGACTCGGAAGTAATCGCTGAAGGTGTAGCAAGCTTTCCCAGTCATCTCCAAATCATAGGACGCCTGGAATCGAGTTCGTCGCACGTTACAGTTTGCATCACGTTTCCGAATTCAATTATGCCCGATTACGCATCATGAACTATTTTCGATTGTATATTTGTGTTTCCATTGATGTTTACAAACGTTCTGGATACATTAATTGAGTTTTAAGTGTAGATTAAGAAATCCGCCATTATTAGGTTTATGAAGCTTTGAATTGGGAACTCTGGGTACGCAAAGAATTGGCCGCAATTAGTGGTTCCCTCGGACTCGGGACGTAGCATATAGTTAATCTGGGTTATTATTTTGCGTTTATTGATGAATGTTTGCAAATTCTGAGATTGGAGGTTATGGCCACAGTGCAAAAACGTTGCCAAAGGTTCTTTGTTGTTTTTTCAGAAAGATCCCACGAAGGGGACGATGGACTGGGCGCGATTCTTTTTCTTTTTTTTTTTAATTTTTTGTAACTTAATGTTATCATAAGGTTTCTGTTTCATGCTTCTAACAGCTAATCAGTATGGCCTAGTTGGCAAAAGACGCATATGCATGGCAAGGAACCAGGGTTTGACCCTCACCTTCGCCAATTATTTTTGTGAAGGATATTCCTCCAGATTTCATACAGGTTGTCCACAAAGACTCATCATGCGCGTCCAATCCCTACCGTCTGATCGCTAGCGCACTGGATCCAATGCTCTGAGGTTGAAGGACTATTGCATGGACTATCAGGCTCACCACACTATATAACACACGCTAAGTTCTTTTTCTTTCTTCTTTTTTTAAATTTCCTTTGTCTTATTTTCTTTTTGGTTTTATTTATTCTTAATAATTTTATTTAGTTTATTAATTTTGATTACATATTGATTTTAGTTAGGTTGTTATTTTTTATTAGATTAGTTTTAGAACAATTAATTTATTTAGGTTTTAGTTAATAATTTAATTAGTTAATTTAGAGTCATTAGTTTAAATAATTAGGGTTCATAAAATTAATTTAGTCAGGATTAGCCGATTTTAAAATTAATTAGGTTGAAAACCAATAATTGATTTTTAGGTTCGTTGACTTCGATTCATTTAGAAACACTAATAGCCTTAGGTAGTTAGGTAGGTGTCGTCCATTAACTTTAAAACTCTTTCCCTAAAACACCAGAGTTCGCCCTGATTTTTTCCAAAGAAAAACCTTTTCCTTTAATTTATTATTTTTAACTTATTTAAACATTTTATTTTTGTTATCTAATAATTTTATATGGAATAGTTATTTCTATAATTAATTATTTTACTTGGTTTGTTTTCGCCCATTAGGGTTTAGATCAGTTAATACAATGAAAATAGTTTATTTTCTGTGCCTTTTCAGGGTTGACTTTTCTAATACCTTCCGACTATGCTCCACGTCAAGCCAAAAGCTAAGTCCTATTTCGTATTTATTTTAAATATTTATTTTATTTTGTTTTTTATCAAATTAGGGTTAAATTTAATTGCCATTGAATTAGCCATACACTCAGTGCTTCCTATTATTTCTCTATTCAATTCTCAGATGTTCAGAGTCAATGCTTCAGGCTACCTCCGACTATCAACCTTCATCAATTGAAGCTAAGTATTCTTTCCCTTTCTCGTATGTTTACTTTTATTGATTAGGGTTAACTCTGTTTATGGCCGAACCGATAATGCACTCACCCTACTTTCACTTGCTATTTTTCCCACCTTTTTAGGGTTTGTCAATTGCCAAAGCTACGAGTGTCGGTAACCCTAAACCCTAACTCTAATATTTTCTGTTTTAATTTTTTAATTATATCCCGCTGGTTTCAATTCCCCTCTCATCCGCTGGTTTCATTTTCCCCTTCCCCATAATTGTTTATAGTTTTATACTATTACGTGTTAGTAATCTTAGGGAGTGCAAGTCTTGAACTGAATTAGAATGACTTAATTACAAGATAAAATTTCTGAATTAATCACGTGATTGTTGCACCCACGCACACTTTTGGGGTAACCTCTCTGTTGCCTTGTTGCCTGTTGCCTTGTGTTTTTTTGCAGAATAGCCATGTCCCTCGAATACGAGGATACCTCAGCCATGCTGCCTCGATAAATAAAGGTCATACGACCCTAATGATGCTGCCTTTGATACACTGATATGACTTCGACCCTCAGAAGTTGCCTACGAAAAAGGCTGAGGTATCTTCTGGTTGCCTCCGAAAAAGGCTGTTCTGATCCTTCCCTTTAGACTACCTGCTTCTCTATGGCATGGGACAGTTTTAAGGCGAACGATAACTCGACGACCCTTCAACCTCCAAATGAAAGGCTTCCTGCCCTCTTATGGCAAGGATAGACCCTTTCACCCTGAAAGGCTAAAAAGAACATTTTTCATCTAACCAGGTAATTTGCCCTTAATTGCATGCTCTGGTTTAAAAACATCTTTCTACTATTTTCTAAACACTTTCAAGGCTACGCTCATTTACGAGCTAAAGTCCTTGTTTCTTCTTCTTCTACATTTCTAAAACTTTTTGTTTCGAAAACGAGCAAAGCAATTAAGAGCCCATGGAAAACCATGGATGCAAAGGGTGCTTTTTAAACCTTCCCTTTGCATAATTATCCCCCGAACCCGTTTCTTTTAAAAAGGTTTTTTCTGTTCTTTTAGCCTTTCTAATATTTGGATAAAATAAAAGTCGGTGGCGACTCATGCTTAACCGCGACATTTCAAATTAAAGTCAGTTCACCGTATTACAGCAACATTTATGGCCAAACAGGGGGAGAAGTATTATGTGTCACCCCAGAACAACAAGAATGGTGCTTGTGTGTGATCAACAATTCTATTTGCTTATCTTTGTGTTGATTTGTTTGTGCTTGTGCTACTCTTGTGGCTGTCTGTCTATTTTTGTCTGAGCATTGTGTGCATACTGGTGATGTATGCTATTTGTTTGTATTAACTTGTGTTATTGTGTTTTGGTTATCCACTGCAAGTTTTTCTCTGATATGGTGTGACAGGATGTTTTAGCAAAAAATTTGCCAAAGGGGAGATTGAAGGTGTTTGCATGTTGGTTGCATTATTGGTAAAACATACCTGGTTAATTGTATATATGCAGGTTGCATATATGTGTTGAGCTAATACAGGTTGTGTAGTGAATGTCATGATCGATGTCATGACATCCATGTGTGATAGCAAGAGCTGTTAGTGTTTATTAGTTGTGTTTCCTGATTTATCACTTTTATCTATTTAGGAAACTTTTTATTGAGTTCTACAAATTTCGTTCAGAAGATCCTACTGACAACACATTGTGTAACAGACAGTTGGCATGTGAATTAGGTTAACTTTGTTAACCCTAATGTGTTTCTTAAAAATCCTAAGGCCCAAGACTGCATATAAAAAGATTTGCAATCCTAATTTGGAACGCAGACAGAAGATTGTGTATTTTGAAGAACTGTTATTCTGTAACTGTCTCTTGTGATCCACGCTATTATCTTTGATGATTGCGTTGGAATTAGTTTGTGTTGTTGTTGTGTCACTCTAAGGTTTTAAGCACGAGTGTGTGTCTCTTGATTGAAGCTTTTAAGAAGATCAAGGTGTGTTTTTGAAGTGTGTCTTCTATCTGTAATTGTTTATTGTGTATGTGTAATCACCGCTGTGATTGAGGGGGAGTGGAATGGAGATATTCCATATCTAGGTAGAACCTAGGTAGAAGGGTCATTGGGTAGTGATTAAGTGAGAAGTTGTAAATGGGGAAGTTTAGCTTTGAATTGATACTACTGATAGTGGACTTCATCCCTGACTTGGTAGCCCCCAGAGTAGGTTGTTTGAACCGAACTGGGTAAACAATTATGTGTGTTCTTTACTGTTTTATGCTGTTTTATTATTACTGTCTGTGCTGCATAATTGTGGATGTCATAACATCCAGTTTGACATCGAGCGTGTGTTACTAGAATTTTCAGAACAAAAGTTTACTTGCTTTTACAAAATTTTACAAAGAATATATTTGAGAGAATTGAGCAGCATTTTAGCTTAAGTTTTATGTAGAATCGTTTTTCTTCAGCATTTCTTCAATCTTCTAAGTCTTCCTTTTATAGCCAAAAAGAAGTCCGTTGAAAGGTAGAATTGGAATACTTAATTCCAATTATCTTGTCCATAATAGTTAGTGAGGGAGTGCTCGACAACATAGTATCTTAATACAGTCCTTGCGCCACCCTATCCAAGTAGTGGAAACATATGTCCCTCGTACTATTTCCTCACATAAACCAATTTTGATCTTATCTTCTAATCTTTAGAGGCTTTTGATAGTTGATGGTGAAGCATTCTTAAAAGGACCAAAACTTGAATCTTCAGATCCTAAGTCTTTAGAACTTGTTCATCCAGAACCTTGTCATCAAAGTCTTCAACACTTGATCTTCAAAATCTATGTCTTCAGAATCTTCAGAACTTGTTCTTCTAGAACCTTGTCTTCAGAATCTTCAGAACTTGGACAGCAAAATCTCAAAGCTAAAAGAGTCTCTAGAAGCTCTTCCAGAAGACTCATGATCAAAAGCTCTATCACTAACATTCATCAGAACCATTATTATAGAAGCATTCTAGAACTTGATTGAGTCTTTGTAAACATAATCAGTCACCATTTGTGTTATGTTTACCATCATTTAGCCATTAAAAGTCAGGTAAAATGTGTGAAATGGAACATGTTTTATGAGAATTTAGAGTCGTTTTGATTATGTTCAGTGTGTCATGAATTTTGAGTTTCTCAAGGATATTTTACGCTTTTGGTATGTTTACATGTTAGAAATAGGTTTGGAATATCCGAGGATCGAAGATTGGATGAAACGCCGGACCAGAGCGAGAAAGCACAGGAAAAGAAGTAAAAGTATAAACACTTTGTCCATACGTGTAAGGCCTAGCCATTACGCGTATGGCCCCCTTGGAATACGCGTACGCTACACATTGTGGCAGAAGGAGGGAAATAACAACAGTTTGCCCTTACGCGTAAGAGAGAAGGCATTATGCGTAAGGCTTGGCCAAAAACCCTGCACATTCCTGGTAGGCGTAGCATAATGGTTGGTTACGTGGTCATTATGCGTAATGAGGCTCAATTATGCTAAAAGCCCAATTTTGTCTATTTAACTCCAAAACGCGAATTTACAAAGGTTGGACAATTTTTCAGAGCAAAAATGTGTTTTGAAGGCTGGAGAGCTCAATATTTCATAGTGGATTCATGTTTTCAAGAGTGTTTCACAATTGAAGATTGATTCCTCAAAGATTTATGTAATGACAACACTATCTCGTTTAATTTCATTTTCTGTTATGAGTAGATAAACTCCCCATTGCTAGGGGGTGACCCTGATTCTGATTGTAATGATTTTGTTTTATTGATGCAATGACAATTTAGCTTCCATTAGCGTTGATTTGTTCTACATCTGTTCTTAATGCTTTAACCGTCGAACATACGGATTCTGAACGTTTATGAATAATTTAAGCTGGACAATAATTATTTGTTGATCTGTGTAAGAACATATGATAATAAATATCACTTGGGACTAGGGATACTTTATCTTAACCGGAAATTCTTGTTATCTGAATGTAGGATCATAACCGTAATTACCTATGGACATAGTAATTAGGTGATGATATCAAAGATCTTTTCACTAAGGACTTAGGATTAGATGCCCTCGAGAACCGGTAATCAACTGATGTGAATTATGTTATTGCATTTATAAGGAAAATTGTTACAGGAAGAATCATTCACTAAACCCTAGCAATCTACTCATCTCTGTTCATTGTTTAACTATTTTATTTTCTTACTTTAATTACAATTTTAGTCATAACTTTATCAAACCCAACAAAACCCCAAAGTTTTTGTTTAATTGAAATAGTCTCATAATTATATACTGTCAAGCAGTCCTTGAGATTCGATATTTGGAATTTTCCCATTATTACTACATAGGTAGAATAATACACTTGCTACTTCTCCTATCAAAACACCACTAATTTATTCCAGAGTCAGAGTGTGTTGAGTTCAGAGCCCAGTGACGTCACCTGCCTTATCTTTAGAGTTAGAACCTGTTAGCAAAACCTACACACTAGACAAAACTGTTAGAGTACTAAGTTATTCTCTAAGATATCATGTAATGTTATCATCAAAACATAAGGCCAGATGAAAAACCACATCTTGTTCCTACATCATTTATTTCAAAATTTAGGAGAGAGAAAAAAAAAGATTCACCCATAATCTCCACAATTTATTTAAAAATCCAATGGTTCAGATTCATTCTCACATTCTCATATAAATATGTCATTCTCATATGATATGCCCTATATATATATATATATATATATATATATATATATATATATATATATATATAGAGAGAGAGAGAGAGAGAGAGAGAGAGGGAGATGGAGATAATGGAGATAAAAAGATAGATAGCGAGATAATACAATTAGGTTTCAAAACTGAATTTCATCAATTGTGTAAGATTCTTCACAAGGGTTCTATTTATAGAATTACTTGTGTGGGTTGCAAGCTCTAAAAGCAATTTAAGTGCATTGTACCTTATGATGCACTGTATTTCACTTAAGTGAACGATACCTTACAATATTCCATATTCCATTTAAGTGCACAGTACCTTACGGTGTTCCCTAATTCTCTTAAGTACATCATACCTTACGATATTCCTTTTTTTAAGGACAAAAAATATTTTAATAAAGAAATAATATCAAGATACAACAAAAAACATAAAGCACAAGTGGTGCCCAAAAATAAGATAAAAATAAAAAAAATACTGTAACAAACTAGAAGTCTTGAACCATGTGAACCGCCAAGATACTCACAAGATAGAGCTCAAACTAACCAGATCCACCATTAACAGACCAGATGCCACCAAAAGTGGAAAAGAACATCCTCTACCATGCTCTGAAACAGAGCGGAGTCTTATTCTGCTATAAGTTTAGGTAGAGGACAAGGTTCTGAGGCCAATTTGTGAAGGTGCAAGAGTTTTTCCTCGACCTACCCAAAAACTAATTAGAAGCCAAAAATATACTTTATAGCTCCATTTTTTTACTCAATTAAATATGACGTCATTTTGGACTTTTCTAAATATACCAGATTATAACATGCCAAATCATTAGATAACCACCCTTATACTTAATCTTACTTCCTAAAGAAAGAAAAAAACTCAAAAAACGGCCTAAGATCTTGATGAATAACTACCTGCCACCCCAACCACCTAAAAACTCTATACCAAACTGATGAGGCTATCTCACAAGTAATAAAAATGTAAGAAGCAGTCTCAGTCATAAACCCGCAAAAAGGATAAGAAAGCCCACTAAAGTCTGATAACACCCCAATTCTAAACAAGTTCACTCTGGAAGGGAATGTATCCTGCAATAACTACCAGGAAAAAACCAAGATCTTAGGTGGGCCTAAATACTCCAAATAAGGGAAAGAATATGACTCTGAAATGAAAGTGTTGTCATAGAAGAAGTCAAACTCCCCTATTGAGCGAGATAACTAGAAGCCACAAAAAAGTACTATCACTATGATGCTTCTAAATCCACTTATCATTGTCCATGGTAAGTATAACATCTCTAAGCAAGGCATGCAACTCCTTAAAAAAATAGTTCATCCATCTAAAGTCCCAGGTCAGGACCCTATTGAGAATCCACCCTATCTCGCCTACCAAACCTACTTTATGGAAAGAATTAGAGAATATACCAAGATACTTATATTTTAAGGGTGTGTTACCTAAGCAAGGATTATACCAAAAAGAATTCTGAAGACCCGATTCTACTTTCCAAGAAATTCCACCAGATAACCAATTTGAGCTACATTCCTCTTTTATCCCCAGGTATGATATCTCTTTCCAACAGGACAAAGAATAATTAAATAAACTAGCCCTATATCCACTAAAAGATGAGATCAAGGTATCTTTGTATCTAGTTATCAGAATATCCCTCCATAACCCTGAATCCTCTACAAGCAACCTCCATCTCCACTTCGACAGGAAAGAAAATTAACCAGTCGAAGATCCCTCACTCCTAACCCACTTCTACTTTTAGACTTACAAACATCATCCCAATTCACCCAGGGAATCTTGAAAATATTATTCACCTTCACCAAATAAATATTCTTTTTAAAGCCAAAATCTTCTTCCAAGCCAAAGCAAGCATTTTAAAAAAGGACACAAAGAAGATAGGAATAAAGCTAAGCATTAAATTAAGGATAATCACTTTACCCTCAGACTCACATATCTATGCTTCCAAGAGTTGAGTCTTTTGTACAACAGAGAAACTAGAGGGTCCCGAGTAGACTCAAGGCAGAATTTGGTCCCCACTAGAAGGCCAAGATACTTAAGAGGAAGAAAATCTATCTCATAATGAAGAAAGTCTCTGACTGAAGTAAGAAAGACACGATCTACATTAATCCCGATAATACTAATTTTGAAGAAGATGAAGTGAAAACCCAAAACCCTCTCAAAACCACCAATAATAGCCTTAATGCATTATAAGTTATCTAAGGATGGATCAACCACTAGAAGAGTGTCATTTGCATACTAATGGTGAGACACTAACCACCCGGAATTCCTAACTCTAAATCCATAATAAAGGCCTAGCTCCTGAGCCCTCAGAACCGGACCACTAAGCTCCCAACTCTTAAACCCGAAAAATAACTCATAACTTCATTTTCATAAACTAGTAAAAGTAAAAGCAGTCAAATTCCAAGGAAAAAGTTTGTTATTTTTCTTTAAATTTTCTAAACAACTAATTCACCCCCCTTTTAGGTGCACTATCATACTTACAATTGCTATCAAAGAAGGTTGTAAGTAACTTGCTCCTATGATCCAGAAGATGGCTTCTGCAAATCTAGTTTTTAGAGATGGTGGTAGTAACAACAAACTTACATGCTTTTGCGGTGAATATTATGATTTTTGGAAAATTCGCATGCAAGCGTATCTTAAGGGACAAGGAGATGATATTTGAGATGCTGTTGAAAATGGTCCATACGTTCCTAAGACGATAATCAATAATGTAGAATAAGGAAAATTAAAAGGCTCTTAGAATGATGTTGTTAAAAAGAAAGTCCTATTTGACAAGAAGGCAAAGAACATGCTTCAATCAACCATATGTATGGATGAATTCTTCTGTATATCTCATTGTAAATTAACAAAGGAGATTTGAGATACTTTAGAAGTCACACATGAAGGCATGGTAGATATTAAAAGAATTAAACTAAACACTTTATCACAAGAATATGAAACTTTTAGAATGTAGCCCCATGAATTTATTCTTGATCTGCAAAAGAGATTTAGTTATTTAGCAAATCATTTGATGGCTCTCGGTAAAAGTTTTACAAATGATGAATTAAATCTAAATGTGCTTAGATATTTGACAAAAGCTTGGAAACCAAAGGTAATGACTATTTCAGAAAAGAATAGTCTTTCAAAATTATCTTCTGCAACATTGTTCGGTAAACTTCAAGAACACGAGATATAACTTGGAAAAACTAGAAAGGCTTGAAGATGAAAGAAAGAATTCAAAAAGTTTTGCCTTAAAAACTAGAGTAAAAAAATCATGATAGAAATAAAGAGGATGAGTCCATTTGTGATGAAGACGACGATCTTATCAATAAGTTTGAAAAGTTCTTAAGAAAAGAAAGGATAAACTCAAGAGCAAAAGGACAAAAGACAAAGAAAACATATGTAGCATGAGATTACAATGAAATAAGTTCATCTTTAGACTAAGATCGTGCAAGCAAGGCATTGATAGCATCCCATAATTCAAGTGATGAAGAACATGACGCTAGTAATCACCAACCAACTGATCCATCAAATCATCAATCCTCGGAAGTGGATACTTATTCTTGATAGTTACCTTGTTCAGTTGTCTATAATAAACACACAACCTCATATAACCATCCTTCTTATTAACCAACAAAATAGGTGCACTCCAAGGTGACACACTCGAACGAATAAACCTCTTCTTAAGCAAATCCTCAAGTTGACTCTTCAACTCTTTCAACTCAGAAGCTTACATCCGATATGGAGCCATCGATACCGAACTAGTTCCAGGAACTAAGTCGATCGTAAACTCCAACTCACATTCTGGCGGCAAATCAATGACATCTTTAGGAAATACCTCATGAAAATCACGGACAATAGGTAAATCACCTATCACTTGCTTCTCACAAACATCTAATGTTGCCATCTAAGCCAATAACACAGAACCATCATGTACATACTCATTCACTTGCTTGGCAAACAAAAACAAATCCTTCTCAACACTATAATCAATAAAGATAACCGTCTAATCAAAATAGCTAATATAAACATGATTGTACTCCAACCAGTTCATACAAAAAATAACATCAAGTTGATCTAACGAGAGACACACAACCTCATAAAACCTTGTTTAGTTGTCTATAATCAACACACAACCTCATAAAACCTTTCTTCTTCTTAACCAACAAAACATGTACACCCCACAGTGACACACTCGAACGAATAAACCTCTTCTTAAGTAAATCCTCAAGTTGACTCTTCAACTCTTTCAACTCACATGCCGACTGTCGCAACCAGCTTAAAAATTGAGAGTCGCCACCATTACTTTTTGTCCTAAGGACGGAGGAATAATGGATAACCCTAATTGTATAGAGATTCTAGATTCTTGAGTCAATTAGATAAAGGGAATGTGTTAGGCACCCTTTATCTCACTTGTACTCAAGGGGGCCTCCTTTAGGTTTGGGATGTAATGGGGTTTTCTTTCTTATTTATGTTTTCATATATTATTTATAAAGGGTGAGAATTATATTAAACATTAGTTTTTTTGTTAGGTGACTCGCCTTGGTTTCACAACCGTGTGCCTACGTATCTTCATCGAAAGATGAGAGAATTCAGAGTCTGGTAGTTCTTGGGATTGGTTGATTGATTTTAGTTTTTGAAAGGTGTTTATCTTGAATTAGAATTAAATCACGCGACATCGAGGGTGGATTTATCGCACGGAGCGAAAGAAGTTTGATTATCAAAGAAGTAAAGTTTGACGTGTTTGTGAATTTTAGATGTTTTGAATTGACTAATCAACCGTTAAGGCGTTAGGCCAACCACTTAATTACCCGATGATGTAGTGAATGTGTATCCACCTATCGTTTTATCTGCGGAAATATTGAATTAGTTTTGATCATGAAAAACGCTTGAATATACATGTGTTTTTTAGTTTAGATCTTGAATATCAATTGGTAGGGCGCTAAGCCCACCAATTAGTTACTCGAGGACGTGGCAGATGTATATCCACCTATCTTATTATTTAAAAAAAAATAATCAATTTGTGTTTTTTTTTCTTATAAGGATAAAGTGCCTAACCTAATAACTAGATTAATTTAATCATGAAGATGACATATTTTGATATTTTTACTAACTAACTAAATCAATGATATTAATATAAAAACCTAACTTAATTAAACTAAATAAAAAATAAATTTTAAAATAAAAAAAGAGAGGGACGTGATATAAACTAGAAGGAGAAGATGGGCCCAGGCCCATACCAAATAACCTAATTAGAATTAAAGTACTTTATTAATTAATAAATGAGAAAAAATATTAAATAAAAATTAGAAGAAAAAAATGCGTACAAACACATGCAGGGGGAGACACCTCACTCTTTATCAAGTCCATCTTCCAAATTTAATAACCTATGACTTTTTCAATGAGAGAATTCATGTAAACTAAAAAAAAACCAATCAAAAGGTTACACTTGGCAAGGTTTTAGTTAAAAAATAAAAAGGAAAAAATTGAAATCATAATATAATTGCATACTAACAACAGATACCTGACACGGGCCTGAGAGCCATTGCAAATGGTTTATTTTCTGAGGGGTCTGAGCAGAGGCGTGTGCTGGATGTTATAATTAGGCTGGTAGAGGAGACATTTCTATACTGCAGACATCGTGCCAGGACTGGTAGGGCACTTGACGCTAGAGGCAGAGTCAGCAGAGGGCGTGGTGGACGCAGAGACGGAGGCGGGGTCAGAGGCAGAGTAGAGGCGCAGGATGATGTCCGGCATACACAGTAGTGATGCCTGTTGTTTTTTTGATGTCTGTATTTTTATTTCATTTATGTATGTTATTTTGATGATGTATTTGACATTATGACCGACATTATTTATACGATGTATTTTTTGGGTTTACCTACTATTGTCTTTAAAATGCATTACTTTAATTTTACATTTTTGTGTAACACCCTTCTAAACCCCGCGACAATTAACAAGATAATCAGAGTAAAAACATAAACACAAGGGTGTCACAATTATTTAAAACAATTAAACCAATTATAGTCTGAAGTCATGCTTCATTAGGAAACAATTTACCAAAACATAATCATGTTTATCACAGCAGAATAAGAAAACATCGTCAATACAACCAATGGAAATATAATCCAGCACCAATTAAAATAGGGTAATCTCATAAAACTCTAAGACTATCGTTCCCCGGTGTTACAAGATCAGAGCATGACCGACACGACCCAAAATAAAGGATAAACTCTACGAGTCATCCTCACCGAGCACTAATGCCGCTACTCCTCAATCTGAAAAATGTCAACAAGTAAGGGTGAGTCTCATTCACAATTAACCAATGTTATACATTCATAAACAACAAAACATCATAATATATTATTCACCCAACTTGTCATATATTCAGATTCCAATAATCACTCATCAACCATAATAAACACACAACAAAAATAATACTGAAATCATTTCAACTATGTTATGACATCAATGCATATGACAAACTGACACTATGCATGTGGTACCAATAAACCGTGAAACTAATCCACCTGACCGATCTATACCTCATCGAGATACGGCCCAACCGACACAAATTCCACAAAATGGGAATTATGTCCACCATTGATTCAAACATCATCTGGATCCATCACCGAATGCATATGAATGAATGCACACATATAACATACTTACAAACATCACCAATCTGATGCACCGCATCGTCTCACCATAACTCACCATTTTCATCACCGACAAAGTATGTACATGTTTGCACAATCATTCAATCATTTACATATTCATCACGATAACCATAACAATAACCACCATCCATCTATCATTACACCGAATCATTGCCATATTCACTCAATCACACATATGCACAATATTTCATTTCACAAAGCAATTAAATCAATTTTAAAAATAAGTCGGGCCACCGCCCATCTCAATAATTCATCATATAAAATATTTAATTTGCTTTACAACGCCCAAAACGGCACTAAGAAAGGATACACGAATCAAAAGATACGCTATTTCAAAGTTCCAATAATTTTCTGCACTACAGGGTCCGCTTAGCGACCACTAGCGCGCTTATGGGATAGAAATTCAACAACCCCGCTTCAAGCGAATCATCATATAGGCGAACCACATTGGGACCTCCGCTTAGCGGACTGGCTCCGCTTACCGAGCCCTTTTATTTTTCATAAAACAATCAGCATCCGCTTAGCGGACGCCCGATTCTGTAGATTCTCAGGTCTGCGACAGACCTGCGATTTCACACATCCTCAACCCAAAATCGATTCCATACACCAATTTGTCATACCCCAATTTTTGACCCTAAGATCATATATCCTTCATATCCCAATCATTAATCAAGAGCTTCACTTGGAAGTTTTGTTTGTGGTGTTGCACTCACCTCATCAATAAGAGGAACCGTCAAGCACCAATGATTGTTTATTTTGTATGCATATTATACTAACCCAAATACCAAAAATATTGCTTTGTTTCTTTGTAGGCTTTTGTTTTGTAGGTACCCAAGCCAAGACATGCAATAAACAAGGCATTTTCCATATTTTGGACTGATGAAATCGATTTCCCTCTTGGGTAAATCGATTTCCCTACAGCAATTTTCAACAAAATCACATTCTGGACAGCATGAAATCGATTTCCCTCCTGGGTAAATCGATTTCCCTAGTGTATTTTGCGCCAAATTCTCTTCTGGAACAGTGTGAAATCGATTTCACTCCTAGGGAAATCGATTTCCTTAAGGCGAAATTCAAAAAATATAAGGAAGGAAGCTTGACATCATTTTGGCACCTTTTTATTTGGTCATTTTATCAATTTTCCACCTCATCAAAATTAACCTCTTCATTAAACCCACTTAAACCTCATTTTACCATTTTTATCATTTAAATGCCATTTTAATTACCAATTAAACACAAATTAATTACCAAACACAAAAAGACCAAACTACCACTACTCTTGCTCCAATTCTATAAATAAAGACCTCTACTCTCTCATTTCTCAAGCTTTGAGAGCCAAAAAACCCCTTGCAATTTCTCTCCTCATCCTTACCAAATTCACCAAAGCTCTTTTTCTTTCATAAAGTTTGGGAGTCACATCTTGAACCTCACAAAGTTTGAGCTAAACCACCATCCATTTCAATCTTTTTTCTTCAATTGTTGAGAGATCAAGATTTGTGTTGTTGATTCTTGAAGTAGATCTAAGTTTTGTTCAAGATTTGGTAATTTTCTTCATCCTTATTCATCCATCATAATGTGATTCTTTTGTGCTTGTGTGTGATGCATCTTTGATGCTATATTGGTCCTATTTGATGGTGATTTGATGGAAAATTCGTGCTCCAATTGATATGTGATCATAAGGTGTTTGTATGTTTGCTTAAGTCAAGTTTTGTGCTTCCTAATGCTGATTTTTTGAAAATTGCACAGAGGAAATCGATTTCCTCCTAAGGGAAATCGATTTCCATTCCGTTTCTGCGCCAGATTTGAAAACCTGCACTAAGGAAATCGATTTCCTCCTTAGGCAAATCGATTTCCTGCTGGCAGAATGTGGTTTTTTGCCTTTTTTATGCTTGTTTTGGTTTCCTTCTTCCTCCACTTCATTAATATCACTGGATCTAGGATGTTGATAGGTTTGAAAGGACCAAATCCATAATATTAGATGAATGATATTAATAATAGTGCGAGTTGATTTTACTTTATACATTATCTTCTTCTTCTCCTTTTTTTCTTTTGATCGATGAAAGTCTTAACACCTTGAGAATTCTTATGGATTCTTGGTAAAGACTAGATCGTTACCTATTTTCTTTTCGTGCAGTATTGCTTTCGGAGAGTGATCTACATATCACTTCTCTCGCATGCATTAGCACATAAAGTTTTGACCAGCCTCGTTGTAGGTTGATTTCTACATAAATCACTTGGCGATCTGCTTAACATAGCGCAATATTTCGTGTCCCGAATAAAAAATAGATCAAATATGGAAGAGAATTGTATGCGGTTGATTTAAGACTTATGGAGGTTTATCGTGTAGTTGCTATGATTTTATCAAGCTTCTGATAAATTTCCATTGAATTTAAATCCGAGAACATCCTTCACTTACCATCGATCTTCATTACTAACTTTGATAACATACTTGACAAGTTTCAAGATGGTTATCTTTAACATCTAACAACTAACTTTAATTTCCGCAATTTATTATATTGCTCTTTATATTTCTCGCTTTATCGCTTTATTTTATCATTTCATCATATTTACATTCCGCTATTTTTCCTTTGTCCATTTGGACATTTATATTTCCGCTATTTTCTCTTTGTCCATTTGGACACTATGTTTATGTTTCCGCCATTTTCTCTTTGTCCACTTGGACCATACTTTAATTTCATGCTAAAACACTAATAATCAACCAAAATCTAAAAAACACATAAGGCTCTCTTTTGGACTATTGGTTACTATCCCTAGCATTTTGGAGATTCGGACTTATGGACTTAGTGCCTCTGGACCCTTATTCTGTTGTTACTCTGCTGTTATTCTGTCTGTCTGGCATTGGATTGTTGTCTGTTTGTGTGTGCAGGTATTTCCTTGAAAGCCCTTGATGGTTAATTCCAAGGCATTGATATAAGGATTTTACCCGAAAACAGCCGTTACTCTGCCCGATTTTCGTCAGAATTTTAATGTGCTTAATGCAAAGTGGTGCTAAGATAATAAGTTCATCTGGATCCCCAAGTGATAATGTGTTGGTTTGGTATTGATAAGTCCAAAGGATGAGAAATCTACCTTGACTCACAATGTCAAGTGTTGACTTCTTATTTCGGTTAGACCGTTTCTTTCCTTAGCTTTTATTTTACGCAATAGGATAGCCTCTTCATCTCCTCCCATTCTTAAATTTTCAAAATCTTCTCTCTTTTTCCAAAATATTCTTATGTTTGCAAACCTTTTCAAAACCTTTTTCTTAAAAAATATCTTTTTCCCTTAGTGGCCTTTTCCCTTTTTCTTCAAAAGTTTAGACACTATTAATTGTCGAAACGAGTGGTTATACCCCACGATTTTGAAATTGATTGATATAATGGGATCTTTTCCGCGTGAGAGAGCTAGTGGCATACTCGTTGATTTTATCCGAGTTGGAGCCCTTCTTTCATTTGCGATGCAAAGAACTTATTTGTTCTCATGCTCAAGATCAATGGCTGAGTATTTCTCTCCAACGACGATAAAGTGTTTATTCGTTTTTAAAACGTTTTTCCCTTTTAAGTGGAACTACATTAGCTCTGACTTCTCCATTGCACCGAGGAGGTATGTAGGCACAAAGCTTAACGCTTTGCCGAGCTTATTTTAAAAATAAAATAAACCCTTTTTCTAGCACACACGACACAGATTTTCAAAAAGGTTCCTGTGGAGTACCACAGATATGAGGGGTGCTTAAAACCTTCCCCTTGTATAATCAACACCCGAACCTGAGTTCTCTTTCTTGTTTTAAAAACAAAACTCTGGGTTTTTTGTTCTTTTCCCTTTTCCTTTGAAAAAATAAAGCGCGGTGGCGATTTCAAACGAAATATTGAGTCGAGTCAATTCCATGGCTTCGATCTCAGATTTTCCCCGCTACAGAAAAATGGCGACTTCACTGGGGAGCCAGTTTTAAGTGTGTTAAGCCTATTTTTGTTTATCTGTGTGTTTTTATTTGTATATATTGTTGTGTGCTTTGTATGTTTATTTTCTTTTTTCTTTTTGGTGCTCGATGGTTCCTTTGTGATAAGATAAAGTTCTAACCCGGACTTTGGTTAGTAACTTGAGATAGGAGGTGGTAAGACCAATAGTCGCAGGTCAGGAGTAATCCTTACCATGAGCGTCATATGGTGGAACCCCAATCAGTGGAGGTCTCATGGAAGGTGGTAGATGTTGTTACGAACCATCGTAAGAACGCTATTACTTTCAATAGTGAGTGTCCGTAGAAGCTGAATGGCCTAGAACCTTTTAACCCATCTAAGCCTTTTTAGGATGTAGTGCAGAAACAAGATCAAGTACCAATTTGAGCTTGTTGTCATGCGATACTACGCTCAGACGAGGTCTTTTTAGGCATATTATTGGCGCCCATGAGCAATTGTGCATGCCGGTAATATCCGATAGAAGATTGAAAACTCTGGGAACCTTTGTAGAACCCGGTTGGCAGGTACAAAATTCCCTAGATCATGCCTTGTGGGATGGGTAGACCCATGGCTCCATGCTCGTGACGTCGAACCTTTGAACTATGATCTTATGTGACCTTGCGTACTCTTGGTTGTGGTTGATGCATAAACCATGCATTCATGCATCCATGAAAACTCTTTTTCTTTTGATTTTCAAGGAACTTAGAGGTCTTTCCTTGTAAACATCATAAGTTTCATCAAACTCAATGGATCTTGGGTGTTGATGGGGTGAAAATTCTAATCCACCAAAATGGATGATTGATTTTGACGATAACTTAATCAAAGCTTTAGTCCAATGATTGAGTGTTTACAAGTTAATATCTTAAGTTCCTTGAAACTCAAATAATAATAAAAAACAAATCATCTACATTGAATGCATCATTCTGCATTTGGTCCTGCTTTCTAAAGAAGTTTTCTAGAGCCTTAAAACACTCGTGCTAAGAAGAAATGGAAAGCATCGAGCAAGAGATTTGTGAACTCCACGAAGAGGTGATTACTATGAAGGCTGGTATGGAGCATCTGACTGCTCTGGTTGAGGCTTTAGTTGCTGCCCAAGTCAATCCTTCTATGAAGGAAGAAAGGATGGCAAAGGTCTTTCTTGAAACTCTGAACTCATCCTTTCCTGAGTGGATAGTAGTCCGTACACCTACTGACTCCCATGGAGAGGTGGATATGAATGCGCTTCTAGAAAAATATGTCAGAAAGGAATGTTTGCTTGAAGAAGGTAACTCAGCTGGTATTGTGAAGAAGTTTGGTAATGACTTTTCAAAGAAGAGAATCAGAGGAGTTAACCATCATCAACGTCAGTATGTCGTTCTTGTATCCAATTCAGTTCATGCGATTCCAGATTATCAGCAGAGTACTCGTCATCGAGCTCCTCCACCGAACGAGCAAAATCAACCTCAAAAGGGGAATTTTGGTCCTATCCCCATGACTTACACAGAATTGTACCCTGCTTTGATTCGTAAGAATTTGGTTCAGATAAGATCACCACCTCCAATTCCAGAGAAGATTCCATGGTGGTACAATGTTGATGTTACTTGCGCTTTTCATCAGGATGCTCCCGGACACAGTTTAGAAGATTGTTGGGCTCTAAAGGTTGAAGTTCAAAGATTGACTCGTGCTGGTATTTTGGCTTTCCGAGACATTGGCCCTAATGTTCAAAACAATCCCTTGCCAAAGCATGAATGAAAATCTATTAGTGGCAGCCATGAAGTTTGAAAGATGTTTCCTTCAGCACAAACCCAGATAGAAAGAGCCTTCTCAATTTTTTTAGTATTCTTACTGTTTGTTCATTTGTAATATTTCTTGTTTTTCAATGCATTGTTTGCATGTAGAAACTTGTTTATTTTTGAATGTTAATGCTAATGCAATGATAATGTTTGTCTTGAAGTAATCCATTCGTTTCACTCATGTTTATTTGTTTTTATGCATTATGATACCAATTACTTTTGCCAAACTTTCGCTTAGGCAAAGATTGGAAGGAGGATGATGATCTGAAAACGCAAAATTTCTGGTTGTATGCTTTTGAATAAGACCCTGCTGATGATGTACAGGCATTGTTTCAAATTCCCAAACACCGGAGATATAAGGAAGATAATCCCTTGTTAACCCCTTTTGAGCCTTGAAGTAGGAGTTTCTTTTCTAAACGAAAAACCCTAATTTTTAACCTGAGGCAGGGTAGTCTTCAGTTAATTTGACGGAGTGTTCATATTTCAAAAAGGATTGTGCATCCAAAGGTCAAGCATGTCATATCCACATCAATGGTTGGATCATGGAAAACCACAATGGTTATTCCCCGCGCATCAAAAGGCTGGAAAATGTGAAACCACAATGGTTATCCCTCGCGCAACAAAAAGGCTGGAAAATGTGAAACCACAATGGTTATCCTCCATCAGCTAAGGAATGAGGCAGTCATAACCCTCTCAACAAGTCAAGACAAAGTCAATGTCACACGATTTGTTCAAATCAAAAGAATAAAAAAGAAAGAAAAAAGAAAGAAGAAAAAAGCTCGCTAAGTCAAAAACTTGAAAACAAGTGACTTAGGCAAAAGTTAGAGCATCCCGCTGGACGACCAATTCAAAAGAATCAGTCCAGGCAAAAGTTAGGGAAATAAATATAAAAAAAAAAAAAAAAGAGAAAAGAGTGAAAAGTGAAAAGAAAGGACTACAAAGCAAAAGTCCTCAAAAATGAACAAATCTGTGTGAATACAAAAACGAAGACAAAAAGAGGTGACTGCTACTCCCAAGAAAGTTTCATTGGATCTTTAATGGCATAAAATCCTTTTGAGAGATGAATACTCATGTTGAATTAACTGAACATAGGACTGGAGAACATCACGAAGATGGGGTGGGCTAAATAAACTTTGAGCCTAAAAATCTTTTTTTTCTGAAAACCATGAACCAGGCCACGTTACAACCCTCAAAAGTCCTAATTGAAACAGGGTTTATTTCAAAAGCATACTTAAACAAGAAAGCGTTCCTGACTCCTATCGGTTATGCTGAAAACTTGTGTTGGTATCATATGCATACAAAAATCAATGTCATCTCTTAACTAGTGATTCATTCACAAGGTTTTGTGACATCTTTTCAAGAAAACTTCAAGACTTACATAATTGTTGCATTTTCATTATTATTCTCAGAATAAACATTTTTCTGCTTGTAAACATTTGTTTGACATCCAGGAAGTTTACATCTGATCATCAGTAGAAAACTAAAACATTGCCAGGGGCATGTTGTTTTCCCAGTATAATGCTTTTGCAAGTTTGGTTACCATCATGGGGCAAAGCTCGAAGACTTTGTCGGGTAAAAGAATGTGCCAAGTTTAGTCAATCTGGGGAAGCTACGTCGAGATTTGACAAATCTCTCCAAGAATCTGTTGATCTGGGGCAGATTATTCCAAGTCTTCATGATGCCAAGGATCTCTATGAACCTTTTTGAGGTAGTTTCCTTTCATAGACTATGTAGTCTGAGGCAAGTTGTGAATCAGAAGTTACCTTGATCACCTCATTAGCTTGAAGTACAAAGTTTGTTGCCTTGATTAGTCCAGAGTATGTCACTCTCTACCAAGAAGTTTTGAGACAACGGTTGACTGTTGGGTTTTCTTTCTCACCTTGTGTTGAGTTTTGAACTAAAATCCCCCGCATGTTAACTTGTTTGCTTTGATTTTAACTTCTTATTTCCTCTGCAAGTTCGGAATGGTGATTTTCTCCAAAGAAATTTTCTCTGATTTCCCCATAATAGAGCTTGATGTGTTGTCCAATCTTTTTGATAAGAAGAAGATGATCTGTAAATTCCTTGCAGAGATTGATAATCCCCACTGAGTTTGTTCCTCGTGGAAGAATTTTGCTTTGGTGTTCCTCCTCAGCTCATTTGTCAGGATGGAATTAATCCCCAGTTGAATTTATTCCTCAAGGGGCAAATCTTTGTTTGACCGTTCCTATCCAGTTTGTTCTTGGAGTTGGACTTTAGTCTCTTACAATACTATTTTGAACCTCTCTAGGCTGGGAAACCTAGATTGAGAAGGCAGTTATTTTGCACCTCTTGAGGATTATGCTTTCCTCAACAATGGAAAATTCATTTGTGATTGATGTTCTTATCAGATATTGAAAGGCTTATTTTCCAGCAGTGTTGTCATTGCACTCCGTTGGAATTTGTACTTGAAAGCAAGGGGCAAATTCTGTCCTCAGCATGTTTTGTTGACAACAAATACAAGCCTCTTTATTTGAGCAAGTTTGTATGTCTTCACATATCAATCTTATCTTCAAAGCAAGTGATAATCTCTCAGGCTTTATGAACTTCTTGATTCCCAAATGGAAGAAGCTCAGCAAATGGTAAGTCGCTTCAGTATAAGTGACAGTTTGCAGTCAAGTGGAAGAAGCTCAGCAAATGGTAAGTCGCTTCAGTATAAGTGACAGTTTGCAGTCAAGTGGAAGAAGCTCAGCAAATGGTAAGTCGCTTCAGTATAAGTGACAGTTTGCAGTCAAGCAGAAAAAGCTCACTTTCCTTGAAAATCCCCACTGAATTTGTTTCTAGGTGGATAATATGTTTTAGTTATTCTGTTCAAATGTCTTCGAACAGAAGACCAGTGAGTTTTTCCCTCACTTGGTCCAGTCTTTTTGGGGCAGCTTCTTTCCAATTGGTCATGGATTGAACTTTGGTCGCTGGATGATGAATGTTGAGATTATGCATTTGTGTTTGCATCCTCAAATCATTGAAAAAGTATTATTGATTGCTCTTCACCGTCATTGGTACAAAGGGGCATCTCTTCATACCTTCAGTGGAACGTTGGTATATGTTATCGTTAGTGGTACGGCGATACATCTCTTTCTACCTCCAGTGGGACGTTGGTAGTTCACCTTCAGTGGAACGTTGGTGTATTTTGTTATCTTTATCGTCAGTGGTACGTCGATGTATTTCTCTTCAATACCTTCATTGGAACGTTGGTATGTGTTATCGTTAGTGGTACGGCGATACATCTCTTTCTACCTCCAGTGGGACGTTGGTAGTTCACCTTCAGTGGAACGTTGGTGTATTTTGTTATCTTCATCGTCAGTCGTACGTCGATGTATTTCTCTTCAATACCTTCAGTGGAACGTTGGTATGTGTTATCGTTAGTGGTACGGCGATACATCTCTTTCTACCACCAGTGGGACGTTGGTAGTTCACCTTCAGTGGAACGTTGGTGTATTTTGTTATCTTCATCGTCAGTGGTACGTTGATGTATTTCTCTTCAATACCTTCAGTGGAACGTTGGTATGTGTTATCGTTAGTGGTACGGCGATGCATCTCTTTCTACCTCCAGTGGAACGTTGGTAGTTCACCTTCAGTGGAACGTTGGTGTATTTTGTTATCTTCATCGTCAGTGGTACGTCGATGTATTTCTCTTCAATACCTTTAGTGGAACGTTGGTATGTGTTATCGTTAGTGGTACGACGATGCATCTCTTTCTACCTCCAGTGGAACGTTGGTAGTTCACCTTCAGTTGAATGTTGGTGTATTTTGTTATCTTCATCGTCAGTGGTACGTCGATGCATTTCTCTTCAATACCTTCAGTGGAACGTTGGTATGTGTTATCGTTAGTGGTACGGTGATACATCTCTTTCTACCTCCAGTGGGACGTTGGTAGTTCACCTTCAGTGGAACGTTGGTGTATTTTGTTATCTTCATCGTCAGTGGTACGTCGATGTATTTCTCTTCAATACCTTCAGTGGAACGTTGGTATGTGTTATCGTTAGTGGTACGACGATACATATCTTTCTACCTCCAGTGGGACGTTGGTAGTTCACCTTCAGTGGAACGTTGGTGTATTTTGTTATCTTCATCGTCAGTGGTACGTCGATGTATTTCTCTTCAATACTTTCAGTGGAACGTTGGTATGTGTTATCGTTAGTGGTACGGCGATACATCTCTTTCTACCTCCAGTGGGACGTTGGTAGTTCACCTTCAGTGGAACGTTGGTGTATTTTGTTATCTTCATCGTCAGTGGTACGTCGATGCATTTCTCTTCAATACCTTCAGTGGAACGTTGGTATGTGTTATCGTTAGTGGTACGGCGATACATATCTTTCTACCTCCAGTGGGACGTTGGTAGTTCACCTTCAGTGGAACGTTGGTGTATTTTGTTATCTTCATCGTCAGTGGTACGTCGATGTATTTCTCTTCAATACCTTCAGTGGAACGTTGGTATGTGTTATCGTTAGTGGTACGGCGATGCATCTCTTTCTACCTCCAGTGGAACGTTGGTAGTTCACCTTCAGTGGAACGTTGGTGTATTTTGTTATCTTCATCGTCAGTGGTACGTCGATGCATTTCTCTTCAATACCTTCAGTGGAACGTTGGTATGTGTTATCGTTAGTGGTACGACGATACATCTCTTTCTACCTCCAGTGGGACGTTGGTAGTTCACCTTCAGTGGAACGTTGGTGTATTTTGTTATCTTCATCGTCAGTGGTACGTCGATGTATTTCTCTTCAATACCTTCAGTTGAACGTTGGTATGTGTTATCGTTAGTGGTACGACGATACATCTCTTTCTACCTCCAGTGGGACGTTGGTAGTTCACCTTCAGTGGAACGTTGGTGTATTTTGTTATCTTCATCGTCAGTGGTACGTCGATGTATTTCTCTTCAATACCTTCAGTGGAACGTTGGTATGTGTTATCGTTAGTGGTACGGCGATACATCTCTTTCTACCTCCAGTGGTACGTTGGTAGTTCACCTTCAGTGGAACGTTGGTGTATTTTGTTATCTTCATCGTCAGTGGTACGTCGATGTATTTCTCTTCAATACCTTTAGTGGAACGTTGGTATGTGTTATCGTTAGTGGTACGGCGATGCATCTCTTTCTACCTCCAGTGGAACGTTGGTAGTTCACCTTCAATGGAACGTTGGTGTATTTTGTTATCTTCATCGTCAGTGGTACGTCGATGTATTTCTCTTCAATACCTTCAGTGGAACGTTGGTATGTGTTATCGTTAGTTGTACGGCGATGCATCTCTTTCTACCTCCAGTGGAACATTGGTAGTTCACCTTCAGTGGAACGTGGGTGTATTTTGTTATCTTCATCGTCAGTGGTACGTCAATGCATTTCTATTCATATCAATCAGTGGAACGATGGTGTGTTCTCTGTTAACGAAGGATAGGTATTCTGATTCCCCAGTGAAAGAGGATGCATATTTCTCATCCCCAATGAAAGAGGATGTCCTCTGTTCTCACCCTAGTGAAAGGTGATGCTTTGACCTCTCTTGTGCGAAATGCTTTCCTCAGTGAAGTTCCTTTCCTCAGCAGAGTTTCGTCTCTCCAACAGATTCTTATCTTCCCCAGTGGAATTCTTCCCACAAAGACATTTTGTGTTCCCAGTGGATTTCCTTTGCATCCCCAGTGTTGCTATGTTTCATCATCATCATATGCATTCATTAAACCTTTGCATTGCATCTTAGGATCAAAAATTGTGTGTTTTATATATTTAAGTCTCTTCAATCTCGTCAAAACGAAGATTTGCAATCATCGTACCTCCGGATCGAAGAGACTTAAATAGGGGCATCTGTCATACCCCAATTTTTGACCCTAAGATCATATATCATTCATATCCCAATCATTAATCAAGAGCTTCACTTGGAAGTTTTGTTTGTGGTGTTGCACTCACCTCATCAATAAGAGGAACCGTCAAGCACCAATGATTGTTTATTTTGTATGCATATTATACTAACCCAAATACCAAAAATATTGCTTTGTTTCTTTGTAGGCTTTTGTTTTGTAGGTACCCAAGCCAAGACATGCAATAAACAAGGCATTTTCCACATTTTGGACTGATGAAATCGATTTCCCTCTTGGGTAAATCGATTTCCCTACAGCAATTTTCAACAAAATCACATTCTGGACAGCATGAAATCGATTTCCCTCCTGGGTAAATCGATTTCCCTAGTGTATTTTGCGCCAAATTCTCTTCTGGAACAGTGTGAAATCGATTTCACTCCTGGGGAAATCGATTTCCTTAAGGCGAAATTCAAAAAATATAAGGAAGGAAGCTTGACATCATTTTGGCACCTTTTTATTTGGTCATTTTATCAATTTTCCACCTCATCAAAATTGACCCCTTCATTAAACCCACTTAAACCTCATTTTACCATTTTTATCATTTAAATGCCATTTTAATTACCAATTAAACACAAATTAATTACCAAACACAAAAAGACCAAACTACCACTACTCTTGCTCCAATTCTATAAATAAAGACCTCTACTCTCTCATTTCTCAAGCTTTGAGAGCCAAAAAAACCCCTTGCAATTTCTCTCCTCATCCTTACCAAATTCACCAAAGCTCTTTTTCTTTCATAAAGTTTGGGAGTCACATCTTGAACCTCACAAAGTTTGAGCTAAACCACCATCCATTTCAATCTTTTTTCTTCAATTGTTGAGAGATCAAGATTTGTGTTGTTGATTCTTGAAGTAGATCTAAGTTTTGTTCAAGATTTGGTAATTTTCTTCATCCTTATTCATCCATCATAATGTGATTCTTTTGTGCTTGTGTGTGATGCATCTTTGATGCTATATTGGTCCTATTTGATGGTGATTTGATGGAAAATTCGTGCTCCAATTGATATGTGATCATAAGGTGTTTGTATGTTTGCTTAAGTCAAGTTTTATGCTTCCTAATGCTGATTTTTTGAAAACTGCACAGAGGAAATCAATTTCCTCCTTAGGGAAATCGATTTCCATTCCGTTTCTGCGCCAGATTTGAAAACCTGCACTAAGGAAATCGATTTCCTCCTTAGGCAAATCGATTTCCTGCTGGCAGAATGTGGTTTTTTGCCTTTTTTATGCTTGTTTTGGTTTCCTTCTTCCTCCATTTCATTAATATCATTGGATCTAGGATGTTGATAGGTTTGAAAGGACCAAATCCATAATATTAGATGAATGATATTAATGATAGTGCGAGTTGATTTTACTTTATACATTTTATCTTCTTCTTCTCCTTTTTTTCTTTTGATCGATGAAAGTCTTAACACCTTGAGAATTCTTATGGATTCTTGGTAAAGACTAGATCGTTACCTATTTTCTTTTCGTGCAGTATTGCTTTCGGAGAGTGATCTACATATCACTTCTCTCGCATGCATTAGCACATAAAGTTTTGACCGGCCTCGTTGTAGGGTGATTTCTACATAAATAACTTGGCGATCTACTTAACATGGCACAATATTTTGTGTCCCGAATAAAAAATAGATCAAATATGGAAGAGAATTGTATGCGGTTGATTTAAGACTTATGGAGGTTTATCGTGTAGTCGCTATGATTTTATCAAGCTTCTGATAAATTTCCATTGAATTTAAATCCGAGAACATCCTTCACTCACCGTCGATCTTCATTACTAACTTTGATAACATACTTGACAAGTTTCAAGATGGTTATCTTTAACATCTAACAACTAACTTTAATTTCCGTAATTTATTATATTGCTCTTTATATTTCTCGCTTTATCGCTTTATTTTATCATTTCATCATATTTACATTCCGCTATTTTTCCTTTGTCCATTTGGACGTTTATATTTCCGCTATTTTCTCTTTGTCCATTTGGACACTATGTTTATGTTTCCGCCATTTTCTCTTTGTCCACTTGGACCATACTTTACTTTCATGCTAAAACACTAATAATCAACCAAAATCTAAAAAACACATAAGGCTCTCTTTTGGACTATTGGTTACCATCCCTAGCATTTTGGAGATTCGGACTTATGGACTTAGTGCCTCTGGACCCTTATTATGTTGTTACTCTGCTGTTATTCTGTCTGTCTGGCATTGGATTGTTGTCTGTTTGTGTGTGCAGGTATTTCCTTGAAAGCCCTTGATGGTTAATTCCAAGGCATTGATATAAGGATTTTACCCGAAAACAGCCGTTACTTTGCCCGATTTTCGTCAGAATTTTAATGTGCTTAATGCAAAGTGGTGCTAAGATAATAAGTTCATCTGGATCCCCAAGTGATAATGTGTTGGTTTGGTATTGATAAGTCCAAAGGATGGGAAATCTACCTTGACTCACAATGTCAAGTGTTGGCTTCTTATTTCGGTTAGACCGTTTCTTTCCTTAGCTTTTATTTTACGCAATAGGATAGCCTCTTCATCTCCTCCCATTCTTAAATTTTCAAAATCTTCTCTCTTTTTCCAAAATATTCTTATGTTTGCAAACCTTTTCAAAACCTTTTTCTTAAAAAATATCTTTTTCCCTTAGTGGCCTTTTCCCTTTTTCTTCAAAAGTTTAGACACTATTAATTGTCGAAACGAGTGGTTATACCCCACGATTTTGAAATTGATTGATATAATGGGATCTTTTCCGCGTGAGAGAGCTAGTGGCATACTCGTTGATTTTATCCGAGTTGGAGCCCTTCTTTCATTTGCGATGCAAAGAACTTATTTGTTCTCATGCTCTAGATCAATGGCTGAGTATTTCTCTCCAACGACGATAAAGTGTTTATTCGTTTTTAAAACGTTTTTCCCTTTTAAGTGGAACTACATTAGCTCTGACTTCTCCATTGCACCGAGGAGGTATGTAGGCACAAAGCTTAACGCTTTGCCGAGCTTATTTTAAAAATAAAATAAACCCTTTTTCTAGCACACACGACACAGATTTTCAAAAAGGTTCCTGTGGAGTACCACAGATATGAGGGGTGCTTAAAACATTCCCCTTGTATAATCAACACCCGAACCTGAGTTCTCTTTCTTGTTTTAAAAACAAAACTTTGGGTTTTTTGTTCTTTTCCCTTTTCCTTTGAAAAAATAAAGCGCGGTGGCGATTTCAAACGAAATATTGAGTCGAGTCAATTCCATGGCTTCGATCTTAGATTTTCCCCGCTACACAATTACAGACATATAATCATCAATTACCATGTCATACATCATAATACATCAATACAACACATTATTAACCAATAATTCATGCAATTTCATCAATTATAACAATCCTAAACCTAACAATTACAATCCCAATATACCCAATTGAATCGAATCGTATACCAATCTATTATATTGCCCATAATCATATAATAGAAATTAACCGGAAGAGTCCTCCTTACCTTAGCCAAGAATCTGGACTTTTCCTCTTCTTCTCCATCAAACCCGTAAGCCATTTTTCTTCAAATTCAGTAAGAATCTCCAATCTTCAAACTCGCTTATCTCCCTCATCAAGAACTTCCCTGACACAAATTAATTTATCAAATCGAAGGAAATTTTGTGTAGAATCTGAATCTTCAAGAATTACCTGATTTGGAGCTACGAGCAGAAAGTTATGACTCATTTTGTGAGGGTTGCACCATGAATACGAAAATGGGTTTTGTCCATGTGTTCTTCTTCTCTCCCTCTTAGGTTTCCTCCTCTATTTCTCAATTTCCTCTTATTTCCTTGTTTTATGAAAACATAACATAATTTAGTAATGGGCTCAACAACTTAACACCCCCTCATTACTAAATACCACATTTGGCCCAAAGACCAATATTCCATAATTCCTCCAATTAGTTCAACGAAAATACTAAATAATTCTAAATAATAATTTAACTTCCGATTAAATTGAAATTAGAAAATATGGGGTGTTACATTTTGCAATAAACATTGAGTTTAAAGTGAAATGAACATGATTTGAAAATATAGCATATTGTTCCGTAAGTGCATCTACGGAAGGATTGCTAAACTGAAATAAGTTGAATTTAACTCGGCTATACTATATCTTTTAACGGTTACGTAGATGCATATACAGAAGGAATGAAAAATAAGGGTGCTTCTGGATGTACATCTACGAAAGCATAGGACAAATTTAGGATTTCGCGTAGTGTCTAAGAGATCTATGAGATGCATGGAGAAATTGTTTAAAAAAAATGTGTACTTTACTCTTTATCAACTCCATCTTCCAATTTTATTAGAAAATTTCTTTGTACACCCATATAGGGAGAAAACCCTATTGAAAACCCCAAAATACTCTTCGGAGATGCATCTCTGAAGACACCAATTTCTTATGTTCTCAGATTTCGGAGATGAATCTCCGAAATCATCCCATTTTGAATTTTTTTGAATATTTTGGAAATGCATATCCGAAAACACCTGGGGACCAGTTTCGGATATGCATATTCGAATTATGCTCTAAGTGTTTCTTTTTCTTTTCAAAACAATGATAAATCTCATATTTTACATTATTCGACAAAATTGCAAAACATAATCAGATAACACGTAAACTAAAAAAATACGGCTATATTAAACAATGGTAGTTGTTCAGATAAGTAAAAAATGTAAAAATATTACAACCCAACATAATTTCATGAATAAAACATAAATAGGCAACTACTATTGAGTATGCCTAATCCTAACTTCCTGGGACCTCCTCTGCCTCCTATATGCGGCCGCACCGACCAAGTCACTGACCATCCTCTGCACAATGGCAACTGTCTCTGGACCGCCTTGTTCAATGAAACCTCTGTCCAATGCATCCTGCCCAATCATTTGTATCTGCTGGCATATCAGCAGAAGATCAATGGCATGGTCATCCTCGGCCTGCTGGTTCTCCAAGATCTCCTCATGTTTTTTGGAGAGAAAAAACACATTTGAAGGCTAGATAACTCGGATTTTATGAGAGGATTGAAGATTTCCATGAGCTTTTGCAATTGAAGATCTGATTTCCATCATTAATCTGTAATGTCTACAATCAACACTATGTTTTTTGTTAATTTTATGAGTAGCTAAACCCCCCGTTGTTAAGGGGTGACCCTGATTCTGATTGTAATGACTCTGTTTAATTGATGCAATAACAATTTAGTTTTCATAATCATTGATTTGTTCTACATCTGTTCTTAATGCTTTAACCTTCAGAAAAACAGATTTTGAATTTGTATGAATAATTTAAGCTGGACAGCAGTTGTTTGTTGACCTGAGTAAGAACATATGATAATAAATATCATCTAGGACTAAGGGTACTTTATCGTAACAGAGATTCTTGTTATTGGAATGCTTAATCATAACCGTAATTGTCTATGGACATAGTAATTAGGGTGTGATGTCAAAATTCTTGTCACTAAGGACTTAGGATTAGATACTCTAGAGACCCGGTTATCAACTGATGAAAATAATGTTATTGCATTGAGAAGGAAAATTTGTTGCAAGAAGAATCATTCGCCGAGCCCTAGCAATTTACTCATCTATGTTCATCATTTCAATATTTTATATGCTTACTTTAATTGAAATTTTATTCAAAACCAATCAAAACCCCTTGGAACTTTTGTTTGATTGAAATTGTCATAAAGCTCTGTATCGTCAAACAGTCCTTGAGATTCGATACTTGGGATTTTTCCATTAATACTACATAGGCAGAATAATACACTTGCTATTTTCCCAATCAGACTCTAAACCAAGGTTTCTTAGATGGATCTTACACCTTTAGGAGTTTGATGTGGAGATTCGTGACAAGAGAGGGCGTGAAAACATTGTGGTTGCTCACCTCTCTCGGATGTCACATATTGAAGAAATAAAAGGCAAGTGTCCAATAAAGGATGGTTTGCTGATGAACACATCCTCGTTGTTATTGGTGTGACATAGTTTGCAGAGTATGCGAATTAACTGGTAGGTGGTGTAATCCGTGATGATTTTGATTATAACAAGAAGAAAATGTGAAGTCAAGCTTCTCCAACATTGTGTTTTGATGAAGACAACCTTAAAACTCTCAAGACTTTTCATGAAAGATGTTTTGATGAAGACAATCAATGGATAAAGACATGATCAAGTAATAAAGAAGAAAATTATCAAGATGCTAAGTTATGGAAAATCAAGTTTGATGGTACAAATATGCTAATTCATAATATATATCATGAGTACTCAAAACCATAACAATGCATATTTTACTTAGAAAATATTTTTTTAAATTTTCTCAAAATGTCAATGGATTGCATGGTAGAAGCAATGGATTGACATAAGTTTTTTTTTTTGGAAAAATCAAAATATACAATTGATTAACTTATTCTTTCAATCGATTGAATTAAGTTATATTTGGAAAAAATATATATCATGCAATCGGTTGACATTTTATGCAATCGATTGATTATGTTTTAAATTTCAAATTTTTTCAATGTTTTAAAGTGTGCAATGGATTGCACTCAAATTTCAATCGATTGACATTATGATATTTTTGAAAAATCATGTTACGTACATAGCTTTTCATGACACCTCTTTTTCAAATCCTTTCATTTAAATATTATACCTTTTCATAATTATTTCAAGGATGCCCCTTGAATCAAGAGGTGTTAAATTTCCTATAAATAACATAAATTTTATCTGTTATTCCTAACCTCTTTCAAAATTATAAAAAACTCTCTGCATATTTTTTCTAAACAAATTTTTCATACAGTGATACTTTTTGAGTAACATTTTCATATCAAATTCATAAAAGTATCTTGAGAACTTAAGAGAGTATATTGTTCTTGAGTTTCATATTTGAAAGAGAAGAAGTCCTTCATAGGATTTATATACTACAAATTTATTTATTCAAAAAATTCTTGTTTGTATCACATCTTATTTTTCCAGGATTGTTGGAATTAAGATTGTGTGAAGTGTATTCCTTGTTTTCAGGATTGTTGGAAACAAGAAGTTGAAAGTGAGAGGATTGTTCTCATTTCAACTTAATAAATCCAAGAGGATTGTTCTTGGTGGTTTGGGTGTTAGAAGATTGTAGGATAAGTCTTGGGATTAGGCTTGTACAAATATCTAACAATAGTGAAATCTCTTTCGTGTTGAAAGGGGACTGGAGTACTCTCGGATTCTGAGGGGAACCAGTATACAATATACATCATTGTGTTCTTTACTTTTCCGCATTTACCGCTTTCCAAATCATAACCAGAAAAGAAAGTAACACATTTCTAAACTCTTGCACCAAACCAGAAAAAATAAGAACAACTTGTTTCTAAAAACCGATAAACTTTCAAAGTCCTAATTCACCCCCCTTCTTAGGCGCACTCTTAAACTTACAGAAAACATTTTTACATGATTGCAGGTTCTACTTGTGGATGACCCATTCTTGTACAAGAAAGGAGCAGATGGACTAGTAATAAGGTGTGTTCCAGAAGAGGAACAAAGGGATGTTCTGAAAGCGTGCCACTACTCAGACTATGGAGGATATTTTAGTGGTGATAAAACTTCAGCTAAGTCCTCCAGTCGGGGTTATATTGGCCTTCACTGTTCAAAGATGCCCAAGAGATAATCAAAGAGTCCGACAAGTGTCAAAGAACATGCAATATCTCAAAAAGAAATTAAATGCCATGTTGGAAGTTGAACTCTTAGATCTTTGGAGTATAGACTTTATGGGCCTATTTCCACCGTCATATGGAAAAATCTATATTCTAGTGGCGGTGGATTATTTATCTAAATGGGTAGAAGTAGTTGCTTTACCAACTAATGATGCAATAGTGGTGGTTAAGTTTTAGAAAGAAAAACATCTTTGCAAGGTTTGGAGTACCGAGAGCCCTCATAAGTGGTGAAGGAACACATTTCCTAAATCACCTCATGAAGAAGCTACTCTTGAAATATAATGTGAAGCATCATATATCTACTTCTTACCACCCTCAAACCAGTGACCAAGTGGAAGTGTCGAATTGGCATCTCAAACAAATTCTAGAGAAGACGATTAACTCATCGCACAAGGATTGGGCAATCAAGTTGGATGATGCGTTGTGGGCATACTGTACTGCTTTCAAGACACCTATAGGTATGTCTCCTTACTAATTGGTCTATGGAAAAGCTTGTTACTTGCCTTTAGAGCTAGAACACAAAGCTTTGTTGGCCTCAAAATTCCTTAATTTGGATCTTGCTAAAGCGGGAGAGTCTCGAATTCTTTAACTCCATGAGTTAGAAGATTTCCGAAATCGAGCGTATGAAAATGCCAAGATTTACAAAGATCAAATAAAAAATGGCATCATCAAAGGATCCAAAGGAAGGAGTTTTTGGGAGGGAAAAATGGTGCTCTTTGTATAATTCCAGGTTAAAGTTGCTTCTGGGAAAACTGAGGTCAAAATGGTCGGGACCGTCTATAGTCCACAAGGTGTTCCCCCATGGAGCAATTGAAATGAAAAATCAGTTTAACAGGGACACTTTTAAAGTGAATGGGAAAAGGTTGAAGCCCTATTACAAAGTCCAAGAAAGTAGTCATATCAATGTTATCCGTCTTGCCTGATGAGATGAACGACCATCGAGCCATGCGACGTTAAACGAAGTGCTTCGCGGGAGGCAACCCACGCTTTTAATTATAATTGTTTTGTTTGTTTTCTTTTGTGGGTTTTTGGTGGGTTTTTTAATTATGTAGATTTTCACAGTGTAACACTCGAGAAGGTAGGAGAGAGTTAAGTATGCGTCAGTAGAGAAGATGTGCCAGTGGTAAAATGAAAAAACGAGAGAAAAACTGTGTTTTTGAGAAAGTACATTGGCCTGACACGACCACCCGTGTCACCTGCCACAACCCATGTCAGGAGGAGACGCACAATGAAGAATTTTCATATAAGGCTGACACGGCCCGTGTCAACTCCCCTGAAGCTTGTGTTTGGATTTTGTGTAATTAGGTGTGGCGGAGCAGCCGTGTCAGCCCCACGACCTACTTTTTTTCAAATTCTTTCTTCTTATTGGGTGAGCCCCTCCACTTATTAAACACATTAACCACCAACCCAATCTCGTTTTTACTTCAATTTAACCTAATTTTCACTTTTCTCTCACCTTCTCTCATAATCTTCATCTTCCTCCTCTTTCTCTCTCTCAAAACCCCCAAAACTCCATTAACAACCCCACATAAAGCTTCCTCCTTTACCCTCTCAACCACACCAAATCCTCAACCACCATCACAAAAACTTCTCCAATTTTCACCCTCTACCATAAGCACTAATTTATTTTTACTTTCACCGTCGTTTTTTTCTCTCATTACTTTTGCAGGTTCAACATCATGCCTCCATGAAGAGTAGTTACATGCAAGGATGTGGCTGAGTCATCGAGGCCAAGATAGAGAGCTAGGCGCGTCCCAAACACGCATGACATAATATTTGTGAACCCGAATCACCATAGGAGGTATAATGCTCACATCAAGCGTAAGTTAATTCCTACGAGGTACATTTGTGATACTACTCTTGATGCTCTGGGTTTAAAACATGAAATTTATCGGATGTTTCACACTCTTGGCATGCTAGAGTTTATGCACTTTGAGGAGCCATCCTTTAAGCACATAACTCTTGAATTTTTAAGCACCCTTGATTTCAAACTAAAAAATAAGTGGACCGGGTCTGCAAAAGAGTACTACAGTACTCTAACCTTCCGTCTATTTAATACTGAGCATGAATTATCTATTGATGAATTGGGGGAATTCTTCACCTCCCAATTATTGGTCAAGGAACTGTGCCCGATACCTTTGTCCCTGGCGATTTTTGGATGGCCATTATAGATAAAGATGAATATATCACCAAATGGGCAAAGGCTTTGGGTATTTATAACCCGTGTTTCAGGTATGCCCAAAAGGCATTGGCTTACACCTTATTTGGACGAGGTGACAGTACCAGAGTTACAACTCAGAGGGAGTTGTTCTTCTAATTTTGCATGGCCCACCAAGAGTCGATCAATGTTGCCGTTTTTGCGGCCAATTATTTGGGCCGCAATGGTAGAACCAGCTCGGGTGACATTTCGGTAGGCGACATGATCACCCATATCACTTATCATCTTGGATATGGCATGGACTTGTTTGAGGTAGGTACTGTAGAAGGTAAGAACAAAATTTATTAGGAACCCCTGGTTCACCAATAAATGATTGAGGTTCATTCTGACTATTTTTCCCTAGTTATCCATAAGAGGCATATTCTTGCTTTGCCTGCCCCTGATTTTATTATTATTGCTAATCCTAATAACTGGTTATATGAGAACAATGTCCCAAACGAAAGGGACGATTATATGGATGATTTTGTTGCAGGTGCAGATGAAGAAGAAGAGCAACCTACTGAGGATCACTTTATACCCCCCATGATTCGAAATAGCATGCTTTAGGGTCCTCCTTCACGCCTCTAGATCAATAGGGGTGGGTGCAAACTGAAATCGGTCACCTTCTCATCGAGCAAACCAGATAAGGTGTGGAGCTTTTCCGATAAGGTGTAGAGTTGTTTAGGCAAGGAGTTGAACAGACCCGACAAGGGACTGCTATTTATGAAATGCATGCGATGATGCAACGTCTAGTGTTGCATTTTCCACATTCTCCTCCTCCTCAGTAGGCGCTGTGAGTTATCCTCGTGCTTGTGCTAAAACATTGAGGTCAATTTTTAGTTCAATTGTTAGGGGGTTCTTTTATTTTTTTTGTTTTTCAGTTTTTGTTTCTAGTCATATATGGTTTTATTTTAAGTTTTATGTTATTTTGCTTTGTGTTGCTTTGTTTACCCTGTGTTACAGATTGATTGCATTTTGTTGGATGAATGATGAATTGGTAGTTAGAGGATGAAATATGCAACCCAGACTTGCTCTCTAAGAGCCCCCGAAAGCTGATACAATCAAAAATAATTGTTGGATGCAACTTGATGACACGAGACTTAGATTGGAGTACTGTGGACCCGAACCGGAAAAGAAGCAACGTTACACGAGATGTACTTTAGAACCTGTAAGTTTTGGCCAACATGGTGAGCGTACAAAAATCCAGAAAAATATATCATCATGAGAGTTCAGTCAGGTATGAGTTAATCACTATGAGTTTGCGTAGGTTCTACTCACATTGCACTGCATGATGAAACACACTGAGGCACGTTGTTTCTATTTTTCCCTGAGCCTTTCTAGCCATCCTATTATGATGTGTATCCCTTTTTAACCTTGTTGAGCATGTATCCATTTGTTTGTTATAACCACATCTGTTAACCCATGGCCAAACACTTCCTACCCTGCTCGGCATAAGTGTTGAAGTTTTTGAATCAGTGTTAAGTTCTAAGTTTAGGGTGGTGCACCTAAGATGAGAAGAGCAAGTGCAATAAAAATTATATAAAAAAAAAAGAAGAAAAAAAAGAGAAAAGAAAGAAAAATGTTGAGACAGAAACATGTCTTGAAAAGAAAAAAAGAGCACTTGTATAAGCAAAGCGACTCGATGATCAATGAAACGCTCGGAAAATTATAGTGAGTGAAACCAAAGACTCAGAAAAAAGGATGCGGTTAGATCCCCATGGTGATAAAATAAGCACAGATACAAGAACAACATCATGAATTTTGAGCATAAAACCCCTCGTATATCCTTTTTATTTGTTTATCCCACCGTACCTAAGCTCCGTTATAATCCGAAGATCTCAAAAAATGTGTGCAATCTGTCTGTGTAATGAAGGTAGAGTTTATTCAAATTTAAGATTTGGTATTACATATGCTGAATTATGAGTGAAAAACACTTTAATCCTGAGAGATTTGGTGAGAAGTGTGAAAAAGCTTGCAGGTGAAGAAGTACTTTGATGTGGAAGTGCAACAGACAGTTTGGATAGGGAAACCGGAAACTTGACCAGAAAGGTGGAAAACGAGTTGTGAAAGACATTGGTTGTATTGTGGTAAGAATAAATTCAAGGGTGACCTCTTGATGTCTCATGCATTACTTGAGGACAAACAATGAGCTAAATTTGGGGTTGTGATCGGTCACCAATTCTACTTAGTTTCCTTTAATTATTCGACAAATATCTATCATTTTGGTAACATATTGGTTTGTCTTTCATCTCTTTCTCTTTAGTTATTTCATATTTTGCATTTGGTATTTTTGTATTGCATTAGTTTGAATTTTATGTTAATTAAGATGCTTGTGATGTCTTGGTTTGGTAGTGTTAGTGTTTTCAGGTGCAAATGAACAGTCTGAGGAACTGGTGCAAAGACGAGAGAAATTCTGCAAGGTTCAGGAGTGATTTTTCTCAAAAACAGATGCCTAACACGGGTGCCTGTGTCACCTGACACACCCATGTCAGAAGGTGGATAATGGAAGCTAGGAACAAAACCATTGGGCTGACACGCGTGCCCGTGTCACCTGACACGGCCCGTGTTGTAACACCCCAAATTCTACCCAAAATTATAATACAAAAATCAGAGTATTTTAAAAACTTTCAACAATTGTTTGGGATATCACATTTTCTTCATAAAAATATCACATAACTAGATACAAAACACTTTGATCGCGGAAGATCACAAAACAAATTTTATCAGCTTTTAGAAACAAAACAACTTTAATTCAATACGCAGCGGAATTCATAATTATTCAACTTAAACAACATGTCACTTTTTATTCAACTAAAGTACAACGACTATACTAACAACAATAGAAACTACAAAGATAATCATTAATCCCTCCCTGGGTGTTACGTATCAGAGCGACACACCAACTTGGACTCGATGAAACTACTAAATCTTCATCGCCGCTAATCACCTGCACGTTACCAGTATAAAGGTAACGGCGAAACAAAAGAAAGGGTGAGATATCAAATCAATATAAATAGGCGTATGATAAACAGTATATTAGATCAGAATCATACAAATTTCACCACTTCAAAACAACAACTATAAAACATCCAACAAACCACTTAGTAACAACAATAAGCCACTTAGTAAATCAACGTAACAACTTATAGCAACAACAGCTTATAACAACAACAAAACAACGGCAATCAATAAACAATGAATAATAACAACTGAAATTCTGGTATGACAGACTCGGATGTCAATCCCGATGTCAAGACATTTGATCTGTTATTAATGTAGCAGAGGAAAAGTAGAAAGATCCCCCATTTATTAATTACTCCTAAACAGGAGTCAATGAGACCTGGGATCACACATGTTCAGTAGACATAACCAGATTATAATCTTTATATGGTTTTGTTTAGGAACAACTAACACTTCTAAACTTGATGTTATAAACAATGTCATAACATTCATAACTGAACAAACAATGAAAAAGATAAATAACATAGTTAATTGTTAATCCAGTTCGGTCTAACAACCTACTCTGGGGGCTACCAAGCCAGGAAGAAGATTTCACTATCAGTAGTACTATTTTATGTAAACAACCTCAGGTTTACAGATAAACAACCTCTGGTTTACCTAGTCACTACCCAATGCAACCTTTATCTCAGAACTCCATCCAAGAGGACCTCTGCTTACTCCCTAGTGATAGCTAACTGTTACAACCCTGCAACAGCTATTTACACAATTAACAATGAACAATAACTTGATCTTGCTTCCCAGCTTCGATCAAGAATACAATACTCAACTCTTACCTACAGGTTTCGAGTGAGGACAATCACTTCTCTAACCTACAGGTTTCGAGAAGGACATGGAAGCCATCCCACAACCTGGGTGGTATACCTATAGAAACCCTAATGACTACATCGTTTCTAAACAAGGTTTTCTATGTCAAACTAGTTTACAAAGTTTCATATTTATAAACTGATCCCAATTGGACTTGGGCTTAACAATTCGCAGCACTCCTTGCTATTACAAATATGCAGAAATATTCTGCTACAAATAAGGTCTTTTAATCATGAGTTTCCTAATTTATCTCCTAAATTAGAAACTGCTGAATCTTCAATCTTCTGATCTATTTCTTCCTGAATCTTCAATCTTCTGATCTGATTCTTCAAATATTCTTTTGACCTTTAAATTTGCGCCATATAGGATTACAAAATATTCTGCGAATATCCTGTATTTGTTAAGTACAAACTGAATCTTTCTTCCAGTTCTGCAGGCGTGATGTCATGAGTTGATGTCATGACATTCCATCTAACATCTTGCTTGTACCTGTTTTGTTCTTTTTATATTTGCAAGATTCACAATGATATTATGTTTTACTGCTATTATATTTTAGCCAAACATAGATGCCAATCAGCCAATAAAAGCACTAACAATCTCCCCCTTTGGCATATTTTGGCTAAAAATTAAACATTCATTAAAAGTGCAGCAAAACATAACTACTTCAACTTTCAAGACACCAAGGAAGAACAGAATTTTACATTCTCAGAATTGGGATTTTACCTTCTGTTCTTCAGGACTTGAACCACATCATAACATCGTTAGTCTGCTACAAAATCCTTTATTTCTTTTTATAGTAGCAAAATCAGAAGATGGTAGATGGTATTCTCTCCCCCTTTTTAGACACAATATGACAAAGAATGGACTGATGTCATAATATGTAGTGGAACACCTTCATGCCACACTGATGTTCACGAGGAAGATGATGGGAGAAGCCCTGCGTCTTGGAGGACCAATGGTGGCATAAGGGACCCCTTCCATAGTCTTGTACCAGAAACTGAATCCTAGCATAGACCTAGAGAGAGGACTTGAGTGAAAACTGCCCACCAGTCCTAGTAACTTAGAACACAAATCACAATTGTGTTCATAACTCATATCATAAATCACAACGAAAATGATTCCTATACTGAAGGTTGTATATAGTGGAACATCTTTGTTGTTATTGCAGAAAAACCCATGGTAGAGACCATCAACATCCCCAGCCCGTGTTTTTCTTTTTTTGAAGAGGTTTTGGTATAGCAACCCATCGCAATACCAAACCCAAACACGACTCACAAGAACGTACACGAACGACATTTTGAGAGAGTTTGATTTCTGCAATTCATGGAGATGCTATTATATAGCCATTGGATATTATAGGAAATAACGATGGTCTTTGGTCTTGTTCAATGGTCAAATTGTTAATTAGGTAACAATTCCATAATCAATTACTCTTTCCAAAGCAGTTTTTGACTGTTTTTCTGATAGGAGTTATCTTGAATAACCAGTGCATGCATAGTCATTGATTGTACTTTACACTGACCACTGATGTGTAGATAAACTTCAAGTCAAATTTCCTTGTTTGACTTAGAAGATTCAATGTCTTTGGACATGTCATGACATCGTGTCAGACATTGTCACTTTTCTTCCCTTTAAGCACATAGCTCGAGATTCTGTAAAAGATTAAGACAGAGCATCTTTTTGGATCAATTAACAAACTCCCTACTTACTCACTAGTCATAGACTTAGACTTCTGTTGTTCTGAACACCTTGAGACTGTTAGACACACAACTACCTCATTAGTGTTGAGAAGGAATCATGGTTACCAATTGCACATGGTTAGCTTGAACCATTCACAAATAGCTGACAAAAGTATCACATTTTCTTCATGATGTTTAAAGTATTTTTAACCAAGAAATTTTTCTTGACAAAAGAAGTTACTCCCCCTATCTGAGATAGTCTGAGCTTCCCCAACGGAATAAGCTTGAAATGATGAATGGAAAATATAAGACTCATCTTCATATCTTTAAGAGCCACACCCTCTGTTCAACAGTCTTGCTGAACACACTCACTATAGCAAATTTGTTCCTTACAATAAATACTTACACCAGAAGTAGAATGTCATAACATTGTGTCTGACATTTGTACTACAAGTATTTTCCACAAGTTTCATCTCTTTCTTCAACAGACCCTTGCCTAGTAACTTATCTCCTTCAGAAACGATCAACAGAAGACCTTTTGATACTAGAAGCACACACAAAGAGGTTGCCACAATCTCAACAAACAGAACTGCCACTCCTTGAATTTTGTTGAGCATAACCTTACCATGTTTGA
This sequence comes from Vicia villosa, assembly GCF_029867415.1. Lineage (NCBI taxonomy): Eukaryota > Viridiplantae > Streptophyta > Magnoliopsida > Fabales > Fabaceae > Vicia > Vicia villosa. The sequence goes on from NC_081184.1 coordinate 104,927,961, forward strand.
ATCGGATCATGGTCTGCTTAAGACAATTCAAAATCCTTCTTGATATGGTGTTTTTCAATCTCACACATTGATTAACATGCTCCTTGAACAGAAGAGATTCTCCTTTATCCTTAGCTGTGTTGATCCGATCATAGAACTTTTGTCTTCATAGTCATCTTCACTAAGTGAAGTCTTCATCATGAAAGTAATTATGTATTGTCAAAACACATTACTTACATCTAGATCAGAACCTGCCCATTCTAATCCACATTATGCCTGAACTGCCACTTTAGACAATAATGTTGCTTTTTCAAACTTCTAATGTATATTCCCAGTCCTTCTTCCAGGAAATACGTACCTTGTGATGTTAGTACCACTTAAGACATAAGTTCATCTAAACTCAAACAGACTCTGACTATCCATAGATATAAAATTTTCTCTATAGAGGACTTGGAACACAAGAAACAATTTGTGTTCACGACACAAAACAAGACTCTTTATTCTTTACCAAACAGTTGTAAACAATGACCTCAGACTTAACAATGCCTGAACACTACCCTTAAACCCTATGATTGACTCAATTAGACAATCATAACCTAGACTCTAGACACTTCTCATATCCGAAAGAAGAACATGAGGGACTCAAACAAGACTCAAACAAAACAAAAAGACTCTATAAACCTGAGAAATTTAAACAACATACCTGGACTTTAACCAAAGTCTTCATCAAGAAATGTTATTTGAGAACAAACTGCACCAGGTGGACTTGTGCATAGGTTGGATCATGCACTTAGATCAGAACAAGTGATACACACCATCAATTCATGTCGTCAGATGATAATACAAAGAATATTCTTTGCTGGTCTTTGAGAATAAACATGATTTAAGTTATGTTTTGAGGTTTTTGTGTGACTTCGTTCTTCATTCTTCAAGATTAGTCTTTGAAAAGACTTTGTTCTTCATTCTTCAAGATTAGTCTTTGAAAGACTTTTCAAATGAAAAGAAGTAGAAAAACATTGTCTTTGCTGATCTTCATACTCTTTTACTCCCCCTGAGATATACAACTTTAGGACATCTTTGATGTTTGTCCTTGAAGTTCCCGTCATTTGGAATTTGCCACAGATTCCAAGTTTAGAAACCTCAGTTTGCTTGCTACACAATATCCACATTTCCATATTCTGTAACTTGGAATAGAAGAAACTATGATTGTATAACCATAAATTGATCTTCAATATACATGTCTGAGTTGTTTTATACGGACTTTGTAAATATCCATCTCCCATCAAGATATTTAACAGAATCAGTATGCCACATCAGAGACTCTTGCCTTCTTCTTTGATGTGTGAAGATAATTGAGAACTCATGGCTATAAGAACTTGTTCTTAGTCCAACATCCACGTTCTAAACCTAATAAGTACTAAGTCTCCCGTCAAAGTACTTACCAGCTTTTCAGTTAGAATTTGCTACTCACACTAGGTCATTCTGACTGATTACCTCTTCACATTTATACTTTCTTTTCTTGGCAAATAAACAAAATAACTGAAGATCTTGAGATGATGTTGTAACATCAGATATGACATCATCCTTCATGGTTCTTGGTTAACATCTTTAATGTCAAATTGACAACACTCAGGGTAATAACAGAATAATCCAATTATCAGCAATATCTAGACATATCAAGGGATAAAGTAGCCAACATCTCAATAAGCTTTTCTTCAAACTTTCATTCTGATTTTGAGATGATGGATGCCAAAGTCTGTACCTATAGAGGAGATTCCCTCAACTAGGTTTCTGGAACAGACTTAGTTATAGCATGACACTGAATTAGTCAGATTCATCTGATTTCCTTGATTTCAAACAACACTACCCTGTCTAGATAACAACTAGGGCAGTACACATTCTTAACCATATTTCACTGTGATTGAGATACAGTATTCAGCTCCAACATCTGCTTTATGGTTATGATACTTATCTGGTTTTGTTGATCAGAGGAAACTCGCAGATATAGGCTCTTCACAAGTACAACACAAAGGATCAGAAAGGAATACCTTCATGAGTTTTCTTAGAAGTGCTGAGCACATGTTAATCGTGTCCTGATTAACTTAGCCAGATGTCTCCTCTTCCAAACGAGGAGTAGGTTCCAACCCAATGTTCTCACACTATATTAGTTTAGCACCAGAACATCTGTTCTTCAGCTGGTAGCTGCATACCAGTTCTTAATGTCCTAACATCTAGTAGAACATTTGTTCCTCCTTCTAGGAACACTCAACCTTGAAATTTTCAAGGTACACACTTGCAGATAATTATGAATATCATTGATCAGTTGACATTCATCAGCTCTAAAAAACCATGTCATTATGAGTGGACTTGAGAGGTTACTTAAGTATCTTTGACACTTTAATTATAGCTGTCAATACATGCCATACATTTTGTTGACTATACATAACCCTAGGGTTTCTCAGAGACTATGCAGCGGAAAATAGTCATACCTCAACAGAATTCACACAATGCTGCTCAACCTTGCACAATGCTTGCTTCTGCATCAAGCAGCTGACTAGACCTAACCAAAATCCTGACCTGACAAACTCACAAGAATACAGAGGTTACCTTATCAATATCTTCACTCCCGCATGAAGGTTTTGATGCGATTCTTCTCTGTCCATAGACACCGGTCGAATTAGTTCTGAAATTCAAGTTCTTCACTCCCGCATGAAGTCTTTGGATTTAGCACTCCTTGTTCTAGCATCACAACTCTTAGGTCTGGTTGGTCTAATCATATTGGTCCATCTTCCACTTCAAGGGACCATATAATATGAACATTCTTTGTTCAAATAATCTTCTACCTTTACCACAACTAGAATTTATCCCTCATGGATCTCATCCAAAAACAGACATGATGCCTGCTCTGATAGCAATTGAAATTATGGTATGACAGACTCGGATGTCAATCCCGATGTCAAGACATCTGATCTGTTATTAATGTAGCAGAGGCAGAATAGAAAGATCCCCCATTGATTAATTACTCCTAAACAGAAGTCAATAAGACTTGGGATCACACATGTTCAGTAGACATAACCCGATTATAATCTTTATATGGTTCTGTTTAGGAACAGCTAACACTTCTGAACCTGATGTTATAAACAATGTCATAACATTCATAAGTGAACAAACAATGCAGAAGATAAATAACACAGTTAATTGTTAACCCAGTTCGGTCTAACTACCTACTCTGGGGGCTACCAAGCCAGGAAGAGGATTTCACTATCAGTAGTACTATTTTATGTAAACAACCTCAGGTTTACAGATAAACAACCTCTGGTTTACCTAGTCACTACCCAATGCAACCTTTATCTCAGAACTCCATCCAAGATAAGAGAACCTCTGATCATTCCCTAGTGATACCTAACTGTTACAACCCTGTAACAACTATTTACACAATTAACAATGAACAATAACTTGATCTTGCTTCACAACTTCGATCATGAATACAATACTCAACTCTTACCTACACCTTACGAGTGAGGACAATCACTTCTCTAACCTACAGGTTTCGAGAAGGACATGGAAGCCATCCGACAACCTGGGTGGTCTAACTATAGAAACCCTAATGACTACATCGTTTCTAAAAAAGGTTTTCTATGTCAAACTAGGTTACAAAGTTTCCTATTTATAACTTGATCCCAATTAGACTTGGGCTTACAAATCGCAGCACTCCTTGCTGTTACAAATATGTAGAAATATTCTGCTACAAATAAGGTCTTTTAATCATGAGTTTCCTAATTTATCTCCTAAATTAGAAACTGTTGAATCTTCAATCTTCTGATCTGTTTCTTCCTGAATCTTCAATCTTCTGATCTGATTCTTCAAATATTCTTTTGACCTTTAAATTTGCGCCACATAGAATTACAAAATATTCTGTGAATATGTTGTATCTGTTAAGTACAAACTGAATCTTTCTTCCAGTTCTGCAGGCGCGATGTCATGAGTTGATGTCATGATATTCCATCTAACATCTTGCTTGTACCTGTTTTGTTCTTTTTATATTTGCAAGATTCACAATGATATTATGTTTTACTACTATTATGTTTTAGCCAAACATAGATGCCAATCATCCAATAAAAGCACTAACAACAACAAAGTTAACACGCAACTCAATCTGCGACTAAACTATGCAAATGCATGTGGTACCATAGAACTCCCAATTTAAACATATGCCAGGTTATCGAGGCATTTCAACAAGGCATAAGCCTTCAAAGTGGTGCCATCAAGGCCAACTTAAACAGTGCCAATTCAGGCCAACTTAAATGATGCAATGTATGCGACATTATGAATGACATACAATCAACAATATCAACAACGATAACCAGAATAACAACGACAAAAACAACAACTTGAACATGCATCGATTGCATCAACTTAGATCAACATTGGTCATACAACCTACAACTTAAACATGTCCATAAATCAGGACAATTCAACTTATCAATAACAACTTATAATCAACGGTAGTTCAATCAACAACATGTTTGGCAACAATACACTCATCAGCAAGTATTCAAAACAACGTGTTTAATAACAACTCATCAACAATACAATTCCATAACCCGGAACAATTCAAACGCACCTGCAAATCAACTTATTAAACATAATTATACCAAAACAAATCAACGAAAAATACCTATTAGTATACACGACTTACTCCGACAACTTTCAACTAAATCCGGGCAACTATTTATACCACTTAATTAGGCTAATTCGGCTAATTGGTACTGTTTTATTTTCTATACTACTACCTATTAATTAATTATGTCTGTTTCTATATTACTGAGATGTTATTTCTGCTACCATATACCAGTTCTGCTAAATCGACATTATCCATTGACAAGTTAAGTGATACATTAATCCATTTGAACTATTGTTTACGGTGATTTCCGGTAAACAACCGCTAGTCTTCCAAACTATAAAATATACTTTGGTTACTCGCAGGATCGACTATATTGATCCTAGGACATAGTCAAACAATTTTCTTTTGATATGATTTGGTTCATATTTGTTTGTTCTTGCTTCGAAAACTTGTTTGTGATGTGATCATATGACTATTCATGTGAAACAACACTTGTTATACATGTTAATATAACTTCGACAAAGAGACATAGAAAGCGTGTAAATTGCAGAAATATAAAGTGCAAGAATATAAAGTGCAGAAATGTAAAATGCTTCGAATGAAAGTTAAACAAAAGATAAAGGAATTGAAAAGATACTTGAATAAAGAAAGATACAAAAGTATTTAAAATGGTGTTGGTGTCATACGTACATTTCTCAGCGAACTCGTTCTCTTAACGCTTGATACTTGAGTGATTTATGAGTGATTTTTACAAAATAAACACACGGAATCCTAACATTAAGACCCTTATTTATACTAATTTCGACCCTAACGGTCCTACACTAATATGATGCCACGTTGCTCACATGCATACGCTTCGAATCCCTGGGATGCCATCTGTCCTTGTTCGGTTACACAGACTATTTAGAAATTCAAATCCTCCCGCCTGAATCCTCTTCCGATACGTGGCAATGTGATCAAAATCGAGAATGCTTACGGAAACACGCCAAGCTTTAGTACTCTTTGTGTTTCGAAAAAAAAGTTTAAGTCTTAGAGACAATTTATTTTGAACTAGCTTCAATCTTCATCATCTTCACCTCAACTTAAACAACATCCTTGAAACATGGCCATCAGTAGCCATTTTTAATCTCAGAAATGGTCATCAGTAACCATCCTTCTTCGAACTCTAACTCTTTAAAGAATATTTTCTTCCAACGAAATCTCTAGCTAACAAATTGCCCCCAATAAATGCATGTTTCGATGGAACGAGAGAAATAGGCGTTTCTTGTCATGATGAGATTTTGTTTTACTCATTTTTTAGAGTTCCAAGATACTTAATTACTGTCATTATTATTTATGACTCATCTCTCAAAACGTCTTGTCATTTTCAAAAACGTCTCTTCAAAACGTATACTCCCACGTTTTGTCATTACTTGTGATCATTGCTCCTATATACTAGGAGTAAGCTAACAACTGTTCGACCGCCATTGGATTAAATCACCGATTGTCGCGTGTCTTTGACCTTTATTCAAAAGATTTGAAAAAGGATTTCACTAAACCGTTAAATACTTAACCCTTTGCCTTCACATAACTTCACCCTTCATCTTTCTGCTACCATCTTAGAAAAAAGAAATCCTCTTTGATTTAACCTAATCTCTTGAAGCAAATACATCCATGGCGTCTTCTTCAAACACTCTTTAACATGTTCAAAAGATTCAACATCCCACACAGATTGGAAACCAACAATGTATTCCAGATCAAATGCAGCAGAAATTCGTGCTATCTACGCTTCTCAGGTAATTATTCCCTTTGAACTTTCTGGAAAAACTCTCGCCTACATGGGTCCTTTACCTGGAGGAAATAACCCTTCTCTAGGTAAGTTCTTTCCTGCTTATTATAAAACTAGGCCATTGCTCAGTAAGAACCAAATAGATGAAGAGGGTAACCCAATCTTAGCCAAAAATACCCAGGTAGAAGATGATATGACCGAAACCAATGTAGCTCTATAGAAAAATTAGGTTAAATTATGCAACCAACTTCCTAAAAGTCTTTAGGTCAATCCCTTTAGCGAAGGATCCTGACCTATATTACGCTTGGATGGATAAAGTAGAAAGCCAAAAGGCTTCATTTTGGAAGAAACTAGGGATTTATGATCTAATTCAACTATCCAAAACGGGCTTAGAATATAATCAAACCATGTTAGTAGCATCAGTGTATTTTTGGGATGCGTCTCATAATACCTTCCATCTTCCCTGTGGAATGATCACCCCTACCCTCTTCGATATAGCCGCTATCACAGGGCTTCGACCAACTGGGGAAGTTTTTGATCCCAACTTCATGGATACTGACACCATCAAATTCAATGAAGTGAAAGTCACCTATACTGCTTTTATCTAGAGGTATCATGTCAAAACATCTACTGAAGTTACAGACGAAGAACACATTGTGTTTCTAGCACTCTGGCTTTCGAGGTGTGTTTTTTGCTCCAGGTCTATCCAGGTGGCAAAAAGGTATCTCTGTATGGCCAACCAGATAAATGCTGGTAAAAAGTTAAACTTAAGCCAGTTAATTCTAGGATTCCTTTATGAGAGTCTTGGCGAAGCAGCAGATCTTATCAAGAATTATACGACAGGATCTCTCCTCTTCGCTGGACCCTTATGGTTTTTGCAACTATGGCTTAATGCCACTTTCGAAGCACACCTTCCATATAAAGGTAGTGTTGATGAAGAAGACACGGCAATCAAGAACCGAACAGTCGAAGGGACTAGGTTGGCTTACCTAACTCCTAAAGAAGAATCAGGGAAGCTTCATGAGACTTTCCCAGCATACATGATGATGTTTGCTCAACGTTACCAGTTCGAACCTTCTATGGCTCCATTTGAAGAGAAGAAAGTAGGTCCTGAATGGTTCACCCGAGAATTCCCAACAACTACTCCAGATCAACGAGCTGAATCTATGGTTATTTGGGAAGCTTTTCTGACGCCTAAACTATTGTATCATCGATTACGATCTCCCAAGAGCCATTGCTGTCTCCTTTGTTACCAACCAAATCTTGTTTCGAGACAATTTAGATTGGTTCAACTCAAGCCAAAATGCATGTATGATAAGAGAAATCACATGTGTCTACACACTTCGCATTTAGCTGAAGACGAATATGAATCAAAGATCTCAAAATATGTTGGCATAACCACTCTCTCTCATTTCTTTCGAACCCGCATTTTACTCTACCATAGATTTCCATCAATGGTGGACAGATTATTATACCACGCAAATCTTCGATGCTGAGAGCCTTACTCAAGAACTAACTGAAGCTTTTGCTGATGTGCAGGCGAGATTCAAAAAAGGTACTTTGACTCACATTAAAGAAATTCAAGCCTTTCAAAAATTCTTTGAAACTATCTACAGGCCTGATGATCTTAGTCGGACCATTCGTGAAGCTGCGGTCACTTTACGTGAAAAATTTTCTGCTAAACTGGATAAGCTGAAACTGCCCATGTACGTTCATCCTGAACTACGCTATGAAGTGGCTTTTGAACATAATCCTCCAAAATTCCCTCCACTACCTAGTGCTGATTTTGGTGTGGCTCTAAGTCCTCCTTTTCCAGACTGGTTTGTGTGTGGGAATGCCATTAAAATCCTTCAGGAACAATCTAAAAAATACGCTGAACGAGTGGTTCCGACTAAGCATACCCTGGATACTTTCAAAGGACATCTTCATATAGGTCTTGAGCACGTTCGTGTCCTGACTCCAATACCTGAAAGTTGGGGTTTGGACAATCCTTTGATTAACTCTCCTTTCTTATCCACAAATTAACTTCTGCTCTTGTTTACAGCTGTAGGTCGAAAGAAAGCTACCAAGGAAGCAGCTGCTCAAAAAGATACTAGAGACTCGAAGGGCGTTAAAGCAAGTGGGAGTGACACTGTCACTACCAGCAAAAAGCCAACGGTATGTATATATATTTTCCTTATAGTCTGTGCATTTATCTTGAACGCTAATCACTTTGTTCAATATGAATATTCTCAGGGTTTGAAGCCTCCAACACCTTCAAAACGAAAGGTTTCCAATACCAGCGCTTCAGACGATGAAGATAAATCTCCTCCTCGTACCAGACAAGCTACGAAGAAACGACAAAAGATCACCGTTTCTTTATCCAAAGAAAAGGAATCTGGAATTTCAAGTCTTGCTTCATCGAGTGATAAGGTATCTTCGGATGTATCACCTGTAAAGGCTGCTAGTACTATTCCAGTTGTGGGAAGTCATAACTCAAGTCCTGATAACGTCCCACACAAGGTATTGAATCTCATACTGTAACGATTTTTAATATTCGACTTCAATTGCTAAGTATACGTTTTACCTTGTATATACAGGACGACGTAGGCACAACTACTTCTGATCTTAACACTTCAAACCTCAGCATTGATCTTGGCAACCTTCAAGGTATGCATTTGTCTCTTCGATTGACAAACAACTCTTTGATGGCTTCTTGTCCTAACAAACTCTGATTTACGTAACAGGTGTCCCTCAACTTAAATCTCCTGCCCTTTCCGAAATCCTTGAAGATGTTCAACCCATCGCGACCATCGTCTCCCCTGTGCGTGTTGAGGAAAGTCAAACGAAACTTCTAATTTGCCTCCAACCGGCAATAATGAAACTTCGACCCTCGGGAATACAGTTACTCCTGTGGCTACTTCGAAGCAGACCACTGCAGTGCTTACTCCTACAGAACTGGAGCAACTCAAAGATACTAATCCCGTAAGCTTTCTCAAGGCTATGATGAATGCTAAGGGTATTTCGCCTATCAAGCTCGAGCCTTCTTTGACTGTTTTGGCGGACGGTGGTAAGGAGAATGATATTCCAAAACTCCTTCGTCAGATAAAGGAAAAGCTCTTTGAGACCAATCTTATTGACACTCTGCGCAAGGACTCCACCAGCTATTTTGGTTTGATCAATCTTTTGAAGAAGGTGGATTTACTCCATGTCTCGGACGAAGTCTCCGAAGTGATTGTCTCGCTAAGTTCTCTTCTGGATCAGCTTCAAGCTGATAATCTCCGCAAACGGGATGTTGATGAAAAACTCAAGGCGAAAATGATTTCTCAAAGTTCTTCGTGGAAGGCTACCAACAATGCAATAGACAAGGCTAGCGCCCTTGAGCTCGAGCACACAAAGTGCCAAGAAGAATATAAAACTTGTGAGACAAACATCAAATCCTAGGAGCAAAAAATTAAACGCCTCGAAGAAAAAATAAGCAACACTAGGTCCCGTCAAGAAGAGATCAAACAATCTCAGCAGCATGAGTTGAACGAAGTGGCGCAGTCAGGAATTCAACATCTCGAGATGGTACAGAAGTTAGTTCCAGAGATCGAAGAACTGAATAAACAACAAGCACTAATCGAACTTCGTCTGACGTTGTGGGCCTCTCAATATGCCAAGATGAAGGATAGTCTTCATAAGGACTTTTACTAATTGTTCCAATTTTTGTAACATCTTTTGAGCTTAGTACTTTGTCTTATTTTGTAATCAAAATAACCCAGGAATACATGCACACTTTTCTTTCGAATTATCTATATATTATATTTTGCAACTGTCACAAATAATGTTTTAACACTTATTAAATTGTCAAAAAATTTATTTTCCAGCTATCATAATGACCTTGATGGTGTATCTATGTGGCATGATTACTCCTTGCAGCCTCTTTAAGCCTAGACTTGACGTTTCCACTCCCTTAGCCGCAACCATCATTAAATGATGACATCACTTTTCAAAACGTCTACTTGGGACGTGCGTGTATCAGTTTCTAAAATGATTACACTTCAACTTCCAAGGCGGGAAACGGCGAAATCCATAACTTCTCTTGGGGAAACCAAACGCGGTCCAATCAAAACTTAGAAAATAATCACTCTTTTATGGCCAACGTCCTCTATATAAGCCTTAGTATTCTGCTTATTTCTTCATCCTCTTACCATACTCTTATCAAAGTTTTCTCTCCTCCTCTTGTACTCCTTTAAATACAGAGTTTGAAGAACTTCTTTTTTGTACTCCCTTACTCAAAATGACACAACCTTTAACTTACACTACCATCAGGTCCTCCATCAAAAAGGAATTCAAACTCTCTATGGAAGATTTCGATGAGAACCACATCAATGTTGACGCACTTTTTGCCAACCAACAACTCCAGTTTTATCAGGGAATCCTGTAGGGGTCTGTTTATCCAAACATGTTGGCAGACTTATAGATGTTTGCGTCCCTCCGTATAGATCCAGAAGGAAGAACCACCATTGTGTCTAAGGTTCGAAGAGCCCCTATTACCATTACTCCCTCAACTATCTCTGAACTGCTGAGATGCGATAATCTTGGAGAAGCGTTTGATGATAACTCCATTAACATGACTACCTCTGATGTCTTAAGGGCCCTCATGGCTAATGATCCTTTTAGTGCTAAGATCATTAGGATTTGGAATCAACTTTTAGTGGGAAACTTTCGACCACGAAACCAGGACCAAGACAACATCATGATGGAAGATCTGGAGTTCATACTCTGTGCTCTCCGGGGAAGGAAAATCAACTTTCCATTGCTGATCTTCAAACAGTTTGTCGAAGCTGTTGCTATGGATGCCTCTCGTCAAGGCGTAGTGACATGCCTTCCTTATGGAAGGTTGTTGTCCTATATGTTTCTCAAAAAGGGTATAGTGAGGAGAATGCGCATGGAAGGATCTCTAGATCTTTTCGAAGCAGAAAGCTTGCCCCTGCTGTCCTTGGAAGGTATAAAGCAAAGGATCAACTAAAGGGTGCTTTGTTTGAGGCTTTGTTGGAGGCGTTATAGGTCTTAGTTTTATTGTTCATAATTTTGAACGCTCCTTTTGATAGCTTCTAGTGTGCCTCTATTTTTGTAGCCTTTGTTATGCATGGAAACACAATCTTCCAAAATGAATGTACTCTTCTAATTGTAATGAAATATATTTTGACATTGCTCTGTCTTCTTACTCTATTTACCACATATCTCACTCAGACACGAAGCCATTTTGGTGCTTGTTCAACCATTTTGGCCTACGTAGCATACTTTAAATATCTACGTTTTTGCAATTTTTACTTTATGCATGATTGGTTTGTATCTTTTCAGATACTTCCCATTCACTCTTAAAATCCTGCGATCTTCTGCCAATTCTTCTATCTCATAAGCATTATTTGAGAATACTTTTAAGATTCGAAAGGGTCCTTCCCAGTGTGGGGACCATTTGCCTAAAACCTGATTCTTTCGATCTATAGGTAAAATAACTTTCCAAATTAAGTCATTATTGATAAATGATTTACCTTTCACCTTTTTATTGTATGCCCTCGACACCCTTTCTTTTTGTCTTTTTATCATTTCCAACGCTCGAAGTCTATCTTCGTCCAGATCAACTAATTCGTTCATCATCAATTCCCAATACGTGTTTGGGGGAATTTCTGCTTGTCTTTGGACTCGGACTGATTGCAAATATATCTCAAATAGGAGTACTGCATCGTGCCCGAACTTGGAAAGGTGTGGTGTTTGTAGCTTCTTTTGGTGACGTTCGACAAGCCCAAAGTGCTTGGTCCAAAGTTTTATGCCAATTCTTAGGTTTTTTCCTACATGTTTCTTTATGAGACCAATTATTACCTTATTTTCTGCTTCGACTTGTCCATTTGCTTGAGCGTAGTAAGGTGTAGAAGTAAATAATTTGAACCCCATTTCTTTGGCGAATTCTTGCATCTTTCGACCAGTAAACACTGATCCCTGATCGGTGGTTATACTTTCTGGGATTCCGAATCTGTATATAATGTGTCTTTGAATAAACTCAATCACAGCCTCCTGATCCACATTTGCAAGTGGTATCGCTTCAACCCATTTTGTGAAGTAGTCTATTCCTACTAAGATATATCTTTGACCTTTGGAAGACGTGGGACGAATTTCTCCAATTAAGTCTAGTGCCCAACCTCTGAAAGGCCATGGTTTTATTATTGAACTTAATTCGTTTGCAGGAGCATGTTGAATACCTGCGTGTTCTTGAAATTCTTGACATCCTTTTGCAAACTCTATGCCATCTTTTAACATAGAGGGCCAATACATTCCATATTGAAACAAAAGCCATTTCATTTTGTGCCCCGCTTGGTGTGCACCACATGCTCCACTATGTACATTCGAGAGAGCCAAATATGCTTCAGCTTCGCCCAGAAATTTTAGCAAAACTCCTTCAGGGGTTTTCTTAAACAATTCATTTCCCATCAGGAAGTATGATAAAGCTCGATACTTTACCTTTCTATTTGTGTCTGTCGAAGGGTCTTTTAAGTAGTTCACAATTGGACTCCTCCAATCTGTATCTGCTAAGGAGTCTATATTTAAAACCTCAAACTCCTCTTTGTTAGCGAAACCTAATTGTGAGTTCTCCAGATCACTTGGAGAAAGCTTCGTGGCCATTGCTTTGCCTCTTACTTCGATCAATTCTTCTAGTTTTTTCTTTGATACCCTGTATCCTGAGGCTAATTGTGCCAAATCATTCGCTTCTTGATTATTCATCCTTGAGACGTGTTTTAACTCCACATACTCGAATTTTTTAAGCAGCCTATTTGCTATGACAAAATACATGATTAAATTCTCTTTGATACATCTGTATTCCTTAGTCAGTTGCTTAATCACTAGTTCCGAGTCTCATTTAATTTCGACTCTGGTTGCCCCCAATTCTAACAAAGCTTCAAGTCCAGCGATCAGTGCTTCGTACTCAGCTTCGTTGTTAGAGCATAAGGGACCTTCAATCTTGTACTTGAGCTTTGTTGGAATTCCATCAGGAGAAATTATTAGTATCCCAATGCCGCTTCCTTCTTTATGCGTTGAACCATCGAAGTATAACTTCCAAGGCTTCAATTCTACATATTGCTGAGGGTTCTCAACCACTGCATGGTCAACAATGAAGTCTGACACGATTTGTCCTTGCATGGCCTTAAGGGGTTGAAATATTAAAGAGTACTTAGTAAGAGCCAAAGTCCACTTGCCAATTCGACTATGCAATATTGGTTTTGATAGCATATGTTTAATAACATCAAAATGAGATGAAACATAAACAGGCTTTATATAATACTTGAGTTTAATACAAGAGAAATATAAACAAAGGCAGAGTTTTTCTATTGCACTATACCTAGTCTTTGCATCATTGAGTACTATACTTAAGTAATAAATGGCTCTTTCGATGCCATTATCATCTTCTTGAGCTAACATGCTACATATTGTATTATCTGAAGCTGAGATATACAGGCGCATGTGCTTCTTCCCATTTGGAGGAGACAATATTGGTGGATGCATCAAATATTGCTTATTTTTTCAAAAGCTTCTTGATGTTCAGCATGCCATTCGAACCTTCCTTGCTTCAGTCTAAGTAAGGGGGAAAAAGCTTGCGTACGTCCACTCAAGTTAGCGATAAATCTTCTTAAGAAGTTTATCTTTCCCAGTAAAGACTGTAGTTCTTTCTTCGTGGATGGAGGCTTTGTCTCCATAATAGCCTTTGTTTTATTCTGATTAATTTCTATTCCCTTTTTGTGGACCACGAAGCCCAGGAAATCTCCATCCTGCACAAAGAAAGCACATTTAAGGGGATTCATCTTTAAGCCATGTTTCCTCATTCTTTCGAATGATTGGCTCAAATGGTCCAGATGATTGTGATCTGAAACAGATTTTACAACAATGTCATCTATGTAAACTTGCATGAAAGTTTCTACAAAATCATGGAATATAGAATTCATTGCTCTTTGATAAGTTGCCCCAGCGTTTTTCAGACCAAAAGGCATTACAACCCATTCGTAGGTGCCTATTGCCCCTGGGCAATGAAAAGCTGTTTTGGACACATCTTCTTCTGCAATGAAGATCTGGTTATACCCAGAATATCCATCCAACATACTTAAATATTCAAAGCCTGCGGCTGAATCTACTAGCATTTCTGCCACAGGCATGGGATATTCATCCTTAGGAGTTGCTGCATTCAGATCATGAAAATCTATGCATACTCTTAATAAACCATTCTTTTTAATAACTGGCACAATATTAGCAATCCATTCAACATACCTTGTAATTCTGATGAACTTGCAACAGAGAAGTCTTTCGACCTCTGCTTTGATCTTGGAATGAATCTCTGGTGCGAACCTCCTAGGAGTTTGCTTGATGGGCTTTTTCCCTTCCTTTATAGGCAGCTTTAATTCGACCAAATCTCTCCCTAAACCAGGCATCTCATCGTAATCCCAGGCGAAGCAATCTTTGTTTTCTTTCAATAACGCAATGACTCTTGATTTCAAGGCTGGCTCTAATTTTGCACTGATGTATGTTACCCTCTTCTGATTTTCGTCTCCAAGATTTACTTCTTCGAGTGGATCTTGGGCTAACATTTTTATATTTGACGCCATTGGGTATTTCTCGAATCCCAAGGGTTCTTCATCATAGATCGCGTCCAGTCTTTGATTCGCCTCTTCACCTGAGATCTTTTCAACTTGAATTGTGTCGTCAGAGGTTGAGGGATAAAATGTATCCCAGGACCCGTCGTTTCTGCCTCTTTTTGGATTGCATCGACAGTCATGTTTAATAATTCGGCTTCGAGAGCCGTTTTTCTTTTGTTCTCGGCTATGTAAGCCGAAATCCTTTCGAAGAAGGATGACTCAGACATCATCAACGTCGTCATCCCAGCCTGTTGGCCGTATTGCTAGTAAATGCGCCATTGGTGCGGTATCTTCTGGACTGTCCATTATTTCTCTATTCCATTGGAATCCATTTGGGTGTAAAGATAAATAGTATAAATCATTCTTATTCGGGGTGTATATATCTTCCGCAGCATGGCAAGGCCCTATGTTAGCCAAGTTCCTGTCGAAACTGGTTTTATTGACTTGGTTGACTTCAGCCATGTAGTAGCTTTGATCCCCTTCAATGTTTTCCACTATACCATCTTCCATCCAAATAGTTAGTCTCTGATGCATTGTCGAAGACGCTGCAGCAACCCCATGGATCCATTCTCTTCCTAGCAAAAGATTGTAGTTCACTTTTGTTGGTATCACCATGAACATCGTTGGCCTTGTGACCGAACCCACAGTTAAATTCACTTGAATGACCCCCAAAGTTTGCCCTATTTTGTCTTCGTAGTTAGATAAGACCATATTATGTGGCCTTATATCAGTATCGAACATACCAATTCTTTTCAACATATACTGGGGCATTAGAATCAATGCTGCCCCCCATCTACTAGGACTTTGTTAATGCCAACATTTTCAATCTTAGCCCTTATGTAGAGTGGTTTTAGATGGTTTCTCATACCCTCATCAGGCTTTTCGAAGAAGGCATTCTGCTCTTCGACAGCCCAATTGTTTAGCACATAATAACACACAGGTCTATGTCTTGCCATCTCTTCTGCATCAGCTTCCTCATAATCTTCAGCTTCTGTCTCTTGGTTAAACTCATGAGGGAGTACCGACACAACATTGCAATTGAAGTTTATAGACGACACTCTGTCTGAGTCGAAGTCGTTTGTCATCCTATCGTCCTCTTTCCAAGGACTGGAATGCATCTTTTCTTCTTCTTTCTCGTTATCGGAACTGAACAACTTGCGTTCCACCGGAGGTTTGCTTGCCCTTGCCCCCTGCATTGGGATCTTGTTGCTGCTAGATTCTCCAACCTCCTTTGCCTTGTATTCCCTTTGGGCTTTCTTCATCCTTTGGTGCCTTCTCCACTATGATCTGGACATAGGATGCTTGCCTTTGTAAATCTCCAACCTGTACATTTCTCGATTTGAGGTCTGAAATTGCTTCCTTTAAGCCATTTCAGTCCTTCCTCCTTGGTCCCAACTTCGCCATTTGTTATTTCTAGTACCAGCTTGTATCCACCTATCCCTAGGTATGTCTGCAGGGATTTTAAATGTAACCCTTCGAGCTCTAGGGTGGGGATTGTCAGGCCTCTTCGATGGTATCCTGTTGTCGAACACATACATGTTGGGACGGAGTCCCTGAGTCTCTCGACCTATGTAGAATAACACTCTTTTGAATGATCGAGCTAACAGTTCGTCATAGACTGCTCCACATCTGGGACACAATACAATCTCAGTGTTTTCTTTGTGACATCTGACCAAGAAACTTACTAAGCTTTCTTCTGTCCTTGGATACACTTTCAGCAATAGGTTTCCTCCTCTCCAGGGTTGTTCCATTCTTTCTCGTAGGGCCCTCTCAAAGTTAGCTTGGACCCTTCGATTCAACATAATCGAGCACCTTGGGCACATCAGCATTTTTCCAGCATTTTTCTCATGACACTTCCAGAGATAATCTTTCAAACTCTCCCCTCTCGATGGAATTTGAATGTTTCCTTTCTCCCTTATCAGCCATTTTTCTAGTTCTTCTATTTCAGATAAAGGCCGCCTAACATTAACCATGTTAACAACTGCCGGAGGAGCTTCAGAAATCTGTATCTGCTGAAGTTTCGCCCTGAGGTCTTCAGTGGCCTCGCTAGTTTTCTCCTTCAGATCTTCAGTCATCTTTGCATCGAAGGATTCTTCAACATCAGTATTGAAGACTGTATTGTCATTTAGGCTTTCAGTGGTGTCATACCCTAATTTTTGACCCCCCTGAGATGGCATATCTTCAGGATTTTTCATCAGGTCAAGACAAGTACCCAGAGCAGTCATTTCTCCATCTGGTACCTAATCGAGGATGCTCAAAGACAAGAAAGCTCAGGCAAAGGATCAATCAATACAGAGATTAGTCTCTAATACAATCATGGGGCTCAAAAACTTCACTTTTCTCATCTATGATTGATTAGACATCCAATCATATGAGTACAGGTTTACTCAGGTCACCAGACTAGGGTTTTGAGCCTATCAAGGACTAAAATCAGGGATCACATTTGGGAAACCCTAAAAAAACCTCAGAGGGTCATTCAAAGACATCAATCATCTTCAAATAACTCATATGACAAGATCTACTAGACATCACACTTCAATTCAAAGTCTACAGTCATTATTTTCACATGGTCGACAAATTAGGGTTTTGACCTAATTCACCAAGATAGTTGACTTCTGATCAGGGCATGAATCCAAAACTCAAGACATGATTCAAGGATCTCTACTACCTCAATATAATCCATTTACATCATTCATTTGAGGAAAAGATATTGTTTCTACACAAAAGCCCAAAAATTCACTTTGTCAGGAAAAAGTCAACTGTGAAGGATCATCATTGACTTTTAAGGTTTTTGGTCAAAAAATGACTTTCAAAGATCAATATCATCAATATATGGATGTCAAAGTCATTTGACCAAAGAAATTCAAAGAAATTCATCAAGGAGCGAAAAGTCGGGAATTAGGGTTTTTAAAGGCATGGTGAGATCTCAAAATTTCACCTACACAACTCAAAAAACTTCCAACATGAAAGTTGTAGATCTTGCCAAATAAAACAACATCTTACAAGGGAACTTTTTTCAAAAGATCAACCATTTATGAAGTTTTGGAAATTTTGAAGTTTAGGTCATAAACACTTAGAAATTTTTCTAAGTGTTTTAACCTAGTTTTCTTCCAACTTTGGCCTCATTTTTCACAAATTTCCCAAAGGATTCTGAAGAAGACATAAACTAATGATTTAAAGTAGATGTTTAGGGCTTTCCAAATTGTGTTCAACCTTCTCAAAATTCAATTTGAGCTAAGAGTTATGCTTGTTCAAAGTTGGCCTCATGAAGTGAAATTATAGGTCATGCATCATTTTGGAACTTTGAAGTTTTGTGCACATGACCTCAAATACAGATGCTACATGACCCATAATACATCTGCAAACATGCCATGCATTCATTTTCACCATGCCATGATAATTGAAGAAGATTCCTAAAACAAGAACATGTGATTATGTAATGATTACATTTGAGAATTTATGGCAAATTGATGAATCACCCAAGGAATCTTCTCACCAACCAATTAGAGCTCACTTTGCATCTGAATTGTCCCCTAAGATCAGATAGAATCAATGGATAGGGGAGGTGGCTCGAAAATGCAATGATCACACTTGGATATTCTTTGAAATTTCTTCATGGCTAAGAAACCAAACTTGCTTCACTAAGCAAGCTCACTCTCTCACTCAGTACTGAGACATTTGCCTATAAATAGGAGAGCACAATTCAGTAGAAAAACACACCAAAGCAACCATATTACTTGCTTTCTCTTTCTCTTCTCATGTTCATTGTTTTTCAAAGTTCTTTGGCAAGAAGAATCGATTTCTTCAAACCAGAGCTTATCTTTGGGAAGTGAGCATTCTAACATCTCAAGGGAGGTCATTTGAGGTGATTCAAGCACCTGGATCACTTCTGTAGGTGGAGGAACACCATTGTTGCTCTCACTTTGGAGCATCTGCAGTTGGAGGTCCATGGAGTGATTCAGAAGGTTTCAAGGCAAGCCAATCATCCAGACACACTCCTCAGGTCATAGTGAAGCTAACCAGATGGCTGCAGCTCATCTGTAACTCAAGAATCAACACCCTCCATGTTCACTTGAAGCTGAAATCGAGGGAGGTCCATAGAACAATTCAGGAGGTTTGAGGTCATTACAAGCATTCAGTTAGCATCACTGAGCCACAAGGAAGCTTTTGGGATCATTCATACAAGCCCAGTTGCTCTCTATCATCCTCACGATCTCCATTTTCAGAGGTAAGTTTCTGAACTCCCTCTCTTTAATTTAAGTACTCTTTGTGAAATAGCTCGATTCTATCTTGTTCAGCATCATCAGAGGATTGAAAACCCTCTATCATCATCCATTTATCTTTCAGTATAGTCATTTAATTTAATTTTGAAATTTTAGGGTTCTTCACGATTTCTGGTAAATTAGTTAGATGTAGTTAATGATAGTTCATGTTAGTTACATATTTAGAATCGTGAGTGAATTTAGAGCAAGTTTCATGTTTACATCGTTGCAAATGGTTGAGAAACGAGTAAGTTCAGAAATTCAAAAATGGAGAGCTTGAGGTTGAAGATGAAGATGGTGGTGGCGCGCAAATTTGAATTCTCAGGGGAGAGTTTATTTTATTTTGAATGGTGTGCGTTTTATTAACGACTAAACAACTTGCCCTAGTGGCCACACATGCGCTCTTAGTCTCCTCATGCCCAAGGTCTGGGGTTCGAATCCCCCTCGCCCCAGACTTTTTGCTTCATTTATTTTTCAATGTTTTGCCACTTGTTTGAAAATATAATAAGTTGGATGTGCATCTTAAACAAACTGCGCGCGTAGCCCAGATGGTGGGTGTTTTGGCCAATGACTTGGAGGGCGTGAGTTCAACCCCTCTAGGTGACAAAACCATTTTTTTTTATCACTTTTTACACTAAATTTCTTCACAACTTCACACAATTAATTCACCTATCAAAATAAATCATTTTCACTTCATTTTTCATACACCTATTATTTAATATATCTATTTTGTGAATAGTCAAAAAAATCATAAAAATATTATTTATTTCTTGAATTTTAATTAGGTTTAAAATAGTATGTTTTTAAGTGTTTTCTTAAATACTTTAAATATATTATCACTTTATTTTAACCTAATCACTTTGTAAATAATTTTATGATAAAACCCTAATTGTTTAGGTCTTAATTAAGTAAAAATCTTTATTTTTACTTTAATTAAGTTGACTTTTGTCAATTCTCAAAACTGTTTTCAATCTCTGATTAAATCAAATGATTAAGGTTTTCAAACAACAAAACCTTATATCATTTCAAATCATTTCCAACTGTTTTTATCACCAGTACTGCAAAGTACTGGGCCTCTAATAGAGTGTAAGTCCCAAAAACCTTCTCTTCTTAGCTTGTTTTCAAAACTGTATTTTCAAAATCTTCTTTCTGTTTTCAAAAACATTCTTCTGGTATTTGAAGGGCATTATTCTCGGTGAAACTCTTCAGATACCTATGTGACCTTTGTCCATCTTCACTTCTTCTGTTTTCAAAAACCATTAACTGTTTATCATATATATATTCACCTGTTATCAACAAAACAACAAAAATTACTGTTGAGGCTCTGTACATACTTCTTCAATGGCCTCCACTCCATCCAGGTTAGGCTTTACAAGCTTTCAATTTACAGTCTTTATTTAAATTACTGTCAAATATAAACTGTGCATATATATATTAGTTTAGAACTACGTTTGAGTGTAAACCCTAGGACAGTTAAACTATATATATATATTAGGAATATGACCTAGGATTGAGAATGTCTTCCCGGTGAAGGCTCTTTCCTAAATTAGAGATCTGTAGTTCAAAACCCCCAAGATGAATTATTCCCGGTGAAACATCTTGGCAAAAACCTTAGAATCCAAATAAATAGGACACATCCACCCAAAGAGGAATTATTCCCGGTGAAACCTCTTACCCATTTGCTTAGAGCCAAAATAAGTTCAAAAACTACATAGCTTTCTCTTGTGCTATAACAAGGACCCTCGATTAGCCTCCTCTTGGGCTTTGTACAAGGACCCACAGGCTTCTTAAAAGCATTTCCAGCTTCCTCTTGAGCTTGTATACAAGGACCCATCAGGTTTCTTATAAACATAGGAACAGGTCTTTAGTCACCTTTTAGCCTACCCTGGTGAGTTTCTTCCAATTTAAACCAGACTTTAAACAAGCTAAGTTTGTCTCAATTTCACATTGAGTACATTTTTGGAATGAGAGACATGGACAGTCTCTGTCACCCTTATCTTCATCAATCTTCCTTAGCAGAGTCTAGGATCCATGTTTGGTCATCATCAGCATTGAGTCAGCCTTCATCTTGGGCTTTAAACAAGAAGTCTCCATTAGATAATCTTTCTGCCATTCATATTAATAAAAACCCCTGGAAAGGGTTAGCCTCCAACATCTGTCTAAAAAGTCAAAATCCCTGGAAAGGGTTAGCTTCCACACATTCTTTCATTTTTAATATAAAAACCCCTGGAAAGGGTTAGCCTCCAAAGTCAATTAAAATCAACCTCCATTTCAAAATCCCTGGAAAGGGTTAGCTTCCACACATTCCTTCATTTCAATAAAAACCCCTGGAAAGGGTTAGCCTCCAAAATTAATTAATAAATAATTTCATTCTCTTAGGAGATAATTTCCCCAAAAGAGTCAAAATCCCTGGAAAGGGTCAGCCTCCAAAAAACATGATAAAGTCAGTCTTTTAACAGACAAATTCACCAGCTGAGTCAAAATCCCTGGAAAGGGTTAGCTTCCAAAGAAAAACAGTCTTTTAATAAATAAAACCTCCTCAGTAGAGTCAAAACCAACAAAAATAGTTAGCCTCAACCTTGGGCTTCATACAAGGCACCCAAACAATAAAACTCCCCTGTCAAGAGTCAGCCTCAACCTTGGGCATTGTACAAGGCAGATAATAGAGTCTCCCCAGTGAGTTCTTCATCATTCAGTAGCCACAACCTTGGGCTTTGTACAAGGCAGATAAACCATATCTTTCATGTGTCAAAGATTCCTAACACTTAGGATCTTTCCCCATATAGTCATCCATACTTAATTCATTTAAGAGTCCGCCACAACCTTGGGCTTTGTACAAGGCAGAAAATAATGTTTTCCCTAGCAACAGTTAGCCACAACCTTGGGCTTTGTACAAGGCACATAAAATAGAGTCATTCATTCAATTATCCTCAACAGTCAGCCACAACCTTGGGCTTGGTACAAGGCACATAAATAGAGTCTCCCTAAGTAGAGTCAGCCTCAATTCTGGGCTTTGTACAGAACACAAAAATACCCTGTAATTAATCCCCAGTGGAGTCATCTCCCAGTGTCAATAATATTAATTAATCAATCAAAAAGCCTCAAGCTTGGGCCTCATACAAGCCAGCTAAAGTCAAATCTTTTATACAGTAGATAGACATAGCTTATCTCTATAGAGAGATATTTTTACTACTCTACCACATTCAAACAAACAAACATTTCAATTTCAATTTTAATCAAGTCTCCCATTTAGGATTTTGAAAGGCATGAGCTGGCAGTAAAACCCAGACATGTGGTAACTTTCCCTAATTTGGATGAGCATCTTTCTTTCATTTAAGAGGCATTTGACTGGTATACTTGCACATACACAAGTAAGGTCCCCCTCTTGAATGAAATGAATTCAGTTATTCTGTCACTCCTTTAAATGTTTGTGGTAGAATAGTACAAATACCTCTCTGTAGAGATAATTTCATGTCTCTTTACTGTAAACAGAGATTTAATTCCAAGCTTCAACCTTGAGCTTCAAGCAAGGCACCAAAAACAATTAATTTCCCTAGTTAGTTCCCCGAACTACATTAAGCTCTGACTTCCACTAGGGATATGTAGGCATGAGGTTCACAAGGAATCTCAGCGAGCTAATAAAATACCAAAAATAGTCAGTCTGTCTATATGTCTGTCTCTCTTTAAATCAATTCAATTCCTTCTCCTAGCACAAAGGAGAAACTTTCCCAATCATTAGCAATAAACACAAACACAATGACACAGAGAAGGTTCCTGTAGAGTACTACAGATATGTAGGGTGTTTAAACACTTCCCTATGTATAACCGACCTCCCGGACTCCAGAATTTCTAGTCTAGGTGAAATCCCCACACTTAGCAAACTCCTAGGGTTTAGTTGAGATCTTTTTTCCCCTTTCCTACTCGTAGGACAAATAAGAAAGTTCGTGTGATATCGTAGGAAGAACTGAAATAAAATTCATCCCACCACGGGCGCATTCTCCTTCCAAATTTCGCGTGAAGGGTCTAGCGTGCCGTCCTCCCAAGTGAAACGGGGAGGTAAAAGAAAACGACACCACAAGTGGCCTGCTTTCCAGTTGAAATTATCTCCAATTCAGCAATATCAGTTTCTGATACTTCCACCATGTTGACGTCAAGTGGTTCATACAAGTTAGTGTCAGCAACATTCAAAGGGTTTGTGTCAACCTTCATGTGATTCTTTGTCTCATCAACGAATTTCAGACGTTCATCCTTGATAGCATTCTGAATTAGATCCCTGAAAAGAAAACATTGTGAGGTTTTATGGCCTAAAAACCCATGATATTTACAAAAGCCTCGCTTCTTCCGTTGTTCTAATGGAGGAACTTTGGAATTAGGAGGCACTATCATCTGGCCATCTTTTACTAACAAATCGAATATTTCGTCACATTTAGTGACGTCAAATGTATAAGTTTTCTTAGGAAATCTATCGCTTTTATCATTCTCGACTGGATTTTTTCCATTCGAAGGGGTGAGAAATTTGCAAGAATAAGGTGGTGCTTCTTTTAATTCAGCTAGGTCTATTTGGACTTCTTCCACGCTGTATGAGTCTTCGAAAGGTTCGCCGTCAGCGTCTTCAGCTTCAATATATGCTACCCTCTCCTTCTTGTAACTTTTATCTGCTCTGGCCTTTTCTGCTTTTAGTCGTTCGACTTGTCGAACCCTGTCTGCCAATTGGGCCATATCCCTTAGGTATTGGGTATCCAGTTTCTTTCTGATTGAATAGTCTAGACCGCCTGCAGCCATTTCGACTAATTCATGTTCTGGGACAACCGTGAAGCATCTTGACTTCAACAAACGGAACCTGTTCAAGTAATCATCTATAGGCTCCGTGAACTTCCTCTTGATGCTAGCCAATTATTTCAGACTTATCTTGGTTTGACCCATGTAGAATTGTTCATGGAACAATCTCTCCAAGTGTGCCCATGCATCTATGGAATTTGGGGGTAAGGTAGTGAACAAAATAAAAGCATTTTTTGTTAGCGAACTAGGGAAGTATTTAATTCTCAAATCCTCGTTCCCTGCTAGATCCCCTGCTTCCGTCAAATATCTGGCTATGTGTTCCACCGTTGATTCACTAGTGTCCCCTGAAAACTTCGTGAATTTGGGTACCTTGGTACCTCTTGGCAATTCTGTTTGCATAATATATTCGGGTATGGGGATGTGTAGTTTGGACGTCGAAGTCCAGTATTAAGGCCATTATTGGCCATAATTCTCTCTATCATGGCAGTTAAATTATTCTCTGTTGCCATATTTTCTCTCCTAACCCTGTGGACTACTTCATCTGGATGTTCGTTCCTACCAACTACCCTTAATCTGGGACCCTCCTCGATGGTCTCTTATTGACCAAAGTCAGTCCTTCGACCTGGATTCTCTAAATCTATCACTTGGTTTCTTCCGACTGGTGGTGGTCTAGGTGGGGGAACTGCCTCACCGGGTGTTGGCCTAGGCGGAGGAACCGTATCTTGAACACGTTCCAAGATTGGTTGACCCTCGCGATCAGGGGGTTGGTTATTTCTTCGCCTAGTTTGTGGAACTCCCATAAAATATGCCATTCGATTTATTTGTGATGATATTTTTTGGAAGGTTTCTACATTGTCCTGGTTAGTTCTAGTCATGTTTGCCACTAATGGTGTAAAGAGTGACACTATTTCTTTGGCAAGAGCACCTAGCATATCATGGTTACTTGCATCCATTTCTTCCCTAAACGCTGCCTGACTGTTGGTAGTTAAAAGAGGCAATTGGCTAGATGTGCCTGCATTTTGTGCACTTCGACCTATCGAATCCGTATTAGGCGAAAACGCCGTGACATTGGGTGCAGTGTATGTAGATCCTGCCATATACAAATATGGCATTCCATAAGGGTTTCCAGGCCTCCATGCATCGAATGGAGATGAAAATGGCCTTGGAGAATGTACTTGACTTGTCAAAAAATGAAGCATCTCGTTTGTGCCTGTCGCGTGAGGCATGGTAGTCGAACTGGAAATTGGGATCATTCCTGTTGTATTTTCGGGTATGGCTTGGGAACTAACTGCAGCCGCAGATCCTCCCGACACGGGTATTTCCTGTTCTTGTGACGTAGATGTCGAAACATGTGTAGTATTTGTTGCTACTGTTCCTGACCCTTGTGGGGGATCTTGATGCCCCCCCCCACTGGTCGAATTGACCATTTTCTTGTTGTACCTTCGTTTCGGAATCGGTGGCGCACTGTTGGTTAATTTACCGTTCCTAAGGTTCATACAAGGTCTTGATATGTTCTAGACAAAACAAAACAACCAATTAATAACAATCTGTTTGACATTGTCCCACTGGGCATGCCAATTTGTTTACGGTGATTTCCGGTAAACAACCGCTAGTCTTCTAAACTATAAAATATACTTTGGTTACTCGCAAGATCGACTAGATTGATCCTAGGACATAGTCAAACAATTGTCTTTTGATATGATTTGGTTCATATTTGTTTGTTCTTGCTTCAAAAACTTGTTTGTGATGTGATCATATGACTATTCATGTGAAACAACACTTGTTATACATGTTAATATAACTTCGACAAAGAGCCATAGAAAGCGTGTAAATTGCAGAAATATAAAGTGCAGGAATATAAAGTGCAGAAATGTAAAATGCTTCGAATGAAAGTTAAACAAAAGATAAAGGAATTGAAAAGATACTTGAATAAAGAAAGATACAAAAGTATTTAAAATGGTGTTGGTGTCATACGTACATTTCTCAGCGAACTCGCTCTCTTAACGCTTGATACTTGAGTGATTTGTGAGTGATTTGTACAAAATGAACACGCGGAATCCTAACATTAAGACTCTTATTTATACTAATTTCGACCCTAACGGTCCTACACTAATATGATGCCACGTTGCTCACATGCATACGCTTTGAATCCTTGGGATGCCATCTGTCCTTGTTCGGTTACACAGACTATTTCGAAATTCAAATCCTCCCGCCTGAATCCTCTTCCGATACGTGGCAACGTGATCAAAACCGAGAATGCTTACGGAAACGCGCCAAGCTTTAGTACTCTTTGTGTTTCGTAAAAAACGTTTAAGTCTTAGAGACAATTTATTTCGAACTAGCTTCAATCTTCATCATCTTCACCTCAACTTAAACAACATCCTCGAAACATGGCCATCAGTAGCCATTTTTAATCTCAGAAATGGTCATCAGTAACCATCCTTCTTCGAACTCTAACTCTTCAAAGAATACTTTCTTCCAACGAAATCTCTAGCTAACAACTATATAAACCAATTAGTGGGAAATATTAATTTGTTAATTTCCACTTGATTAGGAGCCTAACCAATTATTTCATACACACGTGACACCAGGGGGGTTAAAATGGACAAGGTAGCAAAACAACTAACATGGGACGCCCACCATAGCTAAGGGACAGACGTCCCTCTCCCCATAACCACTAAGGGCGCCCACCCTCCATCTCTTGCTCCCAAGGGGCGCCCGCCCCACTGCCTTAAGGGGGCCCCTCTCATTTGTTCTTTCTTCCTGATCGTGGAGTGCCCGCGTCCCAAAATACACTTCTTCTATTTTTCCTCGAACTTCTACAATTCCTTCACTCGGTAAATTTTCCTTTCTTTACAATCGATCAACAATTTTCACCTAATAACATACTATATTGCAGGGTATAAGCATAATTGATTCACATCAACAAGATCCAAATTCAGTGTCAATTCTCACTAATTCTAACAACTTCAAGCAACAAATATTCACCACAGTAGTAAAACACGCTAAACAAATTCTTCAACACAGACCAATCAAACACAGAGGCAAAACACAATCCATGGCACATAATCATATAATCCCAATCCACATACGATTCATCATATACCCGGTTATAGAGATTGAACCCCACCCTTACCTTGGATTCGGAGTCCGTTCTACAATTTCCGGTCGAATTTTCCCAACTGCCGCAACTTCCAAACTCCGCCCTTTGATTCTTCTCTTTGAAATTCCACCGCAAATCAACCGTACCGGCTTTTTCTCCAAAAGTCCTTGTGCCTCTACTTGCTCTTGCTGCGTGACCTAATAATTTTATTTCTTTGATATCAAAACCTAATAATTCTCCCTCACTTATTTTCTCAAAATAATACTATAATTCTAATTAGTCTATTGGGCTTACTTTCTACACTCTCAATATTACTTCTTCCAACCTAACAATTTAAGCCCACCTAAGCAAATAATTTCATATAATTCTACTATCATTCTAAATAAACCATCACTAATATTATTTCTTATAATATTTCTCCTACTAAACCGACTTATCAACTCAACAACTCAAATCAACATATTAATCCCAATACGCCTCTAATAATACCGATAATTTCCCAAACTTCGACTAATTCCAATAAATAAATCCTTAATTAATTAATTAAATTTGGGGCGTTACACGTGTCAGCAGACCAAATACTTGGCAACAAAATTAAAGAAGGCAGAGGGCCAACACGGGTGCCCCTGTCACCTGACACGACCCGTGTTCGCAGGCGCGATAATATTTCTGAATTTTGGCGTTTGATATTGTCTTGGATCATTAAGGGTACTTTGGACTTTCTGCATTGCTGGATGACAACCTGAAACTAATTAGATCTAGTTTTTAGAAGGAGGAAGGGACTTTTGGATTGTACGAAAGAACTACAGAAAAAAGAAGAGATCTCTCAAGGGTTTAGGAGAACGAAAATCTTCAAGAGCTATCGCGATTGAAGATCAACAAAATCCATTGTTCTTGTAATGACTAAGCCTCCTTTTGTATTTTCTTTGAATATTATGAGCGGCTAAACCCCCCAATGATAGGGGGTGTCCCTGAATTGCTTTTGTGATAAACCTAATTTCCATTATTTTATTATATTGATGTTTTTATGAATCTAATTTATGGTGCAAAGTTCTTAACGCTTTTTCTATTGGACAAATAGATTTAGATTTACGGTTAGGGTTCAGGTCGGGCAAACCACCTTATCACTATTTGCACAATAATACTACGGTTGATATTGCTTAGGAATGAGGATTCACCGTAGTAACCAGAACAATCTTGTTAAAATATATATTGCTTGGTATCATCTTTAATGGCTAAGGAATTAGGATTAAAGATGAATACCAAAAGGTTTTCAGCTAAGGAATTGGGGAAAACGATTTTTGAGATTCGGTAGTAGATCATTCTAACACATATTTCATAAAATAAGGACTAATGTTTGTTACAAGGCAATTCATACATCTTGCCCTAGCATGCTTTCTCATATCGTTTATAAAGACAATTTTACGCTTTGCTTTACTTTGTTATCGTTAGTCATTATTTCACTACAATCACCAAAACCCCCATGTTCTTTTGTTCAATTGAGTCATTGTAGTAACTTATATTTCCTACGCATTCCTCGAGATCAATACTTGGGATAAATCCCTATTATTACTACATAGGTGAAAATAGTACACTTCTATTTTTTTGATCAATAACCATTAGCCTTCTTGATAGCAGGTCTCAAAGCATTCACAAACTTAAGACACTTAGACCTCTCAACACCCGTAGTGTTGTAATGAGGACCAATTCTTAATCAACTCCTGAAATCTTGCAGCATACTCTGCTATAGTTCCGTTACCCTGCAACACCTTAAGAAATTCCATCTATTTCTTTCCACGAACATTTTCTGGAAAATAGTTCTAAGAAAATGCATCACGAAAAAGATCCCAAGTAACCTCAATACCATCTTTATCAAACCTCTAAATAGTGTTACACCACCAATCCTCAACTTCCTTCTCAGGCATATGGGTACCAAACTGCACCTTCCGTGCATCCGTACAATTCATGACTTGAAATATCTTCTTAATCTCTTTCAGCCATGCTTGCGCCTTGTCAGGTTCATGCTCTCCCTCAAGGATTTGAGGATTGTTCCTCTGGAACTTTTCCAAAGCATGAAACTCATCCTCTTCACCTTTCCGATTACCAGCATTCACATGTGGAGGTTGCCCAATAGCACCAACCAACAATTTCAATGCCTCGCCAATAATATCATCATTCCTTCTTGCAACCATCATCTTGAGATTCCAAACAACCAACAGATAAACAATATCGATTGTGTCACATACACAAATCAAATACAAAAGGGAATAAATGTATTAATAACCTGGCCAACTGGCCGACCATGCTCTGATACCACTTATGTAACACCCCCCTCTAATCCCAAGTAAATACTATAATTATGTAGAAAGATTAGAGTAAAATTAGCATACATACCTCAAAGGGCGTCACATTTATTTTCAAAAACAACAAAACATACACCTGGTCATAATCATAACATTTATTTAAACTTCATGTTTCATATGCATATCACAGCGGAATAATTCTTTTCTTAATTGATACTAATCATTTCATCTCGTAAAATGAACCATGTATCAAGGCTTAGGCATTAAAGCCACGTCATCATATAATCTCAGAATACAATACCAAATAAAAGAAAGTATCACAAGTATCTCTCAAAACAACAACATGAGTTCAAATAACCCTCGTGTTACATGACCAGAGCATGACTCACTACCTAAGATAAAGCTAATCAAAAGCTAACTCCTCCGACTAATCCTCGCGAGAAGCACCGCTATCTTGAGTACCTGAGCGATATCGTACAAAACATCATTCCAACAAAAGGGTGAGAATTCATATCATTATGAAAATATATAATAATAAGTAATGCATAAAATACATTCACCAACCTAATTCATCACACTTCACATATTCAGGTTGTCATACCCCAAAATTTGCCCATCTCATTTCCCTATTCAAGCTCATACTAAAGTTCAAGACTCAAAGGCATACTCTCCTAAACAATGAACTCCTGAACTAGGGTTTTGCTTTCTCTGAAGAAAATCAATGAATCAAAGGCTCAAATACATCTCATATGGCTTATGATGTTTCAAATTATCTCCATGACAAAATTCAGGCTCTAATTCAAAGGATTGGTCACTCAATTGCTCAGAAAGTCAACAGTCGACTAATTTGGCCTAAAAGTCAACTGTGGTCAAAGTACAGTCAAAACTCCTGATTTTTTGCCAACAACCTTATTTTGAAGTATCATTCATCATTTTATCAAGGATTGATCATGATTCATCAAGGGAATTTCAAAAATCAACAAAGTCAAAAGTTTCTAAATTAGGGTTTTCATAGGAGAAAGTCAACTGAACTTTGACCAGCCATAACTCTCACATGGAACATCAAAAATTTTCCATCCAAAGCTCATTTTGAAGGAAATTGAATTCTCTACAACTTTGTCTCTCACATGCCAAGGCTAGAAATGCTTCATTTGAGAGATATGGATCAAAACATTATAGGTCCTTTTTGAAAGTCAACCAAAGCAGTTTTTTGTCAAAGCCCATATCATCAAGATAAAATCATCAAATGGAAAAAAGCTTCCAAAGTGGCTTGTAGAGGACATCTTGAGGTTTCCAAAAAGTCCTAGAAATCCTCCATATCTTAAAAATTGAGGGAGATATGCCTTGTCAAAGTTGGACAAATTTGAGTGAAAAATGTGAAACAAAAGTAGTTCAAAATGAGTTTTCTTGCAAATGGGCCCAAGTTTTTAAGATCCAAGCTTGTTACTCAAGTTATCAAAAAGGTCCAAGTCCAAAGCCACGAATTATTGATTAATATTTAATTTTTTTATTGAATTTAATTCATTAAAAGTGATATAAAATCAAATATTGTGGAAAATATTCAAAAGATTTGATTTGTTTTTGGTTCTAATCAATTTCAATCATCAAATTACTCCATAATTGATTCAAATTTCGTGCAAGGAAAGATTGGTAAAGATTTATGCAAAAAAATCCAAAATTGAAAGGATATTCAACCAAGTCTCAATCAATCTTCAATATCATGATTCAAGGAGATTTTATGCAAATTGGCTAACCTAATTGACTCTACTATATAGCCATAACATGTCAAAGGCATGAGGACAAGGATTGGCAGCCTTGGAAGCCCTAAACAAGTTCCTTCAAATTCAAATAAAAGTCAAAGTCATTCTCAGAATTTGAGGTAGATTCACAACGTTTTAATCATCTTAATCGATTCCTGGACCTTTCTTGAAGCCAATCCGATCATCATCATACGATTCAGACTGCTTAAAAACGTAAATATTTGCTCACGAAAGAGCAATATCTTCTTGAATTCGGTTCCTATAATTTACGCATCATAAACATATTTTGGTTGCATATTTATGTGCAGAATCATGTTTGCAAGGTTTCTGGATTGTCAATTTTGAGTTTAGTTGCAGGTATCAAGAATCACCATGACTAGGGTTTGGTGTTCATGATTTGGGGCCATTAGGTTAGAGACAAAATCAGCCAAAATAAATAACACCGTTGGATTCGTTGGGCAGTTTATGGTCGATCCATGACCTTAATTTTGATTTACAATTCGTTCTTTTTGAGCTTTGATTTGCAGGGTCTATGGCAACACCAGAAA
The DNA here is from genome assembly GCF_029867415.1 of Vicia villosa. Taxonomy (NCBI): domain Eukaryota; kingdom Viridiplantae; phylum Streptophyta; class Magnoliopsida; order Fabales; family Fabaceae; genus Vicia; species Vicia villosa. The sequence continues at coordinate 104,959,732 of NC_081184.1, forward strand.
ACTGTTGCCTAAAGTTCTTGCATTTCCAAAAGAATCAACGAGGAAGAAGAATTGGGGAGCGTGCGTTTTGGTTTGAATTCCCATATAGTATTTATTTTCATATATTATTTAATAAGTGTCTCATATTAACAGCGTTGGAAACTGGTACAGATGGCAGGGGCGTTTGTTGGTGAAGGGTAGAACCTGGGTTCGATACCCATGAGCGATGCTATATTTTTTTATTTGTTCAATATATTTGTTTACTCCTAGATCCGATGTGCTTCCTTCCCTCACGACCATGGCGCACCTTCAATTCAAACCACCAGATCTCTTGTGGATCAAATCTGACGCTTCTGAAGGCGCAGGACCATGATGAACCTGCAAGAACCAACCACACCTGATCACTTACGCTAAGTTTTCTTATTTCTTACTTATTTATTTTTTCTTATTTGTTTTCTTCCTTAAATTTTTTTATGGTGTTTTTCCTTTTATTTTTCCTTTTGTTTATCTTCTTTTAACTAATATCTTAATAAAATTGAGTTTTCATATTTTTTTATTATAAAATATCAACAAATGTTTTTTTTAATTAATAAATGTTTTTTTACTAATTAAATTAGGGTAATTAGTAAATAATTTAGTAGTCAATTTTAGATTAAATAATTTAATTAGTAGATTAAATTAGGGTAATTAGTAAATAATTTAGTCAATTAATTTAAGATAATAACTAATTTAGGGTCTGTTTAGCCTCGACTTAGGTAAACACTAGAAACCTTAAGGTAGGTTTTATCTATTAACTGTAGGTTTAGGTTTTTACCCCTAATTTTTTACCCATTGTTTTAACCCTGATTTATCCTGATAAATTAGGGTCGTCGATTTTTAATGCACTAAAATTTCTCTTCTTTGTGCAAATTTTCAGGGTAAATCAGAGATCCTTCCGACTACGCGCCATATCAGATCAAAAAGCTAAGTCCCTACTTAATTATTATTTTAAATATTATTTATTTTTGCCTTTATAAAATATAAATTAGGGTTTAATTTCGAATGTTAATGAACTCCTCCTGCACTCACCCTTTGTTGTTTATTTTTCCTTTTCCAATTTTCAGGATTAGCCAATCGTCAGAGCTCGAATGTTCGGTAACCCTAAAATCCATTCTATTTTTAACTTCTTTTTTTATTATTACTTATGTCAAACCATTTGCTTTACTGGGGTTTTATTATTGCCTCTTTTCCCCTTCCCCATGGTTGATTATGTAATTGTTCCCTGGTTGTATTGTTTGGCCTTAAAGGCACTTAACACTGTATATTTGAACTGCGTGGTTAGTAATCCTAGGGAGTGATAACCTCGAACTGAATCTAGAATCACCTAATTACAAGATAATATAACTGAATCTGGTCACGTGATTGTTGCACCCACACACCTTTTATGGTAACCTCTCTTGTTGCCTGTTGCCTTGTGTTTTTCAGTGCATAATAGCCAAGTCCCTCGAATACGAGGATACCTCAGCAATGTTGCCCTCGGTTCATTCTTAAGATCATGAGTCCCAATGATGCTGCCTTCGATTCGCTAATATGATCTCGTCCCTCGAAGTTGCCTACGAAATGCTGAGGTATCCTCTGGTTGCCTAAAAAATAATGGCTATTCTGATCCTTCCCTTAGACTACCTGCCCCTCTATGGCAGGGACAGTCTTGTGGCGAACGATGATTCGACGACCCTTTAACCTCTGAATAAAAGGACTTCCCTACCCTCCTATGGTATGGATAGCCCTGAAAGGCTAAAAGAACATTTTTCATCTAACCAGGTAATTTGCCCCTAATTGCTTTGCTCTAGTTTAAAAATCTTTTCATTACACTTCTTTTTAAAAAACTTCAATAAGGCTACGCTCACTTACGAGCTAAAGTCCTTGTTTCTTCTTCTTCTACATTTCTAAACTTTTGGTTTCTGAAAGAGCAAAGCAATTAAGAGCCCATGGATAACCATGGATACAAAGGGTGCTTTAAACCATCCCTTTGTATAACTTACCCCCCGAACTCAGTTTTCTTTTAAAGAGGTCTTTCCTGTTCTTTTAGCCTTTCCTAATTGGATAAAATAAAATTCGGTGGCGACTCTTGCTATTCGCAACATTTCGATAAAGTCAGTTCACCGTATTACACAGGTATTCAACATTTTCCAATACAGTTTTGTCATACCCCAATTTTTGACCCTAAGATCATATATCATTTGCATCTTAATCAGTAATCAAGAGTTGCATTTTAAAGCTTTGTTTTTGGTGTTGTGCTCACTTCATCTTTGAGAGGAACCATTAAGCACCTCTGTTTGTTTAGCTTGTATATGTTACACTAACCACAATGCCAAAAATATTGCTTTGTTCCTTTTGTATGTTTGTGTTTTGTAGATATCAAGCCATAGCATCCATTAAATAAGGCATTTTCAACATTTCTGACAGAGGAAATCGATTTCCCTCTGGGGTAAATCAATTTTCCTACTACATTTTGCGCCAGGCTCTCACTTTTTCATAGAGGAAATCGATTTCCCTCCTGGGTAAATCGATTTCATGCAGCAAATTTGGGCAAAAAAGGAACAATTCTCAAGCTTAGTGATATTTGGCACCATTTTTTGGGAGAATATTCTTGATCTCATAATTTCATGCCTCATCATGATTAAATCCTATCATACACCCTCATTTGATGACATGTGCACCACTTGATCATTTCTTGGATCACTTTTTCATTATCACCTATATTCCACATTATTACCATAATTAATTTCCTTCACAAACATCATTTTAATCCCATTTCTTGCCAATTAAATTCAAATAAATCTCCAAGGGACAATTACCAATTTGCCACTACCCTCACTTCCAATTCTATAAATAGAGGCCTCCTCTCATTCATTTCACAAGCTTTTGAGAGTCAAAACCACTCTTGCAAATTATCTTCCCAACCTTTCCCAAATCACTCAAAGCTCCTCCTCTCCAAAAAGTTAGTAAGATTCACATTGAACCTTACTAATCTTTGAGATAAACCTTAATCCAAACACTTTTTCTTCATCCATTATTGGTAGATAAAGGCTTGTTGGTGTTTGTTCTTGAAGAAGTTGATTTCAATTGGTAATTTCTAGATCCACTTCCATCCTTCAAGATATGATCCTTTGTTGATCATATGTGCTACATCTATGGTGTTACTTTGGTGCTATTTGCTGGTGATTTGATGGTATTTTCGTGCACCATTGTATCCAAGATCACAAGGTGTTTGGTTTTATGTTTAAACAACTTTTCTCCCTTTAGATGCTGTTTTTTCTAGAAAATGCACTGATGAAATCAATTTCCCTCTAGATGAAATCGATTTCATGCTGTTGTTTTATGCAATTTTTGAAAGATGCAGTTGATGAAATCGATTTCCCTCTTGATGAAATTGATTTCATGCTGACAGAATCTTGTTTTTTGCCTTTTTAAACTTGTTTTTGGTTCTTCCTCTTCTCCTACTTCTTTCATTCGATGTTTACTTTGAATTGCAAGTTTAGAGGTCTAATTTCTCTTCAAATTCAATGGACTTAGGGTGTTGATGGGGTAAAAATCCTATACACAATATTAAGTGATTGAACTTGAAGATGAAAGGAACCTTTAATGTAATTCCATCTTTTTCTTCTCCTTTTCTTCTCTATCAATCTTCTGATAAGCTTTCATTGAAATTAAACCCGAGTTCATCATTCACTCACCATTGATCTTCATTTACTAACTATTAACAATTAACAACTAACTTTACTTTTATGCTCCTTATTATATTGTCCTTTATTTTTATCGCTTTATGATTTTATTTTATCATTTATCATTCATCATCATCTTTATGTTTATGCCAATTTTGCTTTTGTCCACTTGGATGTATGTTTATGTTTACGCAATTTTTCCTTTGTCCACTTGGACGTATGTTTATGATTACGCCATTTTTCTTTTGTCCAATTGGACCATACTTTACTTTTATGATTAAAATACTAATGATAAACTTGAACCTTAAAAGACTTGATGTGGACTTGGACTTTGGTTACCATACCCTAAGCTTGGAAGGACGGATCTATGGACTTAGAATTAGGACCTCGACCCTAGCGCCTTGGAGTTTCATCTGAGTTCTTTGACTGTGGTTATATTCTGTTTGTCTGGAAGTCCTTGGAGTTTACTCCAAGGCATTGTGTTTTCTCTTTGTGTATGCAGGTGATTCTTTGAAAGTCCTTGATGGTTAATTCCAAGACATTGTGATAAGGATTTCATCTCCACACAACCATTACTCTGCCCGATTTTTGTCAAGAGCTTATGATGTATTCCAAGGGCTTGGTGGAAGTTATGTTAAAGACATCAAGTTAATCTAGATCTCCAGTTGGTATTATATTTGCTTGCTTATGATAGTCCAAAGGATGGGAAATCTACATTGACTCCTTAATGTCAAGTGTTGACTTCTTATTTGGTTAGATCGTTATTTTCCTTAACTTTTATTTTATGCTCTAGGATTGTTCCTTCATCTTCTCCCCCTTCTTAGATTTTTAAAATCTTCTCCCTTTTCCAAAACCTTCTTATGTTTGCAAACTCTTTTAAAAATCTTTCTTTAAAAATATCTTTTTCCCTTGTTGGCGTTTCTTTCAAAGTTTAGACACGGTTAATTGTTATGGCGAGTTGTGATACCCCACAATCTTGATATTGATTGATATGATGGAACTTTTTCCACTTGAGAGAGTTAGTGGCATACTTGTTGATTTTATCCAAGTTGGAGCCATTCTTTCATTTGTGATGCAAATGATTCATCTATTCTCATGTTTAAGATCAATGGATGAGTATTCTCTCCTATGATGATATAATGTTTATTCCTTTTAAAATTTTCTATTTTAAGTGGAACTACATTAGCTCCGACTTCTCCATTGCACCGAGGAGGTATGTAGGCACAAGATGTAATGTCTTGCCGAGCTTATTTAAAAAAATCCCATTCTTTTGCACACAACATCTTTTTTTATACAGATTTTCAAAAAGGTTCCTATGGAGTACCACAGATATGAGGGGTGCTTAAAATCTTCCCCTCGTATAATCAACACCTGTACCTAAGATCTCATTTTATGTTGTTTTTGTTTTAAAAACTTCTTTTTGGGTTTACTTCTCTCTTTTCCCATTTCCTTTGGAAACAGTAAAGCGCGGTGGCGACTTTCACTAAAATAATGAGTCAAGTCAATCCAATGACTTTGATCTAAGATTTTCCCCGCTACAATTTCATATATTCACATATGCAACATTACTCCACAATTCAAGATACCAAAGGTAATCAACCACAATAATACAATATAATAATTAAATCAATTATCACATATTTCATATCAAAACACAACCTTCACATCGATTCACATGACTCAAATGCAACTCAATGCATATGCACGTGGTGCCAATCGTGAATATCAGGTTCACCTTGCTCCATATCCCCACTAAGACCAGATCCATCAATATGAACATATAGTTCACCGTTCCATATCCTTACCATAACACCAAAACCACCAAAACCCGGAGTATAAACTCCCCATAAATGCATGCGCAAATACCACCAAACATATGCAATTAAGATTGTCCATTCAATCTTAATCATATAAGCATATCACATATGAATTATCCCACCATTTGCACAAACATACATGTATAATGTTATCATCACCAACAGTGCATTCACATAGAATTAATCATCTCAACACAACACAAATAACATATAGCATACAAAGTCAAACAATGTTATTCACATCTAGCACTCATTCTCAAACCAAACAACACAATTACAAGTTATTTACCTAATCACATTATTATTAAATTATTTATTTCCAACAAACATATGCAATTAAGATTGTCCATTCAATCTTAATCATATAAGCATATCACATATGAATTATCCCACCATTTGCACAAACATACATGTATAATGTTATCATCACCAACAGTGCATTCACATAGAATTAATCATCTCAACACAACACAAATAACATATAGCATACAAAGTCAAACAATGTTATTCACATCTAGCACTCATTCTCAAACCAAACAACACAATTACAAGTTATTTACCTAATCACATTATTATTAAATTATTTATTTCCAACAAGACCATTTTTATTGAAAAGAATATGGAATTATCTTCCTAACATTTCGAACGGGGACTCAAACGCAATTATGGCTCAAAAGATATGAATTGTTATAGTTTCAAAGAAAATGCAAATACTGACATCAAGTACTGACACCATAAAACCTCATTACACACAAAATAAATTTATTTCTAGAACATGAAACCATTTTTACAAGAAAGTATAGTGTGTTAGGTTTCTCCATGTTTGAACGGTGAGTCAAACGGACACCTGAAACTCAAGTTATGAATTTTTGAAGTTTTACAAAAATCATGCATTTTTCCTACGAGCAGCTCTTGGGTTTCCACTTAAATCCCCTCAAAATCTCATCTAAACATCACTATAATACAAATTAAATACACTGCAACCTATATGTAACATGTATCAACAATTAGGAAGCTTAAAACATGATTTCTAACACAAAAGTTTTGAATCCAAATCCAAACCCTAACATTTCAAATCTAGCAATTTCAATAACAAAATCCTTATTTTTATGCTTCTACCCATCACCCATCATTATATAATATATATACTCATGATTCAAGGAATGCCCACCCTTGCCTTAGATGCAGACACTTCTAGGGTTCTTCCTTCTCTTCTCATCTTTTTGCCCTTTTCTCCTATTTTCTTCTCTTCTTTCTTCACTTCTCTTATTTTTAATTCTATATTTTGTATAACCCTTACTAACTTAAATCGACTAGCGGGCTTAGTAATACACACTCCCACTTTACTTACTTATTCTCATTATTAGGCCCAACTAGTTATTTCTATTTTCACACTCTCAAACCCAAATACGGGTCAGGTTGATGTGCATAAGTCTCGTACGAGTAATATTTAAATTGTTCCGAGTAACTTTTTAGTTAGAAACGAGTAATAATATCATAATCCATGAATAATATATGCATTATTTGTACACATCTATTAATTATGAATAATTATTAATTGTGAGTAATGAGTACATTATTATGAGTAATATTTACACCATTCTGAGTAATATCGAATTTTAACTATTTTGAGTAATATATTCATTGTTCTGAGTAATATTTATACTATTTTGAGTAATCTGTATATTATTTTGAGTAATAAATATAATACTTTGAGTAATATAAACAATATTTGAGTATTTATGCAATGTGCATAAGAATATACCTTATGCACATCAACACATCCCCCCAAATACTATATAATACACATACATATATTCCATTTAATCAATTATACACATAAAAATCCAATTAAATTACATATTCACCAAAACTCAAATAATTAATCATTCAACACATAAAATAATAAGGGTTAATAGTCATTTACCCCCTGTAATATAGGCGCGTTTTGATTTACCCCCCTTTAAAAAAAGTTTTTAAAAACTTCCTTGAAATATTAAAATTCTAAGTCTTTTGTCCCCCCAGATGGAAAAATTATCCCCTGTAAATTTTTGTTTTTGTTTTACCACCCTGGTTTTTACAGACTTATGGGGTACCCCAAAATTATAGGGGGGTATTTTAATTTTTTTTAAAGGGGGGTAAATCAAAACATGCCTATATTGTAGGGGGTAAATCACTATTAACCCAAATAATAATTATCATAGCAATTAAATAATAAAATAATTACTAAATAAAAAAAATTGGGGTGTTACGCTCATAGCCTTCTAGTCGAAAATTGCTTGTCAACACCAACATGGTTTTGGTGAAAAAATCCAACAATAAATGATGCATATGTGTTGATTATTCAAATTTGAATACAGCATGCCCAAAAGTCTCTTATTTGTTTTCCAACATAGACAAACTCATCGAAAACTCATATGGATTCAACCTTTTATCCCTTATGGACACTTACTTGGGGTACAACCAGATACCAATGGATCCGCTGGACTAAAATAAGACAAACTTCATGACTGACGGATGGAACTTCTGCTACAAGGTCATTCCATTCAACCTTAAAAATGAAGGGGTAACTTACCATCGTATGATGAAAAACATATTCTACGATCAAATATAAGACATGTTAGAGGTTTATATGGACCACATGATCGTAAAACCTAAGGAGCAATACAAACATACAACCCACATGGAATCTATAGTTGGAGAAATGAAAAAGTACGAGATGCACCTAAACCCTGAGAACTGCACCTCTAGAGTACATTTAGAAAAATTTATAGGGTGTTATCTCACAAAGAGAGGAATAGAAGTGAACCCAAATAAATGCCCAAGAGGTAATAAACATGACAACCCAAAAATCAAGAAGAGGATTCAAAAGTTAAACGACATGTTGGTCACTATGTCTCGATTTATTTATAGATCAACACACCACATAGTCGCACTTTATAAACTCTTGAAAAAAGAAGCAACACTGGAATATACACCCGAATGCAACATAACATTCATAGAACTCAAATAAGTGCTATCTCAACCACTCGTCCTAGTTCACCAAAAAGAGAGAATCACTTTTCTCACTAAGGTTTATATCCCCTAATTTTTATAATTATTGTTTTGTCTTTTCTTTTTCTTAGCATATATTAAAAAAAAATCTAATTTCACCCAAACTATTCACACTAATATATTTCATATGAAATTAATGCTGATATACTGCTAATATAATTTAGATATGTATCTAATTTAAGTCACAGTATCTCAAATTAAATATCAATAGTATTAAAAATAAATAACATATAAATATAAATAAAATAAATACCATTTAATAAATGTTTACTTTTATAAAAAATTACTGCATCTCAAATTTGATATTGATAACATTAAAAGTAAATAACATATAAATAAAATAAATAACATTCAACATGTACAAATAAATGTAATACAAAGATAACTATATAAATCACATATCAATAATATTAAAAATAATAGAATTAAAATAAATAAATAACTTTTATATGTAATTCAATGCATATAAATTCAATATATATCTCAAACCATATTGTTATTTATAGTACTTTAATATTTTTAAAGTTTGTATATTCAAATAAATATTTTTGAGGCAAATAAATATTTTCGAGGAGAGGATACATGATGGCTCTTATTTGAATCCAATATTCCGTCTAAAATATACCATGATGTAACAATGATTATTATTTAATATATTAATCGAAACAACATAACATAAGATAAATTAATATATTTTATTATGAAAAATATCTAAGTTGTAAAAATATATTTATAAATCAATTGAAAATAAAATTAAATAAAAGATATAGTATTTGATTACTAAATTTTTAACTTAAATTAAATTATAATTACATTATTTAGAAAGCACAATTCGGCATATTAAAAATTAGGCTTAATATTCTTTTTGGTTAGTATCACTACTAGAAATACTCAATTTTCTTGCGGAATTACCTGCGGATTTTAGCTAAATTTCCGCAGGAAACACATTTCCTGCGGATTTTCCTGCGGTTATTTGTCCCCAGCTAAAACCTTCGTGGGTAATATTTTCGGCAGGAAATTCCACAGGAAAATCTGCAGGTAAATCCGCAGGTAAATCCGCAGGAAATATCCGCAGGTAAATCCGCAGGAAAATTCCGCAGGTAAATCCGCAGGTAGTTTCTAACTCAAATTGAATAATTTTTTATTTTAATAATTGATCGAAAGATTATAAATTATTTATAAAATAAAATTATAATTTAAAATGTTTTGAATTTTAATAAGACAAATTCAAATTCATAGAACAAAATACTATAAAATTTGCAACAAAGTTACTACATAGTCACATTATTAAAAATGAAAAGTATAATCTATCATTACATTTAGTATTAAATTTCAATCCATCCCTAGTTTTCTATGAAAAATGAATTTCAATCCTTTTAGAACAAAACTGAACTATCCCTTAATTTTTTAAGCTAGGCTGTAGAATTTGTCATTATTATATATAATCAGGCTTCTAGTTAAAATAAAAGAAATTAGTAACCGTACGTCTTTATATTATATTGTTCTTACTCAAATCATGTTATAGATAAGCCACAATAGTACAAACTAAGCTTTCCTCAAATAAATTGATACGAAAATTGGACACAAGATGAAAATTGCTTTATTAGAATCCCAAATTTCCACATCTTGCATCATACTCCATAGAACTTTTTATCGCATATTACCCTCTCGCAAAACATCAATCATATTGTAGATTCTCTTGGAATCCTTTGCTTCAATCTGCATACAACAAATATAATTATAGTAAGAGATTAATTGTTATATACCGACGGTGGAAATAGAGGAAGTTGTCTTAAATTTTAAGCACCTTTTTAGCAAGAAATAGTACAGCATCTGGAACTCCCACCATAGGTGATGTCAAATGATACATATGAAAGGCATGACCCGATAAATACTACTCTGGAACTCCCACCATTTCAACTTGATGCTTAGGGTCCCTGATTAATTGTATCTAACAAAATTCATGGAAAGAAGGGGAAACTCCAGTAAGAATCTGTGGTTCTTTTAATATAGAAAGAATGGGAAACTATGTTGTACCAAAATGAACCGTGCAATGTGATCTAACGCACCTGATCCATATCGAAAGAGACCCCCCAACTTATTGAAGCAAGATATCACAGCCTTGGCAGTTTCAGACGCGTCAACTTTGTTTGCTTGATGAGACTCTAATACCTACAATCTTGGAAGAATGCATCAGATTATAATATTGCATTGAACAGAAGCTTTATTAAAGGATGAGAACCAAAAAAATTGATGAATTCATGAAACCTAATGTTACTTTTAGCAACATGAGAGTTTAACAGAGAATTTATACAGGAAGATTTTCTTCTGTAATAAGTAAGGTAATAATTTAAACGTAAATGCAATTTATCTTTCCAATCACAATCCATGGGACTGTACTCTCTAAAACAATTTCTGCAAAGTTAGTTGTCAATCCTGCTTCAACATCCTGCAAATTTTATTGGTTTTTTTTGTTTCTATATTATTATCGTCAAACAGCTGTAATGGAAAATTGGAAACTGGACTTAAATTCATAGAAAACACAATTTCACAGCCAATGAAAGCAACACCAGTCACCAAGTAACAAGTAACTGAAGCTATAAACAGTATAAAATGGAATCAAAAGAGCACTAACAAAGAGCACTAACAGTATATTGAAAAAGGAGGGTTAGATGATGCTGCTAACACTCCTTGAGAAGACAAATGCTTGGAAGAGAATTACCATGGAGGAAGAGTCGGTATTTGTAATCAACGCTTGAAGATGTCAAGTTGCCGCCACTTGTTAGAGAATTGCTTGGCTAGTTTCTCAATGTCACTTAACTCCCCATCTCCTAATTTTTCCTCAATTTTCAATTCTAATTCTCATTTCATTTCTTTGCTACAAAAAATTGCATCAGCAAGTAGTTTTGTTTTTCTGTACACCAAAATGGCAGATCACTCTGTACATAAATGAACAAGTGTGCTCTGCACCCCGCCAAAACAAACCCAAAAACTAAAGCCGGTAGAAACACGAAATACTCCAGCAGAAACAACAACTTGGCTGAAAAACAATAAAAAAACTGAATCAGGTAAACAAGTCAGCTAACCAAACAATAGAAAGGCATTCACTTGTTATCACTTACTTGTTATACCCGCCAATAGTTGCACTTCCTCGAGAAGTTCAAAAATATGTAAAAGTTGGAGACCTAACATTGCCTGCTGGAGTGCAATTTTTCTTGCCGGCACTTTTAGTTCACCGTGACACAAAGCTATGGGGTGATGATGCTAATGTGTTCAATCCATAAAGATTTTGAGGGTCTTCTAAAAGCAACCAATGGAAGGAAGTCGTTTTTCCCATTTGGAGGGCGTCCAAGACTTTGCATTTGACGAAACGGTAATAACGACGATAATTCTATGCTAATAGCATTTTATCGAATACCTTGTGAGCAAGATTGAAAGCTGCATTTTCTTCTCCTCGTCGCTTCAACCGCTAAGCATTCCTCCATTCTCAGCTTTATGATATCGTATGCCTGCTCTAACTTTAACTCAAACTGAAATTTATATTGAAATCGAATCACAATCAGTTGTAGCATAACACGTAATGGAGTAAAAAACGTAAAAATGCAAAGAATCACGAAACAAAACTAACCTGCTCTGAGTTGAAATTTCGAGCGCAAACAGACTCTGAACCCTAACGTGAATCGAATCCTGAATCGTTAACAATTCAAATCAGTTCTGAAATCCAAATCCAACCAATTTGAGACCAACAGAATCTACATCATAATTGTTGTTGTTGCGTAAGAATTGAGAGGGAGAGAGCATGAGTTTGAGAGTGTGTCGCACAAGAGAAACCGAGAAAGCTTGAGCCGATGCGCGTGAGAAAAAGTGCTTATCCGCTGAAGCGCTTCTGAACAAGTTGTGTTTGCTCTCACCGAAGAAGCATTTTTAGGTCACTAATAAGTATCTATCTTAATCTTTCTTTCTATTTATCTTTTTTTAATTTTATTTTTTAAAATTTTATATCTATTATAGAATAGACCAAATTATATTTATTATATACAACTATAAAAATACAAAACAAATGAATAACTATTTATTTTTCTTCAAAATAATATAGTAAATCAAATTATCAAATTATCAATTATATAATTTTAAGCACACCTAAAAACTAAAAGAGAAATTACAAAATTTCAAAATATTTTAGTTATTTATTTACTAACTCTTTATTTATAAAAATTAATTTTAATATGAACATCTGAATCTAAATAGAATAATATGAGAAAGTAGTCTCTTAACTTTAATTGGTAATAATATATTAATAAATTTTTTCCATGCTTCAATAAAATAGTAAAAATAATTTATAAAAATAAAATTATTTAATAATATTTTAACTATAGTCAAATATAAATTCATATAAGACATTAATTTCTAAAATTAAAACTTTATAATAAAGAGAACCAATATAATTCACTATAAAATAAAATGTATATTAAATAAATGAGATTAAATTTAAATTTAAAATAATTTTAAATCAGCGAGAATTATAAAGGTCCCAAACAATGTAAAAGTTAAAAACTCAAAGTAAAATTTCACTACATACCGATGAATTAATAAATTTAAAAATAAATCATAAGACAACAAATTCATACAAATCACCTAAGTTTATAATCAATCTAACTTAAAATTAACAAAACAATCAAGATAAATTAGGGAAAGAGTAGGGTTGCTCCCTACTTTTTCTCCCCAATTTTACACATACACACTAATTCACTTATAATTAATAAATATTTTTACACTAAATAATTATAAAATATTAATTCAAAATAAAAAATTAAACATAAAAGTATTTTTATATTGATCAATAAAATAAAAATATTAAGAAAAAAATATATACACATATATTAGCTATTATTTAATTCCAACCAAAAATAGGGAAAATAATTTATAAGGAAAGTTTTTTATATATAATTGTAAAATTTAAAAAAAAATTACAATTATTTTTAGAAAAATTTGAATATGCCAAATTTGCAGCAAAATCCGCAGGAAACTTTCCTGCGAAATTACCTGCGGATTTCTTTATTATGGTTTTATTTTATAGTGATAGAATTCCGCAGCAAAATCCGCAGGAACATTTCCTGCGAAATTACCTGCGGATTGTTTAATAAAGTTAGTTATTTTGTTCAAAATACTTATTCCGCAGTAAAATCCGCAGGTATTCCTGCGGAATTTTCTGCCAACTCCACATCCGCAGGAAAATTTTATGTATTTATTATTTTTGCAGGAAAATCCGCAGGTAAACCTGCAGAAAATTTTCCGCAGGAAATTCCGCAGGTAAATTGAGTATTTCTAGTAGTGTATGTTGATCTCAAGGTTTATTTTGACTTCTTAATTTAAAAAAGTTTATATTAATTCTTTAACTCTTCAAAGTGTATCATGTTAGTCTTTTTCATTTAATTAGTAACGAAAAAAATTCAAAAATCAATTATTAAATTTATCGCTAATTAGAGAAAATAATTAACATGATAAATTTTAAAGACTTAAAAAGACCATTATAAACATTTTGTAAGTTAAGAGATTAAAATGAACCCCAAAAATAATATACTTAACTACAAATGATATTAAACATAAACATTACTATATATTATCCACCAATTAGTATCTCAATTTTAATTAAGGATGACAATGAATACCTATGAACAGGAGTACTAGTCCTCCGATACTCATCACGTTGAATAATACGATACCTGTTAAATCAAAACATTGAAAATGACTATAGAAACTTGAAGTTCACATCGTGCCTCTTATTTTTGACCAGGACAACTATTTTGGATTGGCTAAAATAATTTCACATTATTTGAGAATCGAGAATAATAGTAATTTATATATAACACTGTCACACCTCTACCCAATAAGACACATTTTTTAATGAATAAAACCGTGAAAGTCCTCACACCTAAAACAGACAATACCTTGTAACCACGGTGATTCAAACTTGCGGTCAACCAAATCATCAATTATTAATCATGTAAAACTGTACTTACTAAAATTTAATAAGAAAAAAAGAATATGATATATATTATTGATATAATAATATTCCACCGCTACCTATTCTGTACGAGATGGATCTGCGTACTGTGACTCAAATCATTTTAGACTGACCTTAATTACAATTTTGATCTTATACTTAACCTCATTCACAAAATTAATCATCTTATTTAAATTCAAATAATTTTAATCTTTTTCTCACTTTTTGCACTAAAAAGTTGATGACATGCCTATTTTTTGAATGACGCGTTACCTATATTTTAATCCTTAAGATTTCACAATTTTTTAATCTTATTTCTCATGTTTTACATTGAAAATTGTTGACACAAAAAATGTATATATTAGGATAACATTAACTTAAACTTTTATTTTTAAAGCTCCACAATTTTTTTGTATGTTATGATTTGTCACGTTTAAGAAATATTTCGATCAACCTAAACTTTGTTAACCACCGCATGTAGAGATATTATTTATTTTGGATGGAAGAATTCATTAGAGTTTTGTCCTTTAAAAAAATGTCTCGTTGAACCGATGAATAGAAGTGTTGTATATAAATTATTCTGAATTTTAATTTTCAAATAATGTAAAATTATTTTGGTGTGTACTAGAACAACAAGTGACACATCACTAAAAAAATAGATACATCATCAATTTTAAATTAAAAATATAAAAAGAAAAGTCAAAATGATTAAATTTAAAATAGAGAGAATGATTTTATAAATGAGCTAAAATATCACAACTAAAATCTAATTAAGTCTTAATATTATTTACCTTTTCTTGTACAATAAAGGGCAATTTGTTTTAACTTTAAAAAAATAATTTTTTTTTGGTATTTTCAAAAATATTTTTTTTAAAATATTAATTTTTAATTCATATTTTAAAAATTAAAAGACTAATTTTGTCATCAAGTAACTTAAATATACATTATTGAAGATTAAAACATAGTAAAAATCATAAATTTTTTAAAAAAGTATTTCAAAAATTAATTTTATGAAAAGCTATTTAAAACAGTTTCAAATTTATGTATTTTATTTATTTATTTTGATATTCAAATAAATTATGGTAAAATGATGAAATAATTAAAATAATATTTTTTAAAAAATTATTCAACCCAATTTTACATTTAAAAAATTTTGTTAAAATTTCTTTATTGATCTTTTTAAATAAAAATGTGTTACATAATAAAATTATTTAAAAAAAACTGAAACAAACAAACCCTAAATACACTTTCTTTTGATTTTAATATAAATTTTTTTGACCGAATTCATTATGATTTTCTCTTATACTTAAAATTGAATAGGGTATAAGTATTTTGGACAGAGTAGAATTATTACTTAAAATTGGATAATGCTATTTGATAAAATATTATATAAGCAATAATAATAAAGTATTCAAACCAATTTTTGAGATAAAAAAATATAACATATAATACTAAATAAATATTTATGTCATTGTGAGTAAGTAAAAGGTCTTCTAACCGATCAATGATGTGCAATCTTATAAAGTTTTATATAAGAACAATTTCTTTGTTTTATAATTTCTTTAAAAATGAGAATATTTTTATAATAAATGAGAATATTCTTTGTTTTATAAATATTTATTTCTTTAAATTAATATGTCATTATGTTATGATAGTTCATAAATATTTAAATAATAATACTTTTTCTCTATTATGAAATAAAGTAAACTAATATAAAAAATCAAATGTATTTAATTTAAAATGTAGATAAAAACATTTGACTTTTTATATTCTTTTATTCACCCTTTTTATTTTATAATAATTGTTGTATCTGAATGTGTAATACACATTAAAAATAAATAATTTAAAGAAAAAAATTATATCTTTATCAATTTATCTATATTACTATTGACGTACTATCATAATAATAAATGTAAAATACAATTAACAACTTCAAAATTATGTAAATTATGTTAAATAGAAAACAAACTAAAATAATTAAATAAATTAAATAATAATACTTTTTCTTCGTGAGAAATAAATTAAATCAATATAAAAAATCAAATGTATTTAATTTAAAATCTAGATAAAAACATTTGACTTTTTAGATTATTTTATTCACCCATTTTATTTTAAAGTAATTGTGGTATTTGATTGTGTAATACATAATAAAAATAAAATTTTAAAGATTTTTTAAATTATTTTTATCAATTGATATTTATTTATTGTTGATGTACCATCATTATGATAAATGCAAATTTAAAATAAAAAGTTCAAAATTATATTGATTGGAGAATATATGATATATCTAAAAAAAGTCAAATAAATTTTATTTTTCCCATGAACATCTGACTAGAAAATTTAAATAAATAAAATAATTTTTATGTACACAAATTTAAAAAATAATTAAAATAAAATTCTTTAAGGATTGCCAATTTTACTTTGCTAAAAAAGCACATCCGTAGGATCGAACTTAAAGCCACGTGTCAAACATCTGAAGCACCACATGCATTAGACCAATGCGTACGTGTAATTCAGAGAACTAAAACACTAGCCAGAACCTGTTGGGTTGCTCGACAAAGCAGAAGGGAGAGAGAGTTAGAAAATCAGAATAAAAAAAGTTACCGGGGTATTTTTGTAATTAACCAAACATTCGAGGCTATTTACTAAATTCTCCTTTGCATAAAAAAAAGAGGGAGAAAAGAAAAGATCCAAAACCCGAAAACACCATCATCCAAACAGCACCCTCTCTCTCTTTTAAAAGCCACCCTGTGATTTTTCTCTGCCCTTCTTTACCCCTCCGCTCTCTCTCTCTCTCTCTCTCTCTCTCTCTCTCTCTCTCTCTCTCTCTCTCTCTCTCTCTCTCTCTCTCTCTCTCTCTTCGTGTTATCGTGCGCTTCTCTCCTCAAACAATCTCCTCCTCACAGTTTCGTCTCGATCTCAACACTGTTAGTCTTCGACTCTCAATTTCTAACCCTAATTTGATTCTTTTCTTCTTCGATCCCTAATTTGATTCCGAATTTATTATGCTTTTTCACGTCATCGATTTTATTTTCCGCTTAATCCCTAGAGATTTCTGTCCTGTTATTTATTTATTCTTGCGTAATCGGTTTTGATTCTATTGTTCTATTGTCAATTGTTTTGATTATTTGAGATATATTTTTGATTCTGATTTGTTGTTTAGTTGATATGTGGTGCCTTAGGTTCGCCGTATTTGAATGTATATTTCAATTTTTTGTAATAGATTTGATGTTTTTGTTTACCAATCAAATGTTGCTAGAGTTGGAAGACTGTTATTGAGTTTGAGTTTTATCTGGAGTTTTGATCGAAATTTAGCTTCTGCTGCTGATGATACTGTAATGATTGTTATAATTATATTTAAGATCGAAATTTACCTTTTTTTACTGCATCATTTTTCCTCGGATATTGCTCATTGTATCAGTATCCATGAAGTTGATGCTAAACAATTTAAAGAGAATTTGAATTTTATTGTGAATTTGCTGTATGAGTGGCGGGTTTCACAGTTTAATCTGTGGTTTGGTTTTGTTTTATTTTTATCAAACATGATTTTTAGGGAAGAATAGTTTATTGAATTAATAATTGACTTTGTGACTTTTCTCCAATTTTTAAGGTGATTCAGGCGGAAGTCTATGATGCATATTGTGTATGATTAGTGTAAATGTTTTTGACATGTGTTTTGTGGTATTCCCAGTTTTTGTTAACGGAAATCATGAGTGATGAAGGAGAAAGGACTTGTCCTCTCTGCGCCGAAGAGATGGATTTGACGGATCAGCAGTTGAAACCTTGTCGATGTGGTTATGAGGTTTGGTTTGATTCTATTTATGTGGAGTAGCTAATTATTTGGAGGTTTTAGTATAATTTGTAGTTGAAAAAAGTTTTTTTAGGTTGTATAATGCTAATGTTAATATTCAAGTGTCACTTGTTCTTTGGTTCATAAATTTTCTTTTATTGAATATTGATCCTTTTAACTGTTGTCAAGGTTTATTTTGATTTCGTTTCATGATAGTCATGTAGGTGCTGTTGTTGATGTTTTGTTTGTCTTTATCTGATTCATTATGATGAATTTCAGTTTCACATCCACTTGATTGCAGATCTGTGTATGGTGTTGGCACCACATAATGGACATGGCCGAGAAGGATGATACTGATGGGCGATGCCCTGCTTGTCGTTCTCCTTATGACAAGGAAAAGATTGTTGGGACGGCGTCAAAGTGTGAAAGGTCATTCCGTTAACAGTACATTTATATAGGATTGGAAATGTATTAAAATTGCTAAAACTTTTATGTTTGAGTGCTATGAAAGCAAAATATAAATTTTTGTTCGTTTTATTTGTTAGATTTCTTTAAGGTATTTATACGAAGGCCAATGTAGACTGTTTAAATCAACATAGACATTTTCATAGTGTATTTCTCTTAACGTGTGTCAATATATGTGTATGTATATATATGCTGTAGATTGCTGAATGAAATTAATATGGAGAAAAAGGTGAAGAATCAAAAATCAAAATCAAAATCTGCTGATGGACGGAAGCAGCTCAGTAGTGTGCGAGTGATTCAGCGAAACCTTGTTTACATAGTTGGATTGCCTCTGGATCTGGCAGATGAAGATGTAATTTTTTTACCTTCTCTGCTCTTGGATTATGTGAATGTTTCTGTTTTACCTCTTTTTCTCGTTGAATTTTTCGCTTTGTCTTCCTTATAGAATCTTTAATCATATGATCATTTTTGCAGCTTCTCCAGAAGCGAGAGTATTTTGGTCAGTATGGGAAGGTCTTAAAAGTGTCAATGTCACGGACGGCAGCTGGTGTCATTCAACAGTTTCCTAATGATACTTGCAGTGTGTAAGCACATTGTCTTTGCTGCAGTGCTATTTCAGTTTGTTTGACTATCATTGTGTAATACATTTAATATCAATGATACAGTTTCTAATCAAGGTTTTATCTCAGATATATTACTTATTTAAAGGAAGAGGAAGCAATTCGGTGTATTCAAAATGTACATGGATTTGTTTTGGAGGGTAAACCTTTAAGGTAAAAATAGCTACTTTTTTTGACATGTCTTGCTCATTTTCCTAGTCTTGCTTATTAATTCTTTTGTCGTTTTTGGCTTGTACTCATTTTCAGGGCTTGTTTTGGAACCACAAAATATTGTCATGCATGGCTCCGAAATTCGGTATGGAAATTAGTAGGTCTTTAGAGATTTTTAAACTGTGCCTTAACTGGTTATGCTTTTAACTGAGTAGTAATCTCTCCATGATCAGCCTTGCATCAACCCTGATTGTCTATATCTGCACGAGGTTGGCTCTCAAGAAGATAGCTTTACAAAAGATGAAATAATATCAGCTTACACTAGGTAATATTCTTATAATTTTGTTACGAGCCTTGCTATGATTCAGTTATGTAAAATCCTTCTTGCTGAAAATAGGTGTTTTTGATGGTTTCAATTAAGCTGTTAATCTAAATAATGCATTGGGATGAGAAACCTGTGTTCTGAGTTTTGATGAGATCACTACACATAATCAAATCGTGTTCTAATCCGTGTTTCAGATTATGCTTTCTGATTTGCATGTTATTATTGCTTGAACTGAATGTAGTGCCAAATAAATACTCTAATTTTCTTGTTATTTTGAAGAAGTAGAGTTCAACAAATCACTGGTGCCACAACTAATATGCAACGCCGGTCGGGGAATGTATTACCTCCTCCTCTGGATGATTGCACAGATTATTCGACAGAAAGGCCCATTATTAATAGTGCTCCAACTGTAAGTCTTTTTTGCATGTTCCTACAGTCCCTCGAGTTTTTGCTTTAATTTTCTTGTTTTGATTGAGGGCTCATTTGAAATTTGATCTTTAATTGCTATTCTTCAAGCATAATGTTTTTTTTTTGCCTTTGTCAGCTGTGAATACAAAGAAACTGACATTTTATTTTAATTATGGAGCAGAACTCTGTCTACACAGTGCGAAATTCGCCTCCAAATGGAATCAATGGGAAACATGTACCTCTTCCCACTAGTACTGCATGGTACGCATCATTATAATTTTGTATTTTACCTTGAATGTTAAACTTATCTGAAGAAAGTTATGGTTCCAATGTTTATGTGTGCCAGGGGTACACAGGCTACAAGTTGTCAGCCCCCTGTTGGAGGTCTATCGCACCCATCTGTTTTGTCCAAGCCAAAGCCTGATACAGTTAACAGCACACTTGCCTTTTCTACTGCCGTTACGGGAACAATTCAGGCTTCTGCAGCACAGGGTGATGGTTCAAGAAGGCCGCCATCAAGTGATGGGAGTCATAATACATTACCTAGGGTGAAAAGTGAATTGCCAAAACCTAGTAAACAATATAATAGCTTGGACAGTCTTACCAGTGCAGGTGAAAAAATTTCAGCTTGTGCTGTTTCTCCTGCACCTGTCAATTTGAAGAGTGAGCTGTCTTCTCGACCATTATCACGAGATAATGGTAGAGGCAATTGTACTATAACAAACACATTAAATTCTACTAACATTACTGGACATTCTTTTAACTCTGGTCCTGAGGAAGCAGTGCCTGCTACCAATGAAGTGATTCGGAATTTGTCCAGTGAGTTCTCCTCAATTAACATTGGTAGAAGTTCCTCAATTGAAAACTGTGGTATAACCAAACCTAGTAACCGGCCAACTGATGATGTCATGACTAAATCTCCTCAAATTCAAGAAGGATCACAATATGATGTTGATAGATTTAAAGACCCAATAACAACAAATGTGGTTGGTAAAACTTCCTCATCAGATAGTGGGATTTTTAGTCCAAAGGAACAATGTGGAGGGATATTGAACTCTCAATCTCAAGTAGTATCAGATACAGCTGATATCGAAGATGATGTAGCATCTTTTGATAATCAAAGACTCAAGGATCCAGAAGTTTGTCGTTCTTATTTGCCTAAGGCAACAAATTTCCTTAATGTATCAAAACTTTCTAGCCCTTGTATGCCATATGGCGAACCTTGTACTGCTGGAAATGCTGGTTCTCTATCTTCTGAAGATAGAGTTCGGGAGGAATCTAATTTACATTCGTCTAGCATGTTATGTAATGGCTATCCTGAGAAATTGATCCGCGGAACCTCTAACGGCTTTCTTCATGATGAAAGAAACAGGCAAAGCATTGGACGGTTGGTTGGTGATGCCGTTGATACTGGGTGTGATGAGTCAATTGATAAGGGGGAAAGTAGTATAATCTCAAATATTCTGTCCATTGATTTTGATCCATGGGATGACTCCCTAGCATCACCCCATAATATAGTGAAGCTGTTGAGTGAAAATACTGATAGCCAGCCCGCTCCTTTAAAAAAATCTAGTTCTTGGAAAGTTCAAAATAATAACCAGTCAAGATTCTCTTTTGCAAGACAGGAAGAATCTGAAATTCAAACTTTTGATGTGCATCCGTCTTATGCTTTCAACCAGCAACAGTCTAAGAGCCACACACTCAATCAGAATCTGGCAGAAAGAGACTTTTATATGGAAAAGTTGGGCATTGCAAATGGCTTTCCTACCAGTAATTTTGAGGAAGCTGAAAATATAAGCAGTGCTCATTCAACTGCTTCTTCCAATAAGCTTTCTGGTGAGTGTTCCCAGCTTTCTTGACCTTGTTACAGAAGCTTTATTTATATATTATTGACATCTAACTAATTGCTTTTGTGCAGTGCCTGCCTAAGGATTGAGTAAAATCTTTAGAAATTTCTTCTGCGTTACATTGTTATAATTTTTTTCCAGATTTTGATTTTATATTATATTTACGCATTTAATTCATTGGTATTCTGCAAATTTTGAATTCCTGTTGCTGAATGTATTGGAATGTTTGTTATCTGAATATATTACAAATCCTTAGATAGTAATGAAGGGGAAGAGGTATTTACAAGCTTGTTAAAGTATGAAGAGGAAAGGTGGAAAGATGGAACATGGAAATGTTATTCCATATTTATTGAAGGTCATCAGTATTCTGACCGCAAACAGACTAAACACTAGAGAGGTTGATCTAAATTACTTAAACCTTGAAAAATTTCAGCATTTAAGGTGGAAAAGAAGTGTTGAAGCAAATGAATAATGCTAAGACTATTGGACTAGATAATTTACATATTGAGGAATGGAAAAGGTTAGGAGAGAAAGGCAGAAGTCTCAAAGTTATAAGCTCTAAGAATATCCCAAATTGGGTGGATGATCTTTAAGAATAAAGGCGAAACTTCAGAAATTATTGAGGAATCAATTTAGTCATACTAAGAAGTTTTGATAGTAGAGTAGAGAATAAAATGAGAAGCTCATCACTGAAATCAGTTTGATTTAATGCCATAGAGGTTGACATGCTAGCTATATGCATAATTCATGCTACAAAAGTTGATGTAGATTAGAGGATTTGTAGAACATGCACATGGGTTGCTTTATACATAATTCATGCTACATAAGTTGATGTAGATTAGAGGATTTGAAGAGACGTGCACATGGGTTATATTGTAGTAGGAAAGAAACGATAATTACCTAAAGAAGTCTATTAAATGTTTTATTTAGCCTTTAGAGAAGAAAACTGTTTAGATTGCTTATGTACTAGCAATCAAGGATATGGTGTCACATAGTGTAAGAGAGAACTCAAGATGGAATTATAGAAGATTATTCCACAATAAGTCAATAACTATAGCAATCACACCAAAAGTTTTACATTTCAAGTACCTTGGGTCCATCAAAGAAAACAATGAAGGGATATACCAACCAGGATCCAAGTTGGGTGGATGAAATGATGCAATGACTTGAGTGTGATTTGTGATAAAAAATACGTCTACTTTTAGGAAAACTATACCACTCCGTTGTATTGAACTGATCGCCGGGTAGTAAAATTCATCAGTGAAATGAACTTAGTGTTGCATAAATGAGAATGCCAACAAACTGTAGCCTGGCTTGTGCTTTTTCCAAAATTTAAAATCAATCGCAAATCTTTAGAAGAATCTAGTTACGAACTAGTAAAAGGTTTTCTTTAGAAGTGAATTTATAAACTGATCTTGCTTCTGTATAAAATCGTTATATTGTTTACGTTGAAGAGCTTAAGTTAATGATCTGCTGAGTTACAGTTGCTCATGTATGTACTGTGTAATTAGATTGAATTGTGTGGTTATTTTGTAGTATTGAACTATTTTCCAATGTGTTAAATTAGCATAGTGACTGCAACTACTGAAGCGTTTGCCTGATTGATTCTGTTCAAGGTTTTAACACTGGTTAAACTGCTTTCTTCTGGCTACATGTTTGCCTTCCCTATATGTGTTGCCCCGTGTGTTATTTCATTTCCAGTTGTCTCAGTTCATCTGATGACCTTGATTTTGCTATGATTAACAGCTATTTCAAGAGCACAAGTTTCAGCTCCGCCAGGTTTTTCAATTCCAAGCAGGCTGCCGCCTCCTGGTTTTTCTTCACATGAGAGATCAGAGCAGACTTTTGACTCCCTATCTGGTTAGTTGTGGTTTCTCTTACAACTTTCACATGTTTTTCTTATGTTGGTCTAATACAACTGTTAAACTTTTGACAGGGAATTCCTTACTTGATCATTCTTCTTTTTTGAGAAATTCACATCAGACACACTCAGCTGGAAATATTGGTGGCACAGGCGACATTGAATTTATGGATCCAGCTATTTTGGCAGTTGTTGGCAAGGGGAGACTTCAAGGTGCGCAGAACAGCCAATCATTGGACATGCGTTCAAATTTCAATCCACAATTAAATAATTACTTCGACAATGAAGCCAGACTACAGTTCCTGATGCAAAGATCTCTCACTCAGCAGCAAAACAGGTTTCCTGAAATTGGGAATACTTATTCTCAACTTGGTGATTCATATGGTATTTCTTCTAGGTTAGATCAATCTCAAGTCAGTAACCTAGCCCCTTTCCCTCAGCTGTCTATGCAGCAGTCTACAAATGCAGTCTTTTCTAATGGCCAATGGAATGGGTGGAATGAGATGCAGAGTGGGAATGGTCTGGGGGTTGCCGAACTTTTGAGGAACGAAAGACTTGGATTTAACAAGTTTTACCCAGGATTTGATGATTCAAAATATCGGATGCCAAATTCTGGGGATATCTACAACAGAACTTTTGGCATGTGACTATTTGGTTGCTATGATGTTGGGTGCCTGTCGGAAATGGTCAAAGGTCAAACCATGCAGAAATGGACAAACAATTTTCATTTGCGTAGCTGTGGACGGTGGAACTCACTCATGACTGGTATATTGTGCTACCAAATGATGATCCCAGGAAGTGTAATTTATGGCTGCAGTTGGTAATTAGTAAACTACCAATATTTTCTTGGTTTAATTGGCTGATATGGCATTGCACATTTTGCATGCACATAAGAGTCCTAACCTACCCAGTGCCTAAACGAGAATGGAAAAACTGTTACATTTTAAAATTGTTTTTGTACTGGGTTTCATATCTTTGATATGTTGAAAAAAATGAAATTGCTGTTCCCTTTTCTTAAACCGTGCACTCATTTGCCCCTTTTTCCTTTGTAGTTCTGGATTTGCAGGTGAGCTGTTTAGGGGTTTTAAGATATCAACTGTCAATGCTAACATGATCAATTTTTAGCAGGTAGATCTAAGTTGAGTGTTTTCCTTCACAGTACAGAGCATGAACACTGTTTGGATTCAGAATCGATTTTATCAAACTCTGTAATTTTC
Organism: Vicia villosa; assembly: GCF_029867415.1. NCBI lineage: Eukaryota > Viridiplantae > Streptophyta > Magnoliopsida > Fabales > Fabaceae > Vicia > Vicia villosa. The sequence goes on from NC_081184.1 coordinate 104,984,973, forward strand.
TTCCAAGTATAACTATCATTGTGGGATGCAGTATACAAACGGAGGTTTGGTCCTAATAGTTAAAAAGAAATTATTTTAACTTTGGATTAATAGATTAAATTGAGTACTTAACAAGAAATGTGCATGTGATTATAAACACTGTTGCACACTTGGATGAACTAGTAGTTTTTTATTAGATGTGTTAGTTTTTCTTTTAATATCCGCATAACTTTGCATATCTACTGCAGTCTAATAATAAATGTGACAGCTGTTAATATAATCTCGGTGTTGAGAGTTGCTTTTAAGTGGCACCTTTTTGTTCTCAGTTTGGTAGCAAAACTTGTTTTGGTCAACTTGTAGGAGGCCTGCATTGGTGTGGTGGCAGAACTAGACTCCAAAATGTTAGTCTTTTGAAGAAGGTCTATGATGTATTTAGATTGAGTTAAAAGTAGAGGATTATGAGCAGCAGTTTATTTGACTTAAATTCCTAGAAAATAATCTAGATCATCAAGATGTTTGAGAGAGAATGTATATTCAGTTTAGTAATAAAGTTTTGCAAGACAGATGAGGAACTGCCATCTACAAAGACTTGTAGATAAATAGTAATACCTTGAAAGAAATAGGTGAAAAGTGAAGGATCACACTTGCTAGTCTTGAAGCCTACTTGCTAGTCTTGAAGCCTAGTTGAAGTAAGGAAGTTTGAAGCCTCTCAAACCATAGGGAGTCTTATTAAGCTTACAAACCAGGAAACAGTATTTTAAAAATCGGATCGGTCATCAAACCGGTGAGGGTACTGGGTCGCTGGTCGAACTACATGATTAAATTGGATTAAACTGGATAACTTGGTTGAATAAATTGGTATCTATTGCAATACTATATATTTATTAAATCGGTCGAACTGAATGACTTAGTCTCTAAAAAATATCACAACACCTACAAAATTTTACAATTTAAAATATTATAATTTCACATGTTTATTTTTTACATTCAAATTCTAAATATAATCATCACTCACAACAAAATAATACAAAATATATATTTAAATAAATTTTAAACCAAGTCTAATTGTATTTTAATTATATTTTTTATAAAAAAATCATGAAAACGACAACGTTTTGTGCGGAAAAGAAAGAGTATGCATTTGAACCACCGGTTTTCTAAAATTGCTGGTTCACTGATTTTTTTTCGATTTTAACCGGTTCTCATCGGTTCAATAGCATATCTGGTCCAACAATCAGACCATACTAGTGACCCCTCTGATTTCCGGTCTGACCGGCCGGTTCGGTCCGATTTTTAAAACACTGCCAGAGAAGAATTGGAGCTTTCAAATATTATAGGTTGTCTCACATACATTTCCTCATGAAGGAGACCATTGAGGAAGACATTATTAACATCTAATTGTTAGATTGATCACTTTTAGGTAATGGCAAATGACAAAATAATCCTGAAGGTTTTTAGTTTAACCATAACAGAGAAGGTTTCAGTGAAATCGAAGCCATATCTTTGATGGAAACCCTGGCTATAAGTATTGCCTTGTACATATTAATAGTGCTATTAGGATTATCCTTGAGTCTAAAAATTCATTTACACCCAATTACTTGTCTTTAAGGAGGCTTAGTCACCTTCTTCGTTCAACTGCTACGGCGCCAGCCACCATAGGCGGTGGTTGAAATTTCCAGAAATGAGAAAGATCATCATCATCTTACTCAAAATCTCACGCTGATTTTGAATATCACAATATTTTTCAACGATCAAACTTAAATCTCACACAATTGAACCAACACAATAAACCTTAACTATTTCAAAACAAAATTAAATCACAGTGATGAAGAATTGAAATTTAAGATCTTAGAGTTTTTAATCACCAATCAATTTCGAACACAACAACATCAAGATTCTCATGAAATGATGATGAAATGAATGAATTCGAAGTAGAAGAAGTCGTACCTATCTGAGCAAGGTCCGATGCCTCTTCAATATGAAGGAGAAGATTATAGAATGATCCAATTAGCTTCAGTGAAGTTCCCTGATCATGAATATGTGCTCAATTTGCTCTAGTACTTGTTGAATCGTTCCAACCGTCTCCATTTTCTTCATACGAATTTCAAACTTGGAGTGAATGAATTGCGTGTTCCATATCCATATAATTGCATACAGAAGATCCAATATGAGTTGTTGAGGATGATTGAAGCATTAGTTTGCAGAAAAACTCAATAAAATAGAGAATTCGATTTTACACCATTGATGATGAATTGAAGGTGCAGATCGTGATTCAGTGATGAATTCATTTTCAAATTGCTTGTTGAAGGTTCTTTAGATGATGTTGATGATGAAAGTGTGAAGAAATTTGAGAGTGAAGGAGAATTGAGACTCGAAGAAATGAAGTTTTTGGTGGCTTTGGTGAAAATGATGATCTTCAAGAAAATTGGAGGGAGATGGTTTATATAGGGGTTTAGGAAACTTATAGGATAAGCTTGATCTGGTTTGGATCCAAACTTGAGCTATGGAGTTGGTTATTTTGGTTTGGAGTTTGTTAGGATTGAAATTGCACATGAATGGAGGTTTGGAGGTAGGCTTGGATTCAAATGGGTCCAGGCTTAAAGAGAGGGTTGGAAGGTGTTTGTTATTCGATCAAGGGTGAGCTAGAACAAAGGAGAAGCTTCTTGAATAAGTTTTAGCTGAATTTGCATAATCTCCATTTTTGGTCATTTTGGTGTTTTGAGCAAACTTGTGATAGGTGCGTGATATGCATACTTTGGGCAAAAAAATGTAAGGTTCTGATTATGTGCATTGAGTGTGTAATGTAGGAAAGTGAATCAAATGCATTTAGTGCAAATTTGGCCAAGTTGATACCAAACTGAAGTGGATTTAACCAGTTGCAAAATGGTGAGTTCTCAATGTTATAACTTCATGTTTAATGATCCAATTATCTTGATCTTGAGGTCTATAGAAAGAGAACATGGCAAATAAAAAATTTGGTGTTGAGGCTTCAATGAGAATCAGCTTTTATAAATAGATAACTTAACCTCAAATCCATATTCCAAAACTGACTTGCTCTAAAAAACTCTCTAAGTGTTTTGGCCATTTTGCACAATTTGACTCACTCACTTTAGTATCAAATTCCAACCACTTAGGGATTCATTTTGGATTCAAAATTTGCTTCATGATGTATTATCAATCATAAGCTTTAACTTTATACCCTATTTTCTACTTTTGGTGAACAAATGAAAGAGATATAATCTTGCAAAGTTGACCAAATGAACATGTATTTTGACACTTAGAAAACTTTCCAATTTCTTCAACTTTGACTTTTCCATCCATTTCTTGACTTTTTATGATTCTTCTTGACATTTGACATCATGTTTAACCTATTATGAATATTTTGACTCGACAACTTGATTTTGACCAAAAACCCTATATTCAACCTTTGACTTTTAGGCATTTGGTTGACTTTTACCAATTGAACCAAATTCAAATCTTTCTTCAATTTTCCATGCTATCTTCCACGATTTGAACTAATATATTGAACTAATAAGATGAATATGAACACCATAAACCTCCATTCATGCCTCGGGATCAATATTTGATCAGAAAGTCAACCCTAAGTTGACTTTAACCAAAGCCAAACAAACTTGAGCAACAATGATCAACATAAACCCTAATTTCCTTCCTTGAGATTCACCATGATGATGAGAGATATCTAAGATAATAATAATAATCAATCTAAACCCTAATCCATGATCAACACAAATGAGCCAAAGCCCTAAGTACTTGATGTTCTCGAGAGGACTTGAAGGAGTGCCATTGTAACTTGATGATGTTTGGCAAAGACTATGATCTTGATGATGCGAGTCTCAAATTTTGCTTGGGGAACCAAATAATTCTCTTTGAATGGGGAAAACCAAAATCACAAGAAAACTCTTGGTCCCATGCCAAATTATTGATTAATGATGCATAATGTGCAAAATGACCTAGTAAAGGTATGCAAATCAAATGAGAAGTCAAAGCCAGAAAATTTGGTAGAGGGTAGGACAAATTTGGGTTATGACAGTTAGTTTTCAAGTTCCAAAAAATTTGAGCTCAATTTTGGTTTAACAGGATAGCCAAATAACCTCGGAGATTTTAACCAAGCTGATCTCAAGCATAGGAAGATTTTACTATTAGCTAATCTTCAACCAATCTTGGTTTTATTGGCTAACCAAGAACTAGGGGAATATTTTTATAACGGCTAATCTTTAATCAATATTGGTTTGATAGGATAACCAACGACTAGGGGAAGATTTTTATAACAACTAATATTTAACCAATCTTGGTTTTACAAGCTAACCAAGAACAAGGGGAATATTTTTATAATGGTTGATCTTCAACCTAAATAGGAACTGATCATATAATCTCTAACCAAAGCTTTTATCAAGTTTAACTTCTAACCACAAATAATTCCTAATTGGAAAATATTCAACAAAGGTATATAAAACATTTCCTTGGTGAGTTTTATAATTCTACCATTCTAGAACTACCCAAATAACCTCATTCACAAAGAGACTTTCCTCACAAAAGCATATGGTTATAACATCTAGTGAGGTAAAGTAAAAATAAAACTTAGAGAGAGATAAAGAGAGAGAGAGAGAGAGAGAGAGAGAGAGAGAAGGTGGTGTAAAAACACGTTTTGGATTACTTGAATTGAGAATGAGGCATCTATTTATAGGCAAAATGCGTGCCCAAAATAAAATTTTCATTTAATGAATTTTACCGTTGTGTAATCGATTAGACAAAATTGCTAATTGAATAGATTTAAAAAAAAATTAATTATATGTTTCGAAAATGGAATTTTAAGATACGTTACCGTTGCACATAATTAAGGTGTTGTCTAAATGAATTGGAAATAAAGTTTGAAATGATCTAATCGATTAGACCAATGTCTTAATCGATTAGATTAATCAAATAGTTCCCTTTAGCAATTTCCACAACTCCTAAGTCATCTGGAACAACCCCTAGACATATTTGAAATTTTTTCTCTTAATAAAAAATATTTAAAAAATGTTTTAGTGTGTGTGTTCTTATAGTAATATACTTTTAGGAAAAAAACCCCCTGCTTTTATATAAGATCACTCACTTACTAACCTAGGAGATTAACTCCTTTTACCAGCCTTTTTTCTAGATATCATCTTCTGTGTCGACACTGATTGAGATCTCTTTGAGGATTTAGATAATGCACTTTGTTTGTCTTCCTTGAATAGTCAAGTTCATCAAACCATTTTACTTGAGTTTGTATCTTTAAGCGCTTAAGCATTATGCTTGACTTATCATCAGTTGTCTTTATGGTTTACCTTATGATTGACCTTATAGATTCCTTTACAATTTTCATCATAGTTGTCATTATCAAATGACGATGTCTTGGTTAAAGGTATAATACCCGCAAAACAAGGTTCCACATTCTCCCCATTTTTGATGATGCAATGCATCAGTTTTGAGTTGTGGTAAAGAAATAATACATATATGTGGAGTGATAAGGCTCCCCTGGAGTAGATAGAAATATACCCCCTTGAAAGTATACTTCTCTCCATTTGTCAAAATCAAAAAGGTCATGTGATGAAACGCTCCTTCTACCCAGTTTGTTGGTATGTTTTATGTTAAAAGGCAAAGCGGAGTAACGTCAATTTTAATGACATGGTTGTTATTTGTGTTACTTGGGAGCAAAACTCTTGTTAGGAGATAATGAAGGAATATGACTTTTGGTTTTAGGAGGGTTATTCTAAAAGGATGTTTTCTCTCTTCTATGAGATTTTTTTACTAGAGAGTTAAGAGCTACATTTCTCTTGAAGTTTTTGAGTCTTGTGGGTTTCTCTGTTTTGTAATAAGCTCCTACAAAAGGGTAATTCAAATATTTTTCCAAAGCATTTTTTGTGTATTACTATTTTGACATTTTTCATTAATGATATCAGGGTTTTCCCTACAATGAGCAGGTTTATGTAGAATTCTCTCACTAGATCTGGGTATATTCTACCGGGTGTTTTTGTGAAGAATTATCTTAATGATGCTTGACAGATGTGAGAGTAGGGTTTAAAACCTCTCATGAAGGTTTCTTCCATGAACCATGGTTCTAAAATTTTCTTTTCTATGATCATCTTTCTATATTCTTCATGCTTGTTTCTTCCCCTTGCTTAAGTTTGGTTCCTTGTTAACTTAGAGGTAGATGATTTTCATGTATTAAGGGTATCATGGACATGTCCTTCATCATATCGCCTTTTAGGGAAGGAAATAGATGTGTCGACTTTTTTTCTAATATAGAACGTATATCTACTGCCTTCACTTTTTTGATTCTTTACCGATTGACATTAGGAATGACTATGCAAAAAATAGGCTTGGTTTGCCTTCTTTTTATATTTCGATAATTTTGAGTGAGTTTTGGCCTAGTCCCCCCATCTTTTTTTTGAGTATCAATCTTTTTTCTATATATTATCCTTCATTTAAAAAAAAGCTAGGATGTCATCTCTCTCTTTTGTTGAAGTATTTTAGGTATCTGGTTTGAGGATTTCATGATAAGCCTTATAGTAGAGAGAATTTACACAAAAACGTTTATAGAAGGAAATAAGAATGAGATGTAATAAGAGTCAAGGAATGCATTTATAACTTTAGATCTTTTTAATTTAAAGCAAAAACATTTCAAGTGTCCAATTTTCTTACAGTGAGTGCATTTATATACTGGATATTTCTATTTTCTGAGATCTTCATTTTCTGATCTCAAGAACGCATCTTCCTCGCTGGGTGCTTTTGAGCATATTCTATCTTCTTTGTTTGAAGATGATTCTTTCATGATTCTCCCGAAGGTTGATGTCTCTTTTCCTATTCTTTGTTTTGATGTTGAAGAAACTTCTTCATCTTCTTTTTTGTTCTTTGAATAAGGGGATCCTTCGTCTGATGTTGATCGTTCAATGATTGAGTAAGTTCTTTCGAAGGATTGAACCAGAGTTGTATAATAGGATTAAGACGAGGATGATGATTCTTCAGTTTGGTTTTGTTCATCTTTAAGCATTTGAATCAACTCATTCATATTCTTTATGATCCCCTTCTTTCTTGATTTTTCCTCAAATTCATGAAGGTTTTCATCTATAGATTTCAGAGTTTGATTAATTATTCGATTCTTAATTTTTAGATATTTGTTAATGAAATAGTTTCCCACAAGGGTTCCCGTGTTTCTAAAAATAGAAGATCACCGAAGACCAGTATTTGTATCTTCTTTGCCTCATGTGTTCATATTCTCTAGCTCGACACTTGGAGAAATATCATATGTCTTTCCCAGAGTATCCCACATTTCCTTGGCGATTTTACAATGACAAACAGAGAAAAAAGTATTATCATCTAAAGTTATTATGAAATTCTTGGGTTTAATATCTATATCTATAATTCTCTTTTCTTCTTCGGTTCAAAGAGAATAAGGTTTATCCACAATTTCATCATTAATTTAATGGGAGGGGTAAACCAGACCTTTTATAATTGTTTCCCAAAAATTATAATCTAAGCTTTCAAGAATTTTTTTGAATCTATCTTGCCAAATAAAAAAGTTGCTATTTTCAAAAGGTGGTGGTGACTTTAAAAAAGATCTTGTGTAGAAAGTCATCTCCCCTTGACATGATTAGTCCTTAAACAAGAGTTAGGCTCTGATGCGACTTGTTGGACTTAAGAATTCACACACAATAAGTGGGGGGGGGGGGGGGGGGGGGGAGGGAGTGACTTGTGTGGTTTTAAAAAACTTGGTTTTGAAAACTTTTGGCAAGTTAAATCAGAGTTTAAAAACATGTTCGATTCATCATCAGACAATTTCAAAGTAACGATGATATGAGCATGATTGTCTTTGAGGACGTGCAAGACAGACTACCTTACGGGATCCAAAATTTGTCATAGTTAAACCATGGCTTAATATAGCCTCATAAATTATTGTCACGGTTAAATCGTGGTTAAATAGGGTCTCTATTTATTATTTCATGGTTAAACTACGACAAACTTACACATAATCTCCAAAAACTTGAGACGACTATAGATATGAGAATCATGTTCTCGATATTTGGTTAGTATATTACTAGAGGACCGATTGAATTAGAGGCTACCTTGGTTAGATCCGTTCGTCCTATATGTTCAAGTCTAATTTGCCCCAGGATATTTAATGAATTTGTGGCTTGCATAATGATATATGATGAAGAACTAACTAGTTGTCCAATCTATCATCTTGTTTATATCTAAATGTTATTTTCAGTTATTCACAAACTATTGATGGTGTTTCGCATACAATACATTGTTGAATTTCATATAATTTAATGAAGTTTTAATGTTCATAAATTCAACGATTCTCTAAAATTAAAATGCTTCAAAAACACACTTCATATTACAGAATTAGGAGAGCATTTTGTCAAAATGAAAGATTCTAACTGTGACAAGAAATTCACTAATTTTAATGTTGATGCGTTCTCTGAATTTAAATTCAAACTGAACACCAATAGTTAAACTTAAACACGATGTTATATTAATCTCAATCGATTGACAAAAAAATTAATTAATTAATCTCAATCAAGGGTTATGAGATATTTTTCATACATTAATTTTAGAAACACCCCATATTTAACGAAATGTGTATATGATCATGATAGTATACAAAAGACCCATTTACATGTAGTTTTCGATCTCAATCTCTTCTATCACTAAAAAAAGGTACACCATTTAAATTATTCAATAATAAAATTAATCTAAAGCAAATTTGAAAGCTACTTTGAATCCATATGATTAACATTAAAAAATATGTAACAAAGTTTCATACTTTATACTTTATTATGTATGATGATTATTGACCTGGCTGTCTGGTAGATAGTGACCAGTCTATTATAGCTCACTGAAATATTGTCTCCATTCTGAGCAGCAGTGGTTTAGTTATTTTGGGGGGGTCCTCCTCTTCCTCCCTCACTCTCCATCCTTGTATTGCTAAATAAGTAAATGGTACTAAAGTGACAGTCACACGTCATATGAACAATTATATGACTGAATTACAGACAAACAAAAGATGGCCAAGCAAAGTCCTTCCACACATCCTATGATTAATATTCCACCCAATTGGGGTGGGTGTCTTCTTTGGAGCCACATGTTTCAAATATTATTTTAATCGAGTCATGGACATTTATTTATGCACCTTTCATTCTGGTCTAGAATAACTTTTATTGGGACTTAGAGGAAAACATATCATGATTTGATTAGACCCCAAAGTGTCATGAAAGAGTCATAATAATGCGAACGGTGTGAAAAATACTAAAAAGGGGAGTTTGAATAAGGTTTTTAAAAAATAAAACTTTGATAAAAAACAACTTCCTTCTTAAACAGCAAATTCTTTACTCTTGATAATAACTATAAAATATAAGAAGAAAAGAACAATGTATGTTAATACTGATTCACTTGAGAAATTCTCAAGCTAGTCTAGTCCACCCGCCAAGGTGATTTCGCCTCTCTCAATCGAGGTCTTAATCCACTATAACCAAACTGATTACAAATACATGGGCAACCGCCGATGACTAACACTGCACAAGCTACCCACAAGTGACTAACAATACAATGCATAAGCTACCCGCAAGTGACTAACAACCCTGCACAAGCAACCACAAGTGACTAACCCTAACTGCACAAGCAATCGCAAGTGACTAACCATGCACAAGCAACCACAAGTGAATAACCCTACACAAGCAACCGCCCGTGACTAACAACCTTTAAGACTCTCTAGTCCTAAACTTCTCAAAACTACTGAACAATAGGTCTCTTGAGGCATAATCAAACAACTGTTTGAATCAAAGTTTGTTTATAGTATAAGTGCTTATACACAAGCTGAATGTAAACGATATATTTTAAGTTCTAGACTTAAGAGTATAAAGCTATGAATAGTCTTTCAAAAATGGATATGATCGTGAGTTAGTAGCTTTCTCTCGAGTCTTCTAGCCCTTTATATAGCCAATATAATAATATATCCGTTGGAGGGAAATTCTGGAACTTCCATAAGTTTGGCGGTTTGATTGTAGTGGGAAACAAGATAGTACCCATCGTTCGTCCTTTCTCAGTAGTGGAACGAAACATTCGTCTGTATCTTGTACCTCGTACTACATAATGTTATCTTCTATTCTTCTTGAACTTCAGAGGCTCACAACATGAGTTGGAAGAAAAGAAAATAAGCTTTGGATCTTCAGAACTTCAAGTCTTCAGAACCACATCTTCAGAGTCTTCAGCACTTGGTCTTCAGAACCATTTGTCTTCAGAAACATAAATCTCCAGAGTCTTCAAAACTGCGTCTTCAGAGTCTTTCAGCACTTGATCTTCAGATTGATTTTTCAGACTTCGTATTAGAGTGATAACTTTAGATGCTTCTGAAGCTTTGCTACTGCTCATGAGAACGTGTGTAGCGCAGATGCGGAATTTGGTATCTTCTGATGTATTGGCCACACCTTTCATCAGATTTAGAACCTGTTTGTTAAACGCTCAAAGCAACAAATATTAGAGTACCAAAATTGTTCATACAAACATACTCATTTGTTATCATCAAAACTCAGAGATATATTGCAGAGCCAATTCTTGTTCTAATAGAATGGACATGCGCGATAAGATGAGCCATATGCCACTTAACTAGAACTTGGGTGGTCAGACCCAAGTTCACGTCCACGTCCATTATAGGCTAACTATTTCAGTACGTAGCAGGAGAGGTGTCCCAAAAATGGCATGTTTTAACCAGGGATGCTGAGAAAATCACTATATATGCAGGAGACTTACGGTGTTAGAACGATACCGATCTTGTGAATTTTTTCCAAGTCTCCGCAAACTCGACTCAAATCAGTCTATAGCCTAAATCTTTCAAGAAGATGCATTTTTTTATTGATTGAAATTAAACAAAATACTAACAAAAACAAATAAAACACACGATTCCCTCCCCCACACTTAAACTAAGCATTGCCCTCAATGAAAGGACATTACTAATAAAGTAGAGAGAAGGAAAGAAAGACTCCCTGATCAAGTTGCAGTGTAGTTAGGTGCTTCCAAAGAAAGCTCCTCTATGCTGACATCTTCAGGCACCGAACTTTCATGGAATAACTTCAGCCACTGCCCGTTAACCTTGAAGACTTTGTCAGTGCCTGCACTTTTTATTTCTACTGCACCATGAGGGAAAACATTAGTAACAACAAAGGGGCCAATCCATTTGGATCGAAGTTTCCTAGCCATAAGCTTAAGGCGGGAGTTAAACAGTAAAACCTGTTGGCCCACAGAAAATTCCTTCCTAGAAATCATCTTATCATGGAAGTTCTTAGTTTTCTCTTTATAAATCATAGAGCTCTCATAAGCCTCTAATCTAAGCTCTTCCAACTGCTGTAATTGGAGTCTTCTTTGTATACCTGCTTGTTGCATCTCCAAATTATAACTTTTCACCGCCCAAAAAGCACGGTGTTCTATCTCAACAGGAAGATGACATGCCTTACCAAAAACAAGTCGATAAGGAGACATCCCAATGGGTGTCTTGAAAGCTGTCCTTTGAGCCTAAAGTGCGTCTTCTAGACGACGGCTCCAGTCTTTCCTGTTTGGCTGCACCATTTTCTCTAAAACCTGTTTGATCTCTCTGTTTGAGATCTCAGCTTGCCCATTAGTCTGTGGGTGATATGCAGTAGAGACTCTGTGCACAAATCCATACTTTCGGAGTAAAGCTTCCATGGTGCGGTTACAAAAATGAGTGCCTTGGTCACTTATGATAGCTCGCGGTATTCCAAACCTGCAAAATATATTAGACCTGACAAAATCTGCAACAACTCGAGAATCATTAGTCCTAGTGGGGATAGCTTCCACCCACTTTGAAACATAATCAACAACAAGTAAAATGTAAAGGAAACCAAATGATACAGGAAAAGGACCCATGAAATCGATTCCCCATACATCAAATACCTCACAGAAAAGCATAGGCTGCTGAGGCATTTCACTCTTGTGAGTGATGTTTGTACCTGCTATCTGACAATCTTTACAAGTGCGGTAAGTCTCAAAAGCATCCTTGAAAATAGTTGGCCAATAGAAACCTGAATCAAGGACTTTTCTCGCAGTCCTTTGCGGACCAAAGTGTCCGCCAACTTGAGTTGCATGAGAAAATTTCAAAATAGATTCAATCTTACTGCCGGGGACACATCTCCTAATTACCTGATCACTACCAAACTTCCATATATATGGATCATCCCAAACATAATATTTGGCATCACTCTTGAGTTTGTGAACCTGTGATCTAGATGCATCTGTAGGAAAAACACCAGCAACAAGAAAATTAACAATGTCAGCAAACCAAGGTGTAATCCCATGCAAAAGAAACAACTGCTCATCAGGAAAGTCATCCTGAATAGGAAAAGGGACTTCATCTATCTCTATACTGCTCAAGTGGTCAGCCACTAAGTTCTCAGCTCCACTTTTGTCTTTAATCTCGACATTAAACTCTTGGAGCAACAACACCCACCGAATCAATCTCGGTTTTGCATCCGGCTTCTTCAGCAAGTTCTTTAAAGCTGCATGGTTAGTAAAAACAACAACCTCGGAACCTAGCAAATAAGATCTGAATTTGTCAAGAGAAAAAACAATAGCTAGCAGTTCTTTTTCAGTGGTAGTGTAATTTGACTGTGTAGAATCTAAAGTCCTAGAAGCATAGTAAATAACATGGGCAGCCTTGTCAACTCTTTGTGCAAGGATAGCCCCAACAACATAATTAGAAGCGTCACACATGAGCTCAAAAGGAAGTGTCTAGTCAGGGGGCTGAATGATGGGAGCGGAGGTCAGTTCTTTCTTCAAGAAGTCAAACGCTTATTTTCATTTGTCATCAAAATCGAAAGTGACATCATTCTTCAACAAGTTTGACATCGGAAGAGCTATCTTGCTGAAATCCTTGATGAAACGCATGTAAAAACCTGCATGACCAAGAAAAGAACGAATCTCGCGAATGCAAGAAGGGTAAGGCAGTGTAGAAATCACATCAATCTTAGAAGGGTCAACAGAAATTCCTTTTTCAGAAATAATGTGACCAAGAACAATTCTCTGCTCAACCATAAAATGACATTTTTCATAATTCAACACAAGGTTAGTCTCGATGCATCTTTCTAAAATCAAGCTTAAACTGTTCAAGCATGCATCAAAAGAGGAACCATAGACAGTAAAGTCATCCATAAACACTTCCATGCAATTTTCAATAAAATCAGAGAAAATACTCATCATGCATCGTTGGAAAGTGCCAGGAGCATTGCAAAGGCCAAAAGGCATCCTCCTGTAAGCAAATGTACCGAATGGGCACGTGAAAATGGTCTTTTCTTGATCTTCATATGCAATATGAATCTGAAAGTAACCTAAAAAACCATCAAGAAAACAATAATGTGATTTACCAGCTAGCCGTTCAAGCATCTGGTCAATGAACGGCAAAGGAAAGTGATCCTTTCTAGTAGCCTGGTTCAATCTCCTGTAATCAATACAAACTCTCCAGCTGTTCTGGACTCTAGTGGGAACACGTTCATTCTTTTCATTTTTTACCACTGTGAGTCCAGATTTCTTAGGTACAACCTGTACTGGACTTACCAACTTACTGTCAGAGATAGGATAAATGATACCTGCTTGCAAGAGTTTGGTTACCTGTTTCTTTAAAACATCAAGAATCAAAGGATTAAGCCTCCTTTGGGGCTGCTTTACTGTTTTCGCTCCATCCTCAAGTAAAATCCTGTGCATGCACATCGAAGGACTAATACCTGGAAGGTCGGCTAATGTCCACCCGATTGCTTTCTTGTGCCTCTTCAAAACCTGCAAAAGTTTGTCTTCTTAATCGAATTCAAGGTTAGAAGAGATAATAAGAGGAAGTTTTTCATTACGCTCCAAGTAAGCATATTTCAGGTTCTCAAGGAGCTCTTTTAGCTCTAAGGACGGGGGTTGCTCGATGGATGGAAGGCTTGGGGCGGCCGGGATGTCAAGAGCATCAACTGCAAAAACAACTTCATTGGTAACAGCTTCACATGTGGGAAACACATCAGCCTGCAAAGCATCATTAATCTCAGCACAAACAACACACACGTTAGTGTCAGTGCAATCAAAACACGAGTAAATATCATCAAATCCCGATAAAGACGGAAAATCCATAGAAAATAATTAGAACAGGTGTCATCAACTAATTCAGATATTAACTCAATATTAAAAACTGAATGCTCCTCCACAGGGTGTTTCATGGTATTGAAGATATTAAATTTTGCAACGATGTCACCAAATTCCATGGACATGGTTCCATCGTCAACATCAATTTTTGTCTTCACCATTTTCATGAACGGCCTGCCTAAAATGATGGGAGCTCTGCTTGTCTTGGTTTCTCCTTCCATGTCTAGAATATAGAAATCTGCAGGAAAAATCAAATCGTTAACTTGAACAAGAACATCTTCGACTACCCCGGCGGGTCGAGCGTTGCTCCTGTTCGCCAATTGAATGATTAAACCTGTATGCTGCAAAGGACCAAGACAAAGGTTATTATAAACAGAAGTAGGCATAACATTAATGCCCGCTCCCAAATCAAGCATGCAATTCTCAAATTTACTATCCCCGATGGTGCAAGGAATAGCAAATGTTCCCGGATCCTTATGCTTTTGTGGCAGAACCTGGGTAGTGAGGGCTGAAACATTTTGCTCGCCTACAACCTTTTCGGATGATTGTTTGGGCTGAATGAAGGCAGAAATATTTCGTCCTAAGTTCACTGTTTCACTTCCCTTAATCCTCCTCTTGTTGGTACACAAATCTTTCAAAAACTTTGCATACTTAGGAATCTGCTTAATAACATCAAGTAGCGGAATATTTACCGCAAATTTTTGGAAAACATCCAATATCTCTCTTTCTTTGTCTCCCTTCTCAATTCTTTTATTTTTCAAAACTCTATGCGGGAAGGGGACTGGTGGCTCATACTCCTTTTCTTTATTTTTTTCAGTTTCGACCACAACATAAGAAGGAGAAGAAAGTTCAGCTGGAGGAGGTTCAGAAGAAGAAAGTTCAGAAGTTACCTCAATGATTTTTTTATTCTTTTCAGGGGCTGTTTCTGTAACTTTCCCAGATCGCAAAGAAATAGCACTCACATGAGCATTAGGACTATTTGGATTGACGACTGTCTGGGCTGGAAGTTGGTTCGAACCTTGAGCTTGCATGTTATTTATTTGAGTAGCAAGCTGTCCCATCTGTGTGTTCAAGATTTGATTGCTAGCATTGGTCCTTTGTTGGAACTGAAGGTTGTTCACGACCATTTGTTTAACAAGATCTTCCAAGGATGGTTCGGAAGTAGCTGGAGGGGTGTGATGTGGCTAGGGTAATGGTACGGTCAGCTGTTGTTGGGAGGGCTGCTGATTTCCATATCGAAGGTTGGGATGATTCCTCCAATTGGGATGATATTTGTTGGTGGACAGGTCAGGGGTGTTGTTATACCTGTTCTGGTTGTAAAGGTTGGCTGCATAAGCTTGAGGCAGCTCGGTAACCGTATCATCTTTAGGAAGAGGACAAGTATCGGTCGGATGATAATGAGTTGTACAAATGCCACATACAGTTGCTGTTTGAGGTTTTGCTACTGCAAGTTGTTTGACTAATGTGGTCAGCTCATCAATTCTGGTTTCTAAAGCTTTATTCGAAGAACCCTGAATTTGATGCACACCCTTGGTCTGGACAAAATTGGTTCGAGTGGTGAACTGCTGTGAATTTAAGGACATATTCTCAATAAGGGCCCTGGCAGCAGCTGGAGTTTTGTCAACAAGTGCTCCACCACTAGCAGCATCAAGAATGTTTCTATCCATAGGTAACAACCCCTCATAAAAGTACTGAATGAGAAGTTGCTCGGTAATCTGATGTTGAGGACAACTTGAAACCAACTTCTTGAACCTATCCCAGTACTCAGCCAATGACTCATTTTCTTGTCTAATACCACATATTTATTTTCGGATTGAAGCAGCTCTAGAGGCAGGAAAATATCTCTCCAAGAACACTCTTTTCAGAGCATTCCAGCTTGTGATTGAATTCGGTTCGAGATCGTATATCCAATCCTTCGCTGCACCCTGCAAAGAAAAAGGAAAAGCACGAAGTCTGATATGATCTTTAGTTATCCCTTCAGGCTTCAATGGTGTGGAGCACACCACCTGGAATTCCTTCAAATGTTTGTGAGGATCCTCACCTGCAAGACCATTAAACTTTGGCAACAAGTGTATTAAACCCGATTTTAATTCAAAAGGAACATCAACAACATCATATTCAATACACAAGCCATTATAATTCACATCAGGGGCTGCAAGTTGCCTTAGAGTTCTATTGTCAACCATTTCAAAAGCAAATTCAGAATCAAAATCAAACAAGTTATGCAAATAATCAGACTCAGAATCAGACTCAGCTATGGTCGGTGAAGGTGAACTATTGCTAGCCTGGCCTGCTCTACGAAGTGTGTGCAAGGTTCTCTCTACCTCAGGATCAAAAGCAACAAGTTCAGGACAGGAAGACCTAGTAGCCAGGACTAGTGCACAGCAATGCAGCAACAATCGTGAAAATCCCAACTATGTCCCTAAAACAAACACAATGAAGCAAATCGATTAAAAAAATTCAAAAAAATAAACTAACACCGAAATTAATCAAACGACGTAAAAATAAAATTTTGATAATTTTTTTGGATTTTTTCGACTCTATGAAAACAAAAAATAAATCATTAAAAATAGTAAAAAGCCTTTTGACGGGGGAATTATTTTACACCTAACTGTCGGGACAGATTTTCGAAACGGTGCAATTTTCCCAAAAACCAGTTTTTCGACTCAAAAGGCGTTATGGCCGAAACCGCGAGGAACCTATGGCCAAAACGCATAAACACTAAACCTAAGACTCTAAAATCAATTAATAATAACAAGAATCCCCGGCAACGACGCCAATTTGATCCGCTGTCGCGCGCGGATCAAATTGAGTTGTTTTTCAAAACCGTAGTACAGCGACAAATTAACTCAAATATTGTCTCTCAAGGACTCTTTGTTATTACTAACTGAAATCGAATTGGGGGAGTTTGGTTTGATGGTCGAATTAGAAAAAGTGCTTAAAATAAGTGATTCTAAGAATAAGTTGTTATGAAAATAAGTGATTATGGGATAAGCCAATCTACGGATTCAGTTCCTACCAATCACCGATTATTATAATTTCACTATCCTAAGCGGATTCCATTCCTGTTCGATTATAACATTAATCAACAAGCGCAACAACATTATCAGAATTATATTTCCCGTTTGCCGAATTAAGCATTCGGTTAAGCATACAGCGGATTAACGATTAAGCAACGATAAAACGCAAATAAATTGGAAAACATAAATCAATCGAACCAAACAATCTACTCTACGAATAATCAGATTAATCAAATGATAAACACAAAGTAGAATTGAAGGAATTGGAATTATAATTCAAAATTATATTAATCTCATAGTTTAGGAACCTGAATACGGAAGATTAACCAAAAGCGATTAGTTCTCCATAGCCATTCGTACAAGCTTCAATTTTTTCGTGAATATTGATGATGATGAACAGTACTCGGCTGCTGCCCTATGGAAAAATAATACAACCCGTTTTTACAATCCCACTAGGTCAAACATACGACCCAGGCCCAAAACCAATGACTCGAAACTTAAATAAAACTAGTGCTGCAACTTCAACGAATTTTTTGGCCCTGCTACAGTCCGATTCTGACTTTGACTCCAACATGAAAGTCGTATCTCTCTCTCTTAGCTTTCCGGCGATTATTAGAACGCCTCAATCGGACTCCTGGAACTCCAGTTATGATCGTTTCCGTGCAGACTGCTAATGCTGAAAAATTAATACGAAAAACAAATAAGTGCAAAAATAAAATAAAATATAAAAACATATTAAAACATAAAAATAAATAAAACAAACCGAAGAAATGCTTGAGTATAAACATGGAAGAACGTGCATCAAAATGCCCTGATCAAATTCCCCCACACTTGAACTTTTGCACTCCGAGCAAAATGAAAAACACAACAAAGAAAACACAAATACATCAACAGTTACTCATCCTAGGCTTCAAATCTACTTCGGGTAAGTTTGCATCGATAGGTACTAATATTGCATACTAAGGACATCGTAAGAACACTAACCACAGTTATGCAGACATAAGCCTCCTAAATACACAAACCAATTCAAATCATATTATTATACAATAGCCTAACTTACTCATCCTTTTTGCTCTTTTTCATTTAGGCGCAATCACATTAAGCCCGTTATCTCCTCACACTTATAGCAAGACGACCGATTAGTGACTCTGATCCTTTTCTGCATGGGGTTCTGGTACTTATGTGGCATAACCCTTTGCTTACTCAGTTGTAGTTGCGGGGGATCGGACCGTAATCCGCCCTAACAAGTTCAGCACCAGAAACCGTTGAACCAACTAACAAAGAGTTTTGAAATATTTGTTTTTTTGAAGGTTCCACAACATCATCATACTTCGGTATATAACGACAAACATATAACTTCACATATTAACAAAATCATCACAACGTCATCATCATCATCATTTACTTCACAAAATATTCGTCACAAGGCACACGCCCATATCACAATTATAACCTATTATAAAAGGTAATAACTCTTCACCCATAACACCACAACTTCATATAACAACAGAATAATTCCGACAATTCACCAAATCAACGGTCGATACCATTAGCAAAATAATCACAAAGATATTCATAATAAATCACAATTACGGTTAAATTCTCAAGATATCGTAATTTACCGATAAACCGAATAGTTAATCTAAGTTCAAGTTTATTCCAATTAAATAGGCTTATCGAAAATTCATTTCAACCATTAATTTAATCGATAGATTAATATCACAATTTCGACAAAATAACCCCACCACGTTAATGTACTAATTAAACTTAGCTACCACGTAAATTTCCATCAAATTCCGGACAACTAATTATACCGCTTAATTCGGCTATTACGATCAAACGGGACTGTTTTGCATTTTATTAGTTCTGTATCTACTACTATTATACACTTCATATCCTACTGTTCCTATTTATATCATAATTTAATAATCATGTTTCATTACCATGGTATAGTACCATTACATATACATTAAGTAATATTATGAACTCATGGAAACAGAGCATACATGTTAAATAGCAAAGAGACATCCATCAACACACAAATATAAAATGGAAGTAAAATATAATTAGATTACATACCACTTTCCATAAAGTAACAGAAAATATTGGAATCTAGGAACGAACACTAACCCACGCACAGAAGAAATGAAAGAATGAAAATGGAAATGGGGTGTGCCGCTCGGCACCCCCTTCCCACACTCCATTTCCGCCTGTCAGGGCTGGCTGCCGACCACCAGGGCATGCATGCCGTCCGTCTAAGGGGCTATGCCGGCCGTCATGGGCCTGGTGCCATTTCTCTCATTTTCCATTCATTTCCATTCCGCACAGAATCTTAATCACTTGTTTCTAAATTCAATTTCTATTTCTAACGCACAGCAGCAACAACATTATTTCCCAATTTCAATTTCTATGAACAACACAATTAACACAAGATAATGCAATAAATCTACACACCCAATTCCCCAAATACAATTGTTCATAAGCCCCATTTTAGGAAGAGAATCCCACCCTTACCTTATTCAATTTGAATAAACTTGATGGGTCTCCGATTTCACTTCCGATTTTGGCACCATGGATGGAAATCTCTAAGCTTTGTTCATCTTCTCCAAGACTTGCCTCCTTCTCTTCACAACTTGCTTTCCCCCAAAATGACAACACCACTCTTCTCATTCTCTAAAACCCTAATTTTTATCATTCCACTTGGGCTTAGTTAACACTTCCTTTTTATTATTCTTTACAAACCAATTTAGGCTCAGTAAGTCCAATAAATGACCAATATATTACTTTTAATAATATCCCATCGATATACCAATTTATTTGCCGACATAATTACTTATTCACCACAAAATTATTCTCAACCGATGAATTTCGAAAATAAAATAAAGAATATTTAATTAAATAAATAATTAAAGAATGGGTGCGTTGCATGTACTCTACTGATGGTAATACTTTTGAATACCCCAAAGCCTAAGTCAACGGTCCAATCATGGAGAATGACCCTGATGTCCAAACAGATGTTTGAACATCATCTAAGCAGATTGGCACTCCAAAAGTGAGACTGATTCTAAAAGATCTAGCAGGCACTAAATCAAATAACTTCCAATCAACAATGTTTTCTCCAAGAGCTCAGTTAAGTATACAAGAGAATCCATTATACGGAGTTTGTATCACCTATTGTTTCAAAGATGAAATACTTAATTATGGTGAATTTAGGAGTAAACTTATGGGCCAAGTCTGATAATTTGTTTCTTCTTAAAGCAATTTTTATCCCTGGGGTCAGTAATGAGCTAATCCTGATCTTCAATAAGGGCTATGTATTATGCTAAGGGAGGATATTATTCTCAATTGTTTTAGATACTAAATAAATACAATGTCCATCAGAATGTCCTGACATTGTATTATGGAAAATGGATTAAATCCAAATATTCAAGAATGTCAGTGTGATTAGCTTATCAAAGAGCATTTTACTGATCATCTCCTACTCTAGGGCCTTGCCGCAGGCTATAAGGGTAATATCAGAATTTTATATTGCTGAAGAAATATAGTAATAATTTTTCGGAAGGCTTGTCAACAACATTTCTTCCTTCCTCACCTAGTGATGCGTACAAATTCAGAGAAACGTGTTCCAATGACATAGATAATGTCATTTCAAATGTTGGAACATTTATTTTTAACAATCAATGCTTGGGAAAAGAAAAAGGAGAACAAAAAGAGTATCTCTCTCTTATGATAAATGGTACACTGTTTCAAAGATGATTCAACGTATTTCAAGCACTCTCTCATTGACTAAAGTCTCGTTACAATTAAAGAATCGTTACAACCAAGGTAACTCTCTTTGCATTTAATTTCCTTACTGGTTGTTCTTTCTCTTAAGCTGCGTTTAAAACATGAGCAAATCAAACAAAAATGTTGAGGATAAAAATGATCTCCTGTTGAAAGCCAAGAAGGATGAGAATTCTGATTCAAATAAGACTGTGTCCAATGTTGGAACATCTACTGGAGCATCAGTAGCAGGAAAGAAATTTGTGTCAAAGATGAAGTCCTTTAAGAAAAATCATGGTCAAAACTCTGACTCAGATGTTGATGAAGATTTGGTCAACTACAAGGACTCAGGTAGAAGAATTGGGTAGTTTGTTTGTTTTGTTTTATGTTAAATAATAAAATAAACAAAACTTTTTTTTATAGTTTTTTTAGTAGGTGTCTTTGTACACTCCCTCTGTTTTTGTCAATTTTTGGCTAAAAAGGTGGAGTAGTAATAGTAGTTTTTATAATAGGAGTAGTAGTAGTAATTTTTTATAATAGTAGTAGTAATAGTAATGTATGTTGCATATCACTTGTCTTGACATGCTATTTATAAGGGTCTAGTTTTGGTTGTTTTCTAAATGCAACTATTTAGGGGGAGCATGATAGTTTGTCATGTTGATGATGGTGCTGCTTCTGCTACATGTTCTTCTAATGAGGTGAACTTGGATAGTTCAAGTATGAGTTCAAGTTGGTTTTCTTGTGCTTCGGGAAAAGTTTATTCTTTCTATAAAAAATGAGAACTAGCTCTTTATGACAAGAATTGGTTCTATAAGACAGGGGTAGTGTTTGAGGATAGATCTGAAACAACATCTAGTCTTGGAAATAGGTTTCTGAATAATTGTACAAGCTATTAAGCCGTGTTAATGAAACTCTCTAATTGTACAAGCTATTAAGCTGTGTTAATGATGATATAATTATATGATTACAAAATTTACAAAGTTTACATGTTTTCATGAAGCTTGTGTTGTTTTTATTGTGGTTTTACTCCTATCTCCATGATTAATTGTTATTTGGTTGTTTTAGCCAAAATTTTCCAAAAGGGAGAGATTGTTAGTACCATGGTTTTAGGGTTGCTAACAGTTTTACTAAAACATGGTTCATGACAGATGCTGAGCAAGATGTCGTAACATCTTGATTATAATTATACATCATAATTTGAGCTGATGTTGAAGACATGTATTCTAACAGATGTCGTGACATTCTGAACTAGAATATCAGTACAGGTTGTTTTGAATCTTGACATATTTGATTTGATTTTGTGATATTTCTTTCAGATATATCTCAATAATATTTGCAGGTCAAGAAGATTTAATCTGGAACTAAAGTATCAAATCTCCCGTGGAATTAAAGTTTCTAAAATGGGATGATTGGGCAATTTAGGAAACTTGAATATTTTTTCCAAGATTAGAAGAGATTTCTCTGCAAACTTGTTACAGTTCTAAGCGTGTGCATTAAGTAATATTTGGGAATTGGTTTTGAAACTCATGGACTACTAAAGTCTATTTAAAGAGAACCCCAACCTAATGTGCAACGAACTCATGCAATTGTAAAATTAGGGGAAGTCTTAGAGTTGCAGTTTTGAGAGTCTCTTGTGTGTGTGCAAGTCACCCTTGTATATTTTGATACTTGTGGTAGAGGTTATGTTCTCACTCAGAAGCCTTTAGGTAATGAGTTGAGTATTGTTCTCACTCTTTAAGCTTTTAAGCATAAAGTTGAGTATTGTTATTGATTGGAGATTTTAATCAAGATCAAGTATTGTTCTTAGTCGAAGCTATGAATCAAGACTGAGTGTTTTACTAGAAGAGTAATAATCTTTTATCACAAGTTTGTGATTGGTTTTGTCACTGGAATTGTGACTTGTTTTGAAACAGTAACTGTGATTGGGACTGTTTGTTTATCACTGTGGTGATTGGAGGTGAGATGTCGATTTCTCATATCTAGGATTATGGATTAGGCGAGAAGTTGTAAATTGGGGTTGTTTAGGCTTTGAACTAATACTTCTAATAATGGATTTCCTTCATGGATTGGTAGTCCCTAGATTAGGTGTTATTGCACTAAACTGGATTAACAATTTTGTATGTTATTTACCATTCTGCAATAGAATTCTATATGCTTTTCTGTTTGGTAGATATGTGTTCGGTTAGCAAATGATATCAAAACATTTGTCGTGACATTATGATTGGGTTAAGATATTCATCTTAACTTGTGATTTGTACTAGTTTCCATTCTGTGATTTATCAGTTTGCAAAAGTTACAGGTGGATGCTATTATTCTGTATCAGGAGCAGATGCCACAACATTTGTCTAGACATCATGTTATGATGTTGAAACATCAGTATTAACATGTTTAGACCATGTATCAGATAATTCAATTAGAATCAAAACTATTATTGTTACTACAAAACATCCTTATTTCAATAAGGTTGTAATCAACCCTCCCAGACGACTGCCTCGCATTTCTAACATAGTGGTCCCACATCTCTACATACTTCACATAAGTAGTAGGCTGTATCGCATTGTTATTCTTGTCAAAATCCCAAATAGTAGCCATTCTAAAAAAAAAGAGCATGAGGGAAATTGAGAGATTTAATACCCGTCTTAAGGACGATGATGATTATACGTGACATAATTGAACTTGAAAAGGAATAACCAAAGGAGAAGGTTTTCTCAAAATTAAAAAAAAATGTGAAAAGAATAGCGATCAAGGTTAAGTTATTTATAAATCCAAATTCCTAGGTCGCGTAGGCTGTCATTGCATCAAAATGGGTTCACGCATACTAGTAATGGATAGAGCATCTATGACCCAAGATCGACACATGTAGTATGATTAGGGGATCACTACATTTGCGCTTTTCCAATACAGACTCATCAGGGAAGAGCATTTAATGTTTCACATATGTTTCGCTCTTGATGAACTCCCCCTCCAAAACTCTCTTGAGAGACTCGCCATACTAGCCCCATTTGAGGGACTCTCCTACCGATCCCCGCTTGAGAGACTCGACATACAAGCCCTACTTAAGGTACTCACCATAAAAGCCCCACTAGAGAGACTCACCGTAACACCCCGAATTTTATTCGAATTTTACTTAAATTGATAATGTGATTTTTGTGTGCTTTTATGATTTAATTTTTGGTAGGATTATTATTATTATTATTAATATTGTAACAATTAAAAAGAAAATATATAGGTTGAATTTAGCATTAAGGGGAATCTTATTATTATTTAAAATATGAAGTGATATAATTAATTAATTAAGAAATTTAATGGAATTATTAGAATTAAGTGGAAGAAAGGAAATTAGGAAGGATGGTTTAAAATAATGAAAATAAAAATAAAGTATGAATTTTAATATTTGAAGAATAAAATAAATAAAAGGGAAAATTAGAGAATAAAAAATGGGAGAAGAGAAGAAGTTGAAAACACGTATCATTTAGAAAAATGAGATTAAAGGCCAAGAAACCCTAGTAGAGGCCGTGCGAGGAGAAGGTTCTCCCATCATCAAGAACTCAAGAAATTTCTATATAATCGAGGTAAGGGGGAGATTGTTCTATAATAAGTGTTTTGACAATGGGATAGTGGGGTTTCCCTTAACCCTTGTTAGGTTTATGTTAATTATATTTGTGATAACTTTGTTTGATGCTTATGGGTTTATAGTTAGTACTGGGAATTAGGTTCTTAGTCGAGGATTTTAACATGTGAGGTTTAGGGTTGAGTGATCTATGAATATACAAAAATCGTATTTTTATGTTTGTCTATTGTTTATTATGCCTTTATGCCATAAAGTGGTTGTTTCAAATATGCATGTTGTGTAAATGTTGATTTATGTATGTTTTGGTTTGTCTTGGTTTGGAAAATTGGATGAATTTGGGGTTGTTGTAGAGAAAAAAATGAAGAATTCGCGTTTCTGGTGCGTGACGGCCAACACCCCTTGTGACGGGTTAGTCATCATTGTCCAGAAGTCAAAAATAGGAAATTTTCCATGGTGACAGTCGTCATAACTAGCGACGGGAAGCCCTTCATGCCCCATGACACCCGTCACTCTCCCCCTTGCTTTAGAATTTTGGTCCAAACAAAAACCGACATAATTTGAGTTCCATAACTTTGTTTGAGACGCGGTCAGATGCATTAGAAAGGTAATGCATAGACTTATCCCATGTTAAATGTTTTAAGATTCTTATGTTTATTAATAATGATGTGAATAACAAATAATTATGTAATGTTGTGTAATGTCTTAGGACACGGGTTCAATATTTTGATAATATGTTATTGTGAACCAAGTTGTGTATGATGAGTGACTATGTGAATACCATCAGATCGTAACTCTAGTGTTGATAAACTACTTTTGAATCCCTAATATGACAATTATGTTAAAGGTTCGATAAGAATTGGTGTTGATGTTGTTTAGGTTCAGAAGAGCTAGAGTTTTATACTAATTGGCGATGTTATTAGGTTTGAAAGAACTAGTGTTAGCCTTAACCGGCAGTGTCAAATTTTCGTGTTGGAGGTTCGAATGGAAAATTTAATTGTTTGAAGCATCATGAATCATATATTTCAGAGTTAGGTTAGTACTTTGGTCAGGTGTTAGGACTTCGGTCCGGTATTTTAGGACTTTGGTCTGATGTTTTAAGATTTCAGTAAAACACCTCTGAACCTAGTGATGGTACCACATGAATGGGAGTAAAAGAGATGAGCATTGCATATTTATTCTTTTATATGTTTCGTGATATTGTACGATTATGATTAGTTGTGAATGATGTGTCATATGACTAAATTTTATCCTTGGTATTATTATACCACGTAATTTTATAGAATGTATTCTCACCCCTTTTGTGTTCTATGTTCCTCTATGTGAATCCTTGTGCAAATTATTCCAAGGTTGAGACCGAGGGTTGATCGTTTATGTTGTTCATGGAAGATGGTGTAGATGGCCACTTCAACTACTTGCCTTACTTTTATGTTTCATCGGACCTTAAGTTCGCTATTAGTTTATTTTGGGATAATAGCTCTGATATTGTAACATCAGGGTTGGGATTGTTATGATATGTTATTTACTTTGGCTCAAACCGAATAATCATACTGTTAGAACAAGATTTGTTCTGATCAATTATCTTAGTTTTGATGATAACAATAATATGAATTTTGCTTAAGATAATATGGTACTCTAATCCAATGCAATTTCCTTTTCAGGAAATATATAAAGAGTATGCATAATTCAGCGCTCAGAAGCTTTGTCTCAAAGGGTTCAGCATGCAACATCAGAACATGGTCTGGCAAGACATCAGAAGATGGTCGAAGCAGAATCAGAACATGGGTCTATGGAAGCATCAGAAGAACATGAGATCAGAAGCATTGAAGTTCTGATGGTATCACGCACAGAAGCACTTCAAGGTCAGAAGATCAGAAGATGCTTTGCACCAAGCTGTTTGACTCTGATGATATTCAAACGTTGTATTCACAAACATCAGATCAGAAGGAAGTACACGTGGCAAGCTACGCTGACTGACAAAAGGAACGTTAAAAGCTATTATAGGCAACGTCAGTAGACACAGCGTGAACAAGGCTCGAGGTAGTTGACAAAAGCGTATAACATTAAATGCGATGCTGTACGGAACACGCAAAGCATTAAATGCACTCAACGGTCATCTTCTCCAACGCCTATAAATATGAAGTTCTGATGAGAAGCAAGGTTAACGATTCTACACAAAACAACGCCTATTAACTTGCCGAAACTCTGTTCTATTCAAAACTCAGAATCTTCATCTTCATCAAAGCTCACTACATTGCTGTTGTAATATATTAGTGAGATTAAGCTTAAACGTTAAGAGAAATATCACAGTTTGTGATTATAGCTTTTAAGAAGCAATTGTAATACTCTTAGAATTGATTACATTAAGTTGTAAGGAACTAGAGTGATCGTGTGGATCAGAATACTCTAGGAAGTCTTAGAGGTTATCTAAGCAGGTTGTAACTAGAGTGATCGTGTGGATCAGTATACTCTAGAAAGTCTTAGAGGGTATCTAAGCAGTTGTTCCTGGAGTGATCAGTGTGTGATCAGAAGACTCTGGAAGACTTAGTTGCTGACTAAGTGGAGAACCATTGTAATCCGTGCGATTAGTGGATTAAATCCTCAGTTGAGGTAAATCATCTCTGCGGGGGTGGACTGGAGTAGTTTAGTTAACAACGAACCAGGATAAAAATAACTGTGCAATTTATTTTTATCTGTCAAGTTTTTTAAAGCTACACTTATTCAAACCCCCCCTTTCTAAGTGTTTTTCTATCCTTCAATTGGCATCAGAGCGCCGGTTCTAAGGTGCAAGCACTTAACCGTGTTTAGAAAAGATTCAGGAAGAGAAAAACGCTTCAGTAAAAGATGGCTGATGAAACTGCAAAGTCTACACCTGCATCTACATCTGGCTCTGCTGAGCAACACAACGGTAACAATGGTTATACTAGACCGCCTGTATTTGATGGTGAAAACTTTGAATACTGGAAAGATAAACTGGAAAGTTACTTTCTTGGTCTAGATGGTGATCTATGGGATCTTCTGATGGATGGTTACAAACATCCAGTAAATGCCAGTGGCGTAAAGCTGACAAGGCAAGAAATGAATGATTATCAGAAGAAGCTTTTCAGGAATCATCATAAATGCAGAACTGTTTTGCTGAATGCTATCTCTCATGCTGAGTATGAGAAGATATCTAACAGGGAAACGACCTATGACATATATGAGTCCTTGAAAATGACTCATGAAGGAAATGCTCAAGTCAAGGAGACTAAAGCTCTAGCTTTAATCCAGAAGTATGAAGCCTTCAAGATGGAGGATGATGAAGACATTGAAAAGATGTGTTCAAGATTTCAAACTCTTACTGCTGGATTGAGAGTTCTTGACAAGGGATACACCAAGGCTGATCACGTAAAGAAGATCATCAGAAGCTTACCCAGAAGATAGGGTCCTATGGTGACTGCATTCAAGATTGCAAAGAATCTGAATGAAGTTTCTCTGGAAGAGCTTATCAGTGCCTTGAGAAGCCATGAAATAGAGCTGGACGCAAATGAGCCTCAAAAGAAAGGTAAGTCTATTGCATTAAAATCCAATATCAAGAAATGCACTAACGCTTTTCAGGCTAGAGAAGAAGATCCTGAAGAATCAGAATCTGAAGAAGAAGATGAACTGTCCTTGATCTCCAGAAGGCTAAATCAACTCTGGAAGAACAAGCAAAGGAAGTTCAGAGGCGTCAGAAGTTCAAAGAAATTTGAACGTGGAGAATCTTCTGATGACAGAAGATTTGACAAGAAGAAGGTCATGTGCTATGAATGCAATGAGCCTGGACACTTCAAGAATGAATGTCCAAAACTTCAGAAGGAAAATCCCAAGAAGAAGTTTCATAAGAAGAAAGGTCTTATGGCAACCTGGGATGAGTCAGAAGATGATTCAGACTCTGAAGATGAGCAGGCTAACTGTGCGCTGATGGCGACAGAAGATGACGGATCAGAATCTACATCAGAATCAGATTCTGAAGAGGTATTTTCTGAACTTACTAGAGATGAGTTAGTTTCCGGTCTAATTGAACTTCTGGAATTCAAGTCTCAGATTAGTCTCAAATACAAAGAGCTGAAAAAGCTATTTGAATTTGAAACAAAGAAGCTTGAGTTGGAGAATTCTGAATTAAAAGAAAAACTTTTAAAATTATCCAATAATGTTGGATCTCCTTCTGATTCAGAAAAATCCACTCCTAGTCTAAACCATATTCTGAAAGAATATGATTTAAGTTTCAGGAAGTTCTTATCTAGAAGTATTGGCAGAAGTCAGCTAGCTTCTATGATATATGCTGTGTCTGGAAACAAAAGAGTTGGCATTGGTTTTGAGGGTGAAACCCCATACAAACTTGAACCTGTTGATGGAATGAAATTCACATACAAGCCATTGTATGATCAGTTCAAGTATGGCCACTCCCATGATATTAGGCACACTTCACATGCTCAAAGTTTTCACATAACACACACCAAAAAGCATGTGACACAACCTAGGAAATATCATGAAACTCACATTAAAAATTATCATGCTGTTCCTCCTATTGCTTACAATGTTAAACCCAAGTTCAATCAGAACTTGAGGAGAACTAACAAGAAAGGACCCAAGAAGATGTGGGTACCTAAGGATAAGATTATTCCTATTGCAGATATCCTTGGCTGCAAAAAGGACAAAGCACAACATGTCATGGTACCTGGACTCTGGATGCTCACGACACATGACAGGAAGAAGGTCTATGTTCCAAGACCTGGTGCTTAAGTCTGGAGGAGAAGTCAAGTTTGGAGGAGATCAGAAGGGCAAGATAATTGGCTCTGGAACTATAAAGTCTGGTAACTCTCCTTCCATTTCTAATGTACTTCTTGTAGAAGGATTAACACATAACCTCTTATCTATCAGTCAATTGAGTGACAATGGTTATGATATAATCTTTAATCAAAAGTCTTGCAAGGCTGTAAATCAGAAGGATGGCTCAATCCTATTTACAGGCAAGAGGAAGAATAACATTTATAAGACAGATCTGCAAGATCTTATGAGTCAGAAGGTGACTTGTCTTATGTCTGTTTCTGAAGAGCAGTGGGTCTGGCACAGAAGATTAGGTCATGCTAGTTTGAGAAAGATTTCTCAGATTAACAAACTGGATCTTGTCAGAGGACTCCCTAATCTGAAATTCAAATCAGATGCTCTTTGTGAAGCATGTCAGAAGGGCAAGTTCTCCAAACCTGCATTCAAGTCCAAGAATGTTGTTTCTACCTCAAGGCCATTAGAACTCTTGCATATTGATCTGTTTGGCCCAGTCAAAACAGCATCTGTCAGAGGGAAGAAATATGGATTAGTCATCGTAGATGATTATAGCCGCTGGACGTGGGTAAAATTCTTGAAACACAAGGATGAGACTCATTCAGTGTTTTTTGATTTCTGCATTCAGATTCAATCTGAAAAAGAGTGTAAAATCATAAAGGTCAGAAGTGATCATGGTGGTGAATTTGAGAACAGATCCTTTGAAGAATTCTTCAAAGAAAATGGTATTGCCCATGATTTCTCTTGTCCTAGAACTCCACAGCAAAATGGAGTTGTAGAACGAAAGAATAGGACTCTGCAAGAAATGGCCAGAACCATGATCAATGAAACCAATATGGCTAAGCATTTCTGGGCAGAAGCAATAAACACTGCATGCTATATTCAGAATAGAATCTCTATCAGACCTATTCTAAATAAGACTCCTTATGAATTGTGGAAGAATAAAAAGCCCAACATTTCATATTTCCATCCTTTTGGATGTGTATGCTTTATTCTGAACACTAAAGATCATCTTGGTAAGTTTGATTCCAAAGCTCAAAAATGTTTCCTTCTTGGATATTCTGAACGCTCAAAAGGCTACAGAGTATACAATACTGAAACATTGATTGTGGAAGAATCAATCAATATCAGGTTTGATGATAAGCTTGGTTCTGAAAAACCAAAGCAGTTTGATAATTTTGCAGATTGTGATATTGATATATCAGAAGTTGTTGAGCCAAGAAGCAACGCATCAGAAGCAGAGCTTCTCAGAAGCAAAGAATCTGAAGATCAAGTATCAGCTTCTCTGGAGAATCTAAGCATTTCTGAAGAACCATCTGTCAGAAGATCATCCAGACTCATCTCTGGTCATTCAGAAGATGTCATTCTTGGAAAGAAGGATGATCCAATCAGAACAAGAGCATTCCTTAAGAACAATGCAGACTGTCAATTAGGTCTTGTATCTTTGATCGAGCCAACTTCTGTTGATCATGCTCTAGAAGATCCAGACTGGATAATTGCTATGCAAGAAGAATTGAATCAGTTTACAAGGAATGATGTTTGGGATCTTGTTCCTAGACCAGATGGATTCAATATAATCGGTACAAAATGGGTCTTCAGAAACAAGCTCAGTGAGAAAGGTGAAGTGGTAAGGAACAAAGCCAGACTGGTGGCTCAGGGTTATAGTCAGCAAGAAGGGATTGACTATACAGAAACCTTTGCACCAGTGGCCAGGTTAGAATCTATTCGTCTATTAATTTCATTTGCCACTCAACATAACATCACTCTCTATCAGATGGATATTAAGAGTGCCTTCTTAAATGGTTATATAGATGAAGAAGTTTATGTCCATCAACCTCCTGGTTTTGAAGACTCTATGTCTCCTAATCATGTTTTTAAACTAAAGAAATCGTTGTATGGATTGAAACAAGCTCCCAGAGCTTGGTATGAACGCTTAAGTTCTTTCCTTCTGGATAATGGTTTCACTAGAGGAAAAGTGGACACTACTCTCTTTTGTAAAACTTTTAAAAGGGATATTTTAATTTGTCAAATATATGTAGATGATATTATTTTTGGAACATCTAATGCTACACTTGGGGCATGGTAGTTCTCAGTTAATTTGGCTGTGCATTCTATTTTAAGAGAACCATTCAGTACACCTTTCAACAAAGGTTTCAATCACAAACGTTCAACCGCACGCATCAAAGAAGTGTTGGAAATGTCAATCAAAAGACAATGACGGTTCATCAATCAAACAAGGCAGTCATTATCTTTCAAAAAGGAAAGAACGAAAAACATATATACAAAGAAAAGCCTGCTAAGTCAAAAATAAAAAAGATGACTTAGGCAAAAATCAAGGCATCCCGTTGACTGTAAGCTCACAATAGACAGTTCAGGCAAAAGTTAGGGATATCAAAAAGATGAAAAAAGAGAAGTCAATAAATTCTTGAACAACACAAAGTTGTGACTACCAAAAGGAAGAAATGATTGCCATATCAGAAGTTCTCATTACTTGCGAACCATCAACATTATCGAAGGCGCAAATCCATAGATCTCTTGGAACTTGAATGCATAAGTCGAATTAACTGAGCTTAGGATCGAAGAACATCACGAAGAGGGGTGGGTACAAATAAACTTTGAGCCTTTATCCTTTGTTTCTTAAACCGTGAACCAAGCCACGTTACAACCTTTTAAAGTCCTAATTGAAACATGGTTAGTTCGAAAGCATACTGTTACCAAAAAGGTATCCTGACTCCTTAAGGTTTACCATAAATGCCAAGTTGATGTCACGTTTTTACAAACGGTATGTTGTTATAAATATCATGTTCTTACAAATGTCATGTTTTTACATCTCATGCTTTAATGTTTTTCAAAAACTCAAGACAAACGTATGCACTGCATCTCATGAATTCATTATTAAACAAATTTTGCTACATAATTTCAAATGTTAGCAACAGAGAGAATTTGCACAGGATACAACTAATGACTGAAAGTTATCCCGACAGACAATATTACTCCAAGAAGCAATGTCTCCTACGTATACAAGGGGGCATGACACGTTTTTCCCAATCAATCTGGGGCAATCAAGTCAAGATTCCAAGAATCTCTCAAAAAGCCAAAAAGTCAGGGGCATCATCCTAAGTGTACGATTACTAGGGGCATGTCACTTACAATATACACTTCATAAAGTCCTCGCGAGGCGAATCTTTCCAAAGTTCCTGATAACTGGGGCAAATCTATGCAAGTCCAGTTCAACATCTTGATCAATACTCAGTGGCGTGTCCTGAATCAAGTAGTAAGTTACTATGATATTGGGGGCAACTTTCAAGACACTCACATCTCCCCACAGAGCCAGGTTCATAAGATCATATCCCTACAGAGTAATCATTAAGAAGATATCTTCAAAAGTTCTCGACAAAGATATGGATCCCCAACAGAGTTTACATCTTCAACACCGTCGTTTCTCCAACACTTTGCTCTTCGCCAACATGGTTTATTAATGTCTTTATTCCCAATCAGGGTACATCAAGTTACTGATCATCCCCAAGCAAGAATCATAAATCCCCAGCTGTACTTCTTCAAGACAAGATCGAACGTCAAAATCACAATGATACAGAGATTTATTTTCTCAAGATACTCCAAATAGCATAACTCATGTTCATACATCATATATCATAGTTAATTCATAACATACATACGTCTCATGACATATGCATAACACTCTCATTCTTTTAAAAAAAAAAATTTTACAATACATGCATCACGACATTGCATAAAACTAATGTTTCTTTTGCAGTCTACTTATACATCTTCTAGATATAGTGCAGATATAATCAATTCAACGATTAAATTCTGACACTCATTCAAGACAGAGATTTAGTTCTGACACCTAATTTTGGATACCTTCCAAAAATGGTTCAGATATAATCAAGACAGAGATTTACTTCTGACACTTAATTTTGGATATCTTCCAAAGATAGCTCAGAGATAATCAATACAGAGATTTAATTCTGGTACTTAATTCCGGGTATTCTCCAGAGATGGTTCAGAGATAATCAATACAGAGATTTAATTTTGATACTTAATTTTGGGTATTCTCCAGAGATAGTTCAGAGATAATCAAGACAAAGATTTAGTTCTGATACTTAATTCCGGGTATTCTCCAAAGATAGTTCAGAGATAATCAAGACAAAGATTTAGTTCTGATACTTAATTCCGGGTATTCTCCAAAGATAGTTCAGAGATAATCAAGACGAAGATTTAATTTTGACACTTACTTTTGGGTATCCTCCAAAGATAGTTCAGAGATAATCAAGATAGAGATTTAATTGTGACAATTATTTCGAAAATAGTTCAGAGATAATCAAGACGACGATTTAGTTCTGATACTTAGTTTCGAGCATCCTCCATGAATATTTCAAAGGATTTAGATCTAATTCAGGCACTACGAACAGTGCTGACACGATCAATCTCCAATAAACTTCCTCTCAAGGCTTCGATGGCATCTTTAATTCCATCTCCGATAAAAGTCTCTACTTCAGCTAGGGCAAATTTCTTGGTATTCTAGTGTTCAATCCTCTTCTACCTTCAGATTCCGACTGACATACAAACCACTCTACATCTTCAGGTATAAGAAAATTGAACAGGGGCAGCTGTCATACCCCAAAATTTGCCTCATATATTTGCAAACGTCATTTTATTTCGAATAATTGACATAGCACAGTCGGTAAGGATTTGAGGTTAAAAGGTACAAGAGTGAGAGATCCTCGATTCGAATCCCACTTCTGACATTTTTTATTTAGTTTGTCACTAACTTTATTTCTGTTTTAAATCATTTTTAAAATCACAAAATTGTCTTTTTCTTATTATTTTAAAATTCTTATTTTATTAAATAGAGTAGTTATTTTCAGGTTTTTTATACATACTAAAAAAATAACCAAAAACTCATAATTAAAAAATTTTAGGTGTTAGTTTTTAATTTCATTTAGTTACGTCATTGTTAGTATTACCATAAATAAAAAATAAAAAAATGGAAAGGAAAGTTGTTTTTCACGTAAAGCCAAATACCCATCCTTAGCATAGAATCAAGAACAAATTTCTCTCAATATTGCTTCAAATCTCCAGAACCAATCAAATCTCAATCATAAGATTTATATGGATTTGTTTCAGTTTTGTTAACCTAAACCAATCTCTTATAAATACATGATATTCTCAAAAGCCAGAGGGGGATTTGGCCGCAAGAGAACTCTGTAAAAAACTCAAAAAAACCGTGACATCCAAGTGAAGCATCAGTCGAAGTTTGAAGCGATTCAAGGGCTTTTGAAGGATCAACCGTGTTGTTGGAGTCTTGTTGATCGTATCCCAATCAGAATCAAAGCTTGCCGCACCCTGGATCGAAGCCTATTAACTCACGGTTTAGCCAATTTTCTTTAAATTCGATTATCGTCATATAAGCATTATAAATATCAATTGATTGCATATTATGGTTTGTATCAATGTTTAGAACATGTCTGGATAGTTGGATTTGAGTTTTAACGCAGGTGTCATCGTGTGCCATGGCTAGGGTTTCGGTTTCTTGAAATTGGGAACCATGGATATAGGCCAAATTAACCCAAATTGATTGCGTTTTCCTGTTCAGGGGCTCGATTAGGGTCGATCTGGGTTATCGTTTTGTGTTTGGTTGATGAGTGTTTGCAGGTTTCTGATTTGAGTCTACGGCCACGCTCGAAAAACCGTTGCCTAAAGTTGTTGAGTTTCTGAAAATTAACGATGAAGAAGAAGGGACCAAGGGCGGCGCGTATTCAGTTTAAAATCCCAGTAATGTTTTTTTATATATTATGTTTGTCGATTGCATTTCTAACAGCGAACAAATAATGGTCCAGTGGAAGGCACGCACTCTTTCTTTCCCTATAGGCGCAGGTTCGATCCCTGCTGGGGACATTTTGTTCCATAATATTTCTTTAACAATTGTTGTCCACCGATCCAGCGTAGCTTGCCAAGAAACACCTACGATGCACCCTCAGCCTCAACCACAGGATCTTCATGGAATCAGATCCTACGCCCCTGAAGATGCAGACATACCATGGTCCTTCCCAAGCTTGTCACACTGAAACATAAGCTGAGTTTCCTAAATTCATTATTTTTCTAATTGTTATTTATTTTAAGCTATTTAATAAAATCTCTTTTGTACTTTAAAATAAACTTCTTGAAAATTTCTTTTGTTATATATAAAATCTTTATTTTAATAATATTAACTTAATCAATTTAATTTAGTTATTAACATTTTTTAATTTATTTGATTAAATTAATTTAGTTGTTTAATTATTTAGTTAATTACAAATATTCATTAATCAATAAAAATACATATTAGGACTGAGATATTTAATCAAAACCTTATTTTCATCGATTTAATTAATTAGGTTGAAAAACCAATAATTAATTAATTCGAATTTATTTATTCTATTAACCACGATTAACTGGTGCCCTAATCAGGGTTTACGAAGATCATGCCCTACACTGAATACATTTCCTTTTTTTTCTGTGCCTTTCCAGGTTTGGCTTTACAAATACCTTCCGACTGCGCGCCACGTCAAAGAACGAAGATAAGTTCTAATTTCTTCTTATTTAATATTTTTCGCCTATTATTTTGTTTTAATTAGGGTTTGATTGCCCCTGTCAATGAAATCCCTCTACACTCACTTCCTCTTATTTCTCTATTCAATTATCAGATGGTCAGAGTCAATGCTTCAAGCTACCTCCAA
Organism: Vicia villosa; assembly: GCF_029867415.1. Taxonomy (NCBI): domain Eukaryota; kingdom Viridiplantae; phylum Streptophyta; class Magnoliopsida; order Fabales; family Fabaceae; genus Vicia; species Vicia villosa. Next base: position 105,021,014 of record NC_081184.1, read on the forward strand.
TTCTCAACCTTCATCAATCGAAGCTAAGTTTTTTTTTACTCTTTTTCTGTATTGTTAGGTTTATTTTTAGGGTTAACCCTAGTTGCCTCTGAACAAATAATACACTCACTCTCTTCTGTTCATTCTTTCCTTTTCAATTTTCAGGGTTTGTTGACCGCCAAGGCTACGAGTGTTGGTAACCCTAAACCCTAACCTTAATATTTTATGCTTCATTATTACTTATGTCAAACCCTATTAAGGGATCCGCTGGTTACAATTTCCCTCCCCCGTATTTGTTGATTATATTGTTTAAATTGCGTGGTTAGTAATTTAGGGAGTGCAACCTTGAACTGAATTAGAGCCATTTAATTATAAGATAATATATTCCGAATTGAATCACGTGATTGGTGCACACACGCACACTTTTGGGTAACCCTCTCTGTTGCCTGTTGCCTGTTGCCTGTTGCCTGTTGCCTGTTGCCTGTTGCCTGTTGCCTGTTGCCTGTTGCCTGTTGCCTTTGCCTTGTGTATTTTTTGCAGAATAGCCAGTCCCTCGAATACGAGGATACCTCAGCCATGTTGCCTCGATTAAAGGTCATGGTCCCTAATGATGCTGCCTTCGATACACTAACATGACCTCGACCCTCGGAAGTTGCCTACGAAAAAGGCTGAGGTATCTTCTGGTTGCCTACGAAAGGCTATTCTGATCCTTCCCTTTAGACTACCTGCCTCTCTATGGCATGGGTCAGTCTTGGAGTAATGATAATTCGATGACCCTTCTACCTCCAAACGAAAGGCTTCCTGCCCTCTTATGGCAAGGATTGACCCTTTCATTCTGAAAGGCTAAAAAGAGACCTATCATCTGAGTTTAAGGTAATTGCCCCTAATTGCCTTGCAATGCTCATCTTTAATATTCTTTCTCACAATTCTTCGAAAAACTGGCTACGCTCATTTACGAGCTAAAGTCCACTTTTTTTTCTTTCATCTACTTTTTTCTAAAAAACAAACGAGCAAGCAAAGCAATTAAGAGCCCATGGAAAACCATGGATGTAAAGGGTGCCTTACACCTTCCCTTTGCATAAATTACCCCCCGAACTCGGATTTCTTTAAAAGGTTTTTTTCTGTTTCTTTTAGCCTTTCTGAATTTGTTTGGATAAAATAAAAGTCGGTGGCGACTCATGCTTAACCGCGACATTTTCGATTATAAAAAGTCAGTTCACCGTATTACAAAAGGTATGATTGGATCTCTTCTATATTTGACTGCTTCTAGACCTGACATTCTGTTCAGTGTTTGTTTGTGTGCTAGATTCCAATCAGATCCTAGAGAATCTCATTTAACTGCTGTTAAGAGAATTCTAAGGTATCTGAAAGGTACTACTAATGTTGGCTTAGTTTACAGAAAATCTAAAGAATACAACTTAGTAGGATTCTGCGATGCTGACTATGCTGGAGACAGAATTGAAAGAAAGAGTACTTCAGGAAGTTGCCAATTTCTTGGAAGTCATTTGATCTCCTGGTATAGCAAAAAGCAAGCAACTATTGCTCTATCAACAACAGAAGCAGAATATGTCGCTGCTGCTGGTTGCAGTACACAGATGCTCTGGATGAAGAGTCAGTTAGAAGATTATCAGATATATGAGAGTAACATTCCTATATTCTGTGATAATACTTCTGCTATATGTTTATCTAAGAATCCTATTCTTCATTCAAAGGCTAAACATATTGAGATTAAACATCATTTCATAAGGGACTATGTTCAGAAGGGTGTTATATCTTTAAACTTTGTTGATACAGACCATCAATGGGCTGATATCTTTACAAAACCCCTGGCTGAAGATAGGTTTAAGTTCATTCTGAAGAACATCAGTATGGATTTATGCCCAGAATGAGAAGATGAGAAGTTCTTACGTATGAGTATCTTCTGAAATGAATGTGGATTTTTTTTTAATCAGAAGTTCTGATTGAAATCTTTTAGAAATTATGATTCGGTTATTACTAACGTTTCATTGTCTAAGTTGATTCAGAACCTCTTTTAAAGCAAAACAGCTGTAACGTTTTATCTCGGGATGGTAAACTCGTCGTTACTGTTCATGGATAAGCGCGCGTGCAGTTGAAGGGACGCCGACCATAGGTAACTGTGCTAGTCACCTCATTTGTCTTTATTATCTCTCCTCATGTCACGTAACATTAAATGCTATCCTCATTTGTTTCATTTTATTTTCTTTTAAATACTCTTCAAACGCTTCTCCTTCCCTCCTATATTTTCTCTATTACACTCTGTCTTTGTTTTCCTTCTCTATTTTTTTGCATTCATATCAAACCCTAGCTGTTCATTATCTGCAAATCCATTATGAACTCTTCATCTTCAACCGCTGAGAATGTTGTTTCTGATAAAGATTGTGGAAGATCTGCATCAGAATCAAGTCTCCCTGACCCCTCGCCTGGAAGCCCAAGAAGCAGTAAATTATGACAGGGTTCAAGACATGCTGGCGCAGATTTTGTCTTAGCTAGGGTCTTAGTCCTTGGTCTTAGTAGTTTTCTTTCCTTGTTGCATCTGCTTGTTAAACATAGGAACCTTTTGTAATATCTGTTGATTATCAATGAAAAGTTTCTTTGTTTTTACTTTCCAGTAATTTTATTTGTCGTTTTATTCATCTGAATCTTTTGATATATTCTTTTTGATGTTATGACAAAAAGGGGGAGAAGATAAATGATAAATGATTTGATTAATCTATCAGTTGCTGGGTAAAGCTCCCACACATTTACTAACAAGAACTGCAAGTTCTATATGGTTTAAGTGTTTTGCAGGTATAAAGAAGTGAAGAGAATCTTCAAAGCAAACACAAGAAGCAAAACCATAAGAAGTGTTATTCTGTAAAAAGAATAAACTCATGGAAACTGAAGCAAGCTGAGTGCTGTCAAGCTTCAGAAATCAGAAGCAAGAAAGAAGGATGAATCAGAAGCACAGATAATAGAATTTGATCCATATTTGTCTATTTGATCTGACAAAATTCTATTTGCTCTGATACATTATTTTAGCCTATATGGCTCTGATACATATCATGTGTTCTAGTATACATTTTATGTTCTGACTCGTTCATGCTGACTTTTGTCGTTTAGTTTTGTTCTGTAACATTTCAGGATGTAGAGATGCTCTGATGATGCTCTGGTACATTCAACAATGTTCTGATACAAATCTAGCATGAAGTGATGTTGGAAGAAATTCAAAGCTCTGAAGCTATCCGAGGGAAGCAGAAATCAGAAGCTGTGAATGTTCTAAAGATCCAGAAAACTCAAGTTCTGAAGTTGTCCTAAATGGAAGCAGAAATCAGAAGCTGTGAATGTTCTGAAGATCAAAGAAATTCAAGTTCTGAAGCTGTCCTAAATGGAAGCAGAAATCAGAAGCTGTGAATGTTCTGAAGATCAAAGAAATTCAAGTTCTGAAGCTGTCCTAGATGGAAGCAGAAATCAGAAGCTGTGAGTGTTCTAGGGATCTAAAGAAATTCTAGTTCTGAAGCTGTCCAATGGAAGCAGAAGTCAGAAGCTATGAATTCTCTAAAGACAGAAGCTTATGTGATCGTCTCTACCGAAATAATCAGGGAAGTCTTTTATTAAAGTTCTTCGAGTATTTATTTCAGGGGGAGATTATTTATCTCAGGGGGAGATTGTTAATCTCAGGGGGAGACATATTCATATGCTTATGCTATAGCTGTGTAATTTGTCTTTTGCCGTCTGCTCTTTCTGATCGCAAATTCATATCATTTATATATGTTTTTGTCATCATCAAAAAGGGGGAGATTGTTAGAACAAGATTTGTTCTGATCAATTATCTTAGTTTTGATGATAACAATAATATGAATTTTGCTTAAGATAATATGGTACTCTAATCCAATGCAATTTCCTTTTCAGGAAATATATAAAGAGTATGCATAATTCAGAGCTCAGAAGCTTTGTCTCAAAGGGTTCAGCATGCAACATCAGAACATGGTCTGGCAAGACATCAGAAGATGGTCGAAGCAGAATCAGAACATGGGTCTATGGAAGCATCAGAAGAACATGAGATCAGAAGCACTGAAGTTCTGATGGTATCACGCACAGAAGCACTTCAAGGTCAGAAGATCAGAAGATGCTTTGCACCAAGCTGTTTGACTCTGATGATATTCAAACGTTGTATTCACAAACATCAGATCAGAAGGAAGTACACGTGGCAAGCTACGCTGACTGACAAAAGGAACGTTAAAAGCTATTATAGGCAACGTCAGTAGACACAGCGTGAACAAGGCTCGAGGTAGTTGACAAAAGCGTATAACATTAAATGCGATGCTGTACGGAACACGCAAAACATTAAATGCACTCAACGGTCATCTTCTCCAACGCCTATAAATATGAAGTTCTGATGAGAAGCAAGGTTAACGATTCTACACAAAACAACGCCTATTAACTTGCCGAAACTCTGTTCTATTCAAAACTCAGAATCTTCATCTTCATCAAAGCTCACTACATTGCTGTTGTAATATATTAGTGAGATTAAGCTTAAACGTTAAGAGAAATATCACAGTTTGTGATTATAGCTTTTAAGAAGCAATTGTAATACTCTTAGAATTGATTACATTAAGTTGTAAGGAACTAGAGTGATCGTGTGGATCAGAATACTCTAGGAAGTCTTAGAGGTTATCTAAGCAGGTTGTAACTAGAGTGATCGTGTGGATCAGTATACTCTAGAAAGTCTTAGAGGGTATCTAAGCAGTTGTTCCTGGAGTGATCAGTGTGTGATCAGAAGACTCTGGAAGACTTAGTTGCTGACTAAGTGGAGAACCATTGTAATCCGTGCGATTAGTGGATTAAATCCTCAGTTGAGGTAAATCATCTCTGCGGGGGTGGACTGGAGTAGTTTAGTTAACAACGAACCAGGATAAAAATAACTGTGCAATTTATTTTTATCTGTCAAGTTTTTTAAAGCTACACTTATTCAAACCCCCCCTTTCTAAGTGTTTTTCTATCCTTCACATACCTTATTTTATGTTTTGAATTTCAATTTCAATTTGAAGTAAACATTTGAGTATATTGTTGGTGTGAAACCCTTGTCTTATATTCTTATATTCTGTAATGTTTTTATAATGAAAGATTTTTTTTATCATGGGTTTAGGGTGTAACATAGTTGGTATCAGAACAGTTTGTTCAATCTGGCCTTAGGTGTTAAGAGTTTATAATACACTGGTGTGCGACATGTGTGTTAACATGGTCGATACTTTATTCCCTTAAGCACGATTTTTTGGAACAAGATTTGGTTTTGCACTTTATCTCTAAGTTTTGATGATAACAACACTTATATTTTATGTGTAAACAATTTTGTTTCTAATGTTTTCTTGAGTGTGCAGATTAGAAGCTCTGTATGATTTAGGATTGTTGTCTAAAAGATCATCAGACATGCTTTCGTCAGAAAGACTATTCGCTTCACTTCTGAAGAAATATCAGTAGTTCTATGGAATGCTGAATGTTAATCAGAATGGGATCTCCTGCGTACTTCTCAACAAGATGCTTCTTCAGAAGTCTCAAGTATCTCTGGGAGAAACGGGTCTACAAGAAATTGTTGCTTCATATCAGAAAACAAAGTCTACATCAGATACAAATTTGTTGCTTCAAAAATCAGATGTCAAGATATGTTCTTAATAAGAGCTGTTGCTCGTTACTCTGAAGACATAGTCAAAGATCACCTGATAAAGATCAGAAATACGATCAATAGTTACGACTCTTGTTCATATATCAAGACGTGTTCCTCAAATATGTTGTTGCACTATTATCTGAAGACATTGTTCTATTCTGAAAGACTCGAATACTATTGATCGTATTATTTGTGTTTTCTCACTCTCAAATTAGTTATATTTTCAGATACATATTTGATCTAGGAAGCTCTGCATCGTACTTTATAAAGGCTGTTGCTATTGTTTCTGAAAGACAAATCTTTCTTTCCTATTGATTATGATGTTCTCATGCTATCATAACAAGTAGTTTCTAAACTACTCATCAGATACATCATCACAAGAACAAAGAAAAGAAAGTGATCTCTTCCAAGCTTACTACTTCAGATCAAAAGTACATCATTTGATGATAAGATCAAGAAAATTTCTCAAGAAGATTGAGTACAACGGTCTGCTCAACAACTCACAATTATCAAGATGTTTGTACTATTCAAAAGCTGTCTTCTACGCCATCATGTTAAAACAAGAAATGTTCTGATCAATATTCTTAGTTTTGATGATAACATTAAGTATGAATTTTGTATAAGACAATATGGTACTCTAATCCTTTACGTTTTCCATTTCAGGAAATATATAAAGAGTATGCACAAATCAGCGTTCAGAAGCACTGACTCAGAAAGTTCTGGATGGCTTCATCAGAACATGCTCTGGCAAGACATCAGAAGATGGTCATGCAGAATCAGAACATGAACTGGAAAGCATCATAAGAATGGAAGTTAGAAGTACAAGCTCTGAAGTTCTGATGGTATCACGCTCAAAGCTCTTCAAAGTCAGAAGACATAAGATGCTCTGCACCAAAGCTGATGGCTCTGATATTCAAACGTTGTTATCTACAAATCTGAGTCCAGAAGAAAGTACAAGATGAAAGGCTGTAATGTCAAATCTCTGACTGACAAGAGGAACGTTAGAAGCTACAAAAGGAAAAGTCAGTAAAAGCAGCAAAAGCAAGGCTCGAGGTAGTTGACAAAAGTGTGAAACATTAAATGCAGCGTTGTACTATTCACGCAAAGCATTAAATGCATCCCAACAGTCATTTCCTCTCAAGCGCCTATATATAGAAGTTCTGTCCAGAAGCTGAATATAACACTTGCGCAAAACATACAGAAACGCTGTCAAATTCAAAAGCTAAAGAACTTCATCTTCAACCTCACACATTTTGTAATATCTTAGTGAGTGTTAAGAATAAAACTTAAGAGAAATATCACAGTTGTGATTACAGCTTTATTAGAAGCATTCAAACTCTTGTAAACTTTATTTTACATTGATTGTAAAAGGATTCCTAGAGTGATCAAGTTGTGATTTGTAGACTCTAGAAGACTTAGAGGTTATCTAAGTGGAAAACCATTGTAATTAGTTGGATTAGTGGATTAAATCCTCAGTTGAGGTAAATCACCTTGTCAGGGGTGGACTGGAGTAGTTTGGTTAACAACGAACCAGGATAAAAATAATTGTGTTCATTGTTTTTATCTTCTAAGTTTTTGAAGTTACACTTATTCAATCCCCCCCTTTCTAAGTGTTTTTCACTCCTTCACATCATGTCAAAGCTGCAAGCTACAGGCTAAGGAAGTAACGTGCTCTACTATCCAACATCTACACTTATATCCATTGGAAATTAACCGCTGGATTTTAAAAAAAGGCTCTTCTATCCTCACAATGTCTCTTTCTCTGAAGACTATAAAAGAAAGATCAAGAACTCAGAAGAAAGGGCTTTCTAGCCGTAACAGAAAAAGCCAAAGATGTTGCTGGTTACAAATGCCAAAGCCAAAGATGTTGTTTGTCCCAAATACTAAAGCTGCAATACTAATACTAAAATGCAAAGAAGCCGAAGCTCAAGAAGTCAAAGCAAAGCAAAAGTTGTTGCAACATTATGAAGCTAAAGCTAAAGAGGATAATAAAGAAGAGAAAGAAGATTACTACAATATGAAACTAAAAAATTATCATGTACATCTTTGTAGAATCCTGTAAAAGCAAGGAGTTGTTGCTCATATCTTACTCAACACTTTTGTGTTGTATTTGTACTTAAAACTTCTGTGTAATCTGCTTTATAGAAGCAATCTTGTAAACACAAATGTAAATCAATTTCTATTGATTGTTCCTTGAGTGACTAGTATTAGTCTGTATACTCAAGAAGAAGGTGACAATTTGTCATCATGTGAAATCTTCTTTAAGGGACCACTTGGGTCAGAATTCTTAAAGGAGTCATTGATCGTTATATCTCTTAAGGACCACTTGGGTCAGATTTGATCAATGTTTGGTTGTTAGTCACCGGTAGTTGGCCCGTGCAATTGTAATCATTCCTATGATTAGTGGATTAAGTCCTTTTCTAAGGAAAATCACCTTGACGAGTGGATAGGACTAACCTTTTATAAGGGGAACCTGGATAACTGAATGTGTCATCTTTCTCTTTATTGCATGCGCTAATGTTTATTTTAAATGAATATTTTTCTAAAAGGGAAAATTTTTGAAAACCTAATTCAAACCCCCCATTTCTTGTGTTTTTCTCTACCTTCACTATTTGCTTTACTATTTACAACCAGTTTATGTCTTGGTTGTGTAGGAAGAAATATCTGCTTAAAGAATTGGCATCATGATAACCGATGCCCTCGAGGAAATGGCTCGTGTTGTGGTTCAATTTGCTCGAGTTTTTATAGGTGCTCAATATTGGATTCAAGAGATTGAGTGAATTTTCAAGGTAATGGCATACACTGCCGCATCGAAGATGTTATTCGGACCTCATATGTTATCTGATGGAGCTGAGTGCTAGAGGGAGAATACCCTCCAAAGATTGGAGGCCGCTGGTGCTGCTATTACTTGGGATAATTTTAAGAAAGAGGTTTTGGATAAGTATTTTCCAACAGATGTTCGTAATCGTAAAGAGATTGAATTTTTGGAGCTGCAGGGTAACATTTTTTTGGCTAACTATGCTGCCAAGTTTGAAGAGTTGTCCTTGTTGTGTCCTCACTATAATGGTGTGGATGCTGAAGGTTACAAATGTGTGGAATTTGAAAGTGGTATGCACCATCTGAGATTAAGCAGTTTATTGGATATTGGGAGATATGCCATTTTTGGTGTTGGTCAGTGTAACACGGTGAACTGACTTTTTAATCGAAATGTGCGGATAGCATGAGTCGCCACCGACTTTTATTTTATCCAAATTAATTAGAAAGGCTAAAAGAATAGGAAAAACCTTTTAAATAAAAACAGGGTTCGGGGGGTAATTTATGCAAAGGGAAGGTGTAAGGCACCCTTTGCATCCATGGTTTTCCATGGGCTCTTAATTGCTTTGCTCTTTTGAAGGAAAAAAAGTGTAGAAAAGAAATAAGACTTTAGCTTGTAAATAAGCGTAGCTTTTTGAGGTTTATGAGAAAGAATATGAAAAGATTTTTAGAGCAAGGCAAAGCAATTAGGGGCAATTACCTTATAGTTTAAAAAAACGTTCTTTTAGCCTTTCAGGGTGAAAGGGTCTATCCATGCCATAAGAGGGCAGGAAGCCTTTCATTTAGAGGTGGAAGGGTCATCGATAGTTCGTTCGCCATAAGACTGTCCCATACCATAGAGAGGCAGGTAGTCTAAGGGAAGAACCAGAATAGCTTTCGTAGGTAGCCATAGGATACCTCAGCCTTTCGAAGGCAACTTCCGAGGGACAAGATCATGTTTAGTGTATCGACGACAGCATCATTAGGGATCCATGATCTTAATTGAGGCAACATGGCTGAGGTATCCGCGTATTCGAGGGACATGGCTATTCTGCAAAAACACAAGGCAACAGGCAGCAGGCAGCAAAGAGGTTACCCCAAAAGTGTGCGTGTGTGCACCAATCACGTGATTAGTTCAGAATATATTATCTCATATTAATTAAGTGATTCTATTTTAATTCAGGGTTGCACTCCCTAGAATTACTAACCACAACAATTAATATTAACAATTAAAATAATAATGGGGAAAGGGAAATTGAAACCAGCGGGGGGAAGGGAAATTGAAACCAGCGGGATAATAATGCTATAGGTCTAACACAAGTAATAATTAAGATCAGGGTTTAGGGTTACCGACCATTCGAAGCTTTGGCATTTGGCAAACCCTGAAAGGTGGAAAAATAAGAAGCAATAGTAGGGTGAGTGCATTATCGGTTCAGAGGCAAACATGACTAACCCTAATCAAAAATAAAAGGATAAAAGAAATTAAAATAAATAACTAGACACTTAGCTCTGAATTTGATCTGGTATGGTTGGCGGTCGGAGGAAACCTCGGGGTTAACCCTGAAAAATGGCAAAGGTAAAGGCAAAAAATAGATGTGAGTGTATGCGGAGTTCGAAAGGTAAACCTTAATATAAAAGGAAACAAAATAGATTTAAAAATTAAATTGAATACTTTGCTTCGGATTTTGGTCAGGCGCGTAGTCGAAGTGTACTTGAAGAATAACCCTGAAAAAAAACACAGAAAAAAAGAATCTTTTCAGTGTATGGAATGTTCGTCGTAAACCCTGATTAGGGTATGAATTTAATAAGAAACATAAATCATTTAATTAATTATTGGTCTCGCGACCTAATTAATTTAATCGGGAAGAGAAAATAAAATCGAGAACACAGGTATTTTTTAGGAATTTTTTAGAGTTAAAATGAAATAAACATGAATTTTTGAAGTAATTAAATAATTAAATATAATTTGAATAAGATAATAAATAAATATAATACAAATAAATATTTAATACTAAATATATAAATAAATAATTAAGAAAATAAAATTATTATAAATAAATAAAACATAATAATAAGTGATAATCAAATAAATAAAGAATTAAGTATATATGAAATTAATAAATAAAATAAATAAATAAATATTAATTATATAAAAAAGTTTGAAAGTAAAAACATATAATTAGTTTTTATTATTATTAAGAAAAAGAAAAGAAATAAAATGATATATATATATATATATATATATATATATATATATATATATATATATATATATATATATATATATATATATATATATAAAATAGACTATGTAATTAAAAATAAAAAAAATTGCAAAAAACTTACTTATGATCCTGTGTGACTCACGAGCGTGGACCATGGTGCGCCCTCACGTTTGGAAGCGTTGGATTGAAGGAGATCATGATTAGAGGGCTGGATGGATGAGGGAGCGTGGCATCGCATGCGTCTTGATGCACCGAATCACGTTGGGGGTCACAAACCTTCGCGCGCGAAACCATTTGAATCCAGCCAATTAGACTGCGCCACGCAGTCATCTCCTTCCCCCAACCGTCGTTTTAGCCCTGGTTCAGGCTTTTACCGACGGAAGCCTTCGTAGCTATAGCTCTGTGTTTTACGAATGCAAGCAAACACAAACAAAAACTTTTCGCGACCCCATGGACATGTTCGTCCAGGTTTCACGGTCTCAATGATACCAATAATTAGCCCTAATTTTGCCTAATAAGAAAAGCCCTAATTTGAACTCACTAGGTCCAACAATGGTGAGTCATCGTATACACATCCAAACAATACACTAATGATCCAGAAACGTTCTATGTATCATGGTGATCAAGAATATGCATTCAATTTGTCAGAATGATGTATGAATTTATGCAATCGAGTCAAAGAAAGTATCGACTTACCTTGCCAAATAGGAGGTGTTTCTGGGGTTGTTGAACGCGTGTAATGATCTGGATCGATTCAGAATGCCTTGGGGAACGTTTTGGGAACAATAAAACACCTTGAATTGGCTTGCAACCTAGAATCCGATTTTTTATTTTTCTTGCACTTTGAAGAAAGAAGCTAGGGTTCTTGGAGGCCAAAATTCGTAACCTGATGCTCTACTATACTTATGTTTATATAGAGGAACCTATTAGGGTTATAAAACCAGAAAGAATCCTCTTGAATCTTTGATTGGAAATTATGCAAATTTGATTGAAATTTGATTTATATTCTTTCTAATTTTGGCCTTGAATGATCCAATCTCTCTCCATTTACCATGTGCACGAAATTTGATTGAGTTTTGGAGTAAATATAGATTGGATTTGATACCAAACAAATTTCTTTCAAATCTTTTTGATTTTCTTTAATCTTATTGAACTTTTAATGAATAAAAAATTCTATAAAATTAATTTAAACCAAATAAATTCGTGGCCAATGATTTATGGGCCCCTAATATCATAAGGAAGAAGTTTGGATCTCAAAAATATGGGCCCATTTGCAAAAAGTTTCAAGTTTTCTTCACATTTTCCCTCCAAAATGACCCAACTTTGACAAGGCATATCTCCCTCAATTTTTGAGGTATGGAAGTGTTCTAGAACTTTTTAGAAACCTTAGAGAGTCCTCTAACCAGTGCCTTTGGTCTCATATCAAAATGATTTTTCATGCTCCTTGTGTGTCCTTTTCAAAAAAGTGTCTTTTTGTTGACTTTTGAAAAGGACCTATAATGTTTTGGTCCATATCTATCAAATGAAGCATTTTTGGACTTGGCATGTGAGAGACAAAGTTGTATAGAATCAAATTTCCTTCAAAATAAGATTTGGATGGAAAATTTCTGATGTTCCATGTGAGAGTTATGGCTGGTCAAAGTTCAGTTGACTTTCTCCCATACAAACCCTAATTTAGAAACTTTTTGAATTGTTGATTTTTGATCTTTCCTTGATGAACCATGATCAATACTTGATCAAATGGTGAATTATACTTCAATATTAGGATCTTGACAAAAAATCAGGAGTTTTGACTTTACTTTGCCCACAGTTGACTTTTAGGTCAACCCAGTCGACTGTTGACTTTCTGAATATTTGAGTGATCAATCTTTTAAGTTGAGAATTGATAATTGTCATAGAGGTAATGTAAGATACTTTGAGCCATATGGGATGCCTTGGAGCCATTGGTTCACTGATTTTCCTTTGAGTGAATCAAACCCTAGTTTCAAAGCCTTGCATAGGAGAGTATGTCTTGGAGCTTTATGTATTGATTTGAATTTGTATAAGAGAAATAGTATGGGAAAATTTTGGGGTAAGACAGCTGCCCCTGTTCAATTTTCCTAAACCTGAAGATGTAGAGTGGTTTGTTTGCCAATCGGAATCTGAAGGTGGAAGAGGATTGAACACCAGAATACCCAAAAATTTGCCCTAGTTGATGATGAAGGGGCTTTTGTCGGAGATGGGCTTGAAGATGTCATCCAGGTGTATGATGGGGATGGGCTTAAAGATGCCGTCCAGTAAATCATGCATTAGATTATGTTTGGAGTGTTTGACGTTACGGAACCGTCCGAGGTTACCGCTTTTAGATTTTGAAAGTTGAGCGTTATGGAACCGTCCGAGGTGTCCGCTTTATATTTTAAATGTTAATCATTACAAAACCGTTCGAGGTTTCCGCTTTAGATTTTGAAAGGTTGATTGTTTAAGGAACCGTCTAAGGTATCGACTTAAATCTGAAGGTAGATTGTTTAAGGAACCGTCTGAGGTATCGACTTTAAATTTGAAGGTAGATCATTTAAGGAACCGTCTGAGGTATCGACTTAGATCTGAAGGTAGATCATTAAGGAACCGTCCAAGGTATCGACTTAGATCCGAAGGTAGATCATTAAGGAACCGTCCAAGGTATCGACTTAGATCCGAAGGTAGATCATTAAGGAACCGTCCAAGGTATCGACTTAGATCCGAAGGTAGATCATTAAGGAACCGTCCAAGGTATCAACTTAGATCCAAAGGTAGATCATTAAGGAACCGTCCAAGGTATCGACTTAGATCCGAAGGGTTTTGAAGTTGTTTATTTGACTGCAACAGTAACCTGAAAAAGGCAAAGTTAGTTTTTTTATGCCATGTCATGATGCATGTAATGCGTTTATGTGACGGGATTCTCAAAATAAATGAGAACCTTGCATGTTATGTACGCATTTGTCGCGATGCATTATGTATTATGTATGAACATGTATGCAATTGTATGAATATGTTTATGATTTATGACGTATGACTATGATTTATGCTATTTGACACATCTTGATTGAGAAGGTGGATCTCCATGTCATTGTAATTTTGATGTTTGATCTTATCTTGAAGATGCTCAGCTGGGGATTTATGATTTCTTGCTTGGGGATGATCAGCGACTTGATGTACCCTGATTGGGGATAAGAGATATTGATAAATTCTGTTGGGGAACTATGTCTTTTATTGAGAGTATTGAAGATATCTTCTTAATGAATGCTCTGTGGGGATTCCTTCAAATTATTGACTTTGAAGGAGGACTTCTGGATTACCTTAGACATTGTCTCTTTGCCTTTCCTATCTAATGAACTAATAGATATTTTTATGACAGAAAAGATAGATGACAATCATGTTCATATGCATATGTTCATTCAACATTATCATTGGACGTTTGCGTATTCGAAAAAGAGAAAAATGAAAACTCGATAGAGAGAAAATAACTTGTATTAAGAAAGCCATGAATAGGCAGAAATAAAGAACATATTGTGTGTTTTTGAAAAAAAAGGTACAGAAAAAGAAAAATAGTTATGTGGAAACAATCCTATTGAGTTTCAATTCTGCTATTGCTATTATGTCTTCGAGCATCTCATCCCTTGCTTGTTGGAGGAAGATGATTGAATCGATCTGAGCCCTTTGAACTTGATGTTGTAGATATATCTGATTGATGAGTGACTTAAACGAGACATAGTCGTACGCTTTATCCCTAACTTTTGCCTAGGCCGCCCTTTCAGGTTTTCAGCCTAACAGGATACCCTTTTTTGCCCAAGTCGCCCTTTCGGGTTTTCAACTTGCCGGGTGTACATTTTTCATATATATATATATATATATCCCTAATTTTTGCCCAAACCTTTTTGGTTTGCCGGGATGCCCTTACTTTTGCCTAGGTACGTCGACCTAGCGGGTCTTATTTATGCGTAGTATTTTTTGACTATGTCAGCGTTCACGGGATGCGGAAAGTCTTCGCCATCCATGGTAGTGAGTATCATTGCTCCTCTAGAGAATATTTTCTTGATTACGAATGGTCCTTCATATGTGGGAGTCCATTTGCCCCTAGGATAACCTTGTGGTAGAATAATCCTCTTTATGACCAAGTCCCCGATTTGATAAACTTGTTGTTTGACTCTTTTGTTGAATGCCTTGATCATACGCTTCTGATACAATTGTCCATGACAAACAGCCGCAAGCCTCTTTTCGTCAATCAGATTTATCTGGTCTAGTCGAGTCTGAATCCATTCGTCTTCATCTAGCTCTGCCTCTTTCATGATCCTCAAGGATGGAATCTGAACTTCGATCGGTAGCACGGCTTCCATACCATAGACTAATGAGAACGGGGTTACCCCAGTTGATGTACGTGCGGAGGTACGGTAACCATGAAGAGCAAATGGTAACATTTCATGCCAATCCTTGTAAGTCACAGTCATTTTCTGCACAATCTTCTTTATATTTTTGTTGGCGGCCTCCACAGCGCCATTCATCTTTGGTCTATAAGGAGAAGAATTGTGGTGTTTGATGTTGAACTGTGTGCAGAGCTCAATAATCATTTTGTTGTTCAAATTGGTACCATTGTCTGTGATAATCCTTTCGGGGATGCCATACCGACAAATGAGGTTATGCTTAATGAATCGAGCCACCACGTTCTTGGTAACGGAGGCGAATGAAGCAGCTTTTACCCATTTGGTGAAGTAATCGATGCCACAAGGATGGAGCGGTGTCCATTGGAAGCGGTAGGTTTGATTTCTCCGATCATATCAATGCCCCACATTGCAAAAGGCCAAGGGGCAGTCAGAACGTTTAGAGGGACAGGAGGCACGTGTACTTTGTCGGCGTATATCTGGCATTTGTGGCATGTTCTAGAATGTTGGTGACAGTCAGTTTCCATGGTGGACCAGTAGTAACCCGCTCTTAGAATCTTTTTAGCCATAGTATGTCCACTAGAATGAGTTCCAAAGGTACCATCGTGCATGTCTTCCATGATCTCTTCAGCTTCCTTCTTGTTCACACAACGAAGCAGGGTTGAATCATGATTGTGCTTGTATAAGGTTCCGTTGCTCAGAAAGAACTTGGATGCGAACCTTCTTAAGAATTTCTTGTCATTGATGGATGCCCCTTCAGGATACTCTTGAGTCTCGAGGTATCTTTTTACTTCGTGAAACCATGGCTTTTCTTCAACCTCGTCAGTAACTATCTCGTAACAGTATGCTGGTTCGTCATATCTTTCGATAATAACTATAGGAGCCTCATTGTCCCATCTGACCTTGAACATGGATGACATAGTAGCTAACGCGTCTGCCAGTTGATTCTCTTCTCGGGGAATATGTTCGAAAGTAATCTCTTCGAAGTATGGAATTAAAGATAGCACCAAATCTTTGTAAGGCATGAGATTAGGATGCTTCATGTCCCATTCTCCTTTGATCTGACTGATTACTAGAGCTAAATCCCCATATACTTCTAAGAATTTGATTCTTAAGTCGATAGCAGCTCTGAGTCCCAAGATACATGCTTCATACTCAGCCATATTGTTGGTACAGTCGAAACATAGCCTTGCTGTGAACGGGGTGTGTCCACCTGCGGGAGAGATAATTACAGTGCCAATACCATTACCGAGTGCATTCGAAGCTCCATCAAAAACCATAGTCCATCGGGATCCTGGTTCGGGTCCTTCATCCGGGCCAGGTTGTTCATAATCAGTAACAAGCATAACATCTTCATCTGGGAATTCAAAGCTCATGGATTGATAGTCGTCCACAGCTTGTTGAGCCAAATGATCCGCCACTACACTTCCTTTGATTGCTTTGTGTGTTGTGTATTGGATGTCATACCCGGTTAATATCATTTGCCATCTTGCTATTCGTCCAGAGAGAGCGGGTTTTTCGAACACGTACTTGATAGGATCCATTCTAGAAATCAACAAAGTGGTATGGTTCAACATATACTGTCTCAGTCGGCGAGCAGCCCATGCCAAAGCACAGCAAGTTTTCTCGAGCAGTGAGTATCTTGTTTCACAGTCGGTAAACTTTTTGCTAAGGTAGTATATTGCATTCTCTTTTCGACCAGACTCGTCATGTTGCCCCAGTACGCACCCCATCGAGTTCTCTAGCACTGTTAAGTACATAATTAGAGGTCTTCCTTCAGCAGGTGGTATCATGATCGGAGGTTCTTGCAGATACTTCTTGATTTTGTCAAAGGCTTCTTGACATTGGTCATTCCATTTTACTACTTGATCTTTCCTCAGCAACTTGAAGATTGGCTCACAAGTAGCGGTCAGATGGGAGATAAATCTAGCAATATAGTTCAGACGTCCCAAGAATCCTCTAACTTCTTTCTTGTTTCGTGGAGCAGGCATTTCTTGTATTGCTTTCACCTTTGCAGGATCAACTTCAATACCTTTACTATTGACAACGAAACCAAGTAGCTTACCAGACCTTACGCCAAAGGTACACTTGTTCGGATTCAGTCTCAACTTATACTTCTTTAACCTATCAAACAATTTCTGCAGATGGTTTAAATGTTCTTCTTCAGTATTGGACTTCGCAATCATATCATCAACATAGACCTCTATTTATTTGTGGATCATATCATGGAACAGAGCTACCATCGCACGTTGGTATGTTGCCCCAACATTCTTCAACCCAAACGGCATGACCTTGTAACAGAAAGTGCCCCAAGGTGTAGTGAAAGTTGTCTTTTCCATGTCTTCGGGTGCCATCTTGATCTGATTGTAACCTGAGAAACCATCCATGAAAGAGAACACTTTGCATTGTGCAGTACTATCTACCAGGATGTCAATATGTGGTAGTGGGAAATCATCTTTAGGGCTTGCTCGATTCAAATCTCTATAGTCTACACACATTCTGACTTTTCCATCTTTCTTAGGCACGGGTACTATATTGGTGATCCATGGCGGATAACTCACAACTTTTAGGAAACCAGCATTGAACTGTTTCTCAACCTCCTCTTTGATCTTTTGAGCCATGTCAGGTCTGCTTCTTCGTAACTTCTGTTTAACTGGAGGACTGTTTTCTTTGATAGGTAGACGATGAACCACGATATCAGTATCGAGCCCAAGCATATCTTCGTAGGACCATGCAAAGATCTCAACATTGTCTCGTAACATCCGAATTAACCTTTGTTTGACAACATCTTCTAATTCGGCCTCTATCTTGATTTCTTTCTTTTCTTCGTCAGTACCTATGTTCACAACCTCGATTGGCTCTTCGTGTGGCT